>NC_088406.1:48035608-48398108 GCF_034236695.1 Oncorhynchus nerka
AGGCAGGGGGGACCTATTTGAGGCAATCCCCGCTGTTTGCTCGTCCTGTTTGCTCAATATGGTGGGTGGGCAGCAGGGCCATGGGGCTGGGGATGGGGCGACCACTGGTTGGGGAGACAGCCCGAGACAGTGTGCGAACAGATCCCCAGGGATAAACGTAAAGAAAGTGGGTTAACTAATCATTTCCACAATGACAGAGATTGTCAGGCACAAGTGGATACATTATTGAATGGATATATAGACAGTGCTTGATAACATCTGATACTAGAATAGTCATAGGGATAGTAATAGAATAGTACACATTTAATCAGCAATATAATGTCAGCTGGACATTTGTATCTACAATATCATTTTGCCATTTAGGGATGTACATCAACATGTTATGTAACTCTACAGTAAACAATGTGCAAACGTACAAAATATGCACTAAATGACCGTTCATACAATATTGGCATGTGACTCACATTGAGGCATATTTTAATTCTATATTTCAATGAGCGCACATTTTCTCTTTGGCCTAGATAAGATCTTTATGACTCTTTTCGAGGCAATGCATGTAAAACAAGCCAACAAGCCAAAAATATCCATCTGCCATAAGGATAAGCTTCCTCTCACTCCCTCAATACAGTATGTGAAGCCAGGTGTTCTCAGACACCTTTCCAAGACATAAAACGTCTCTATAATAGTTTGTAGTCGGCCGGCTGCTAAGAGAGGAATTAGCCTCTGGTCTGAGTGAGCCTAGCCCTCCCTTGTGTTATCCCCTCTGTGAGGGGTGGGTCCATAGCTCCAGATAGCCAGTTGGAGACTCTGCAGGTAAATGAACCACCAGGGTGAGGGATAGGGGGGCAGGGGGGGGGGGGGGGGACTAGCTCAGGTAGATCGCTCACATCCAGAGCCAGGGCCAAAACAATGCCTGGCTTCTCAGAGTGAGAGGAGAGTGGATGATCGGGTTGACTGGTATTGTGTCCACTATTTGCTCATTTACTCACCTGGCTCTATCTGTGAATGGATGGCTGGGATGAGGGTTTCAGCCCACTCACGATGCCTGGCTCAGGGATTAGGCAGCAGCAGGGCTAGGATGCATAGGGTTAGGAGATGGAAAGGTTAATTGAAGGATATGAATAATATTGAAAATATGGAATTCATTGAATATACTATCAATGGCACCAGTCTTCATATTCTGTGTGGGGTGTTATGTTACAGTTCAGTGATAAGATGTTCTCCAAATCGGTTTTAGATGCTTCCCTGTACCAGTTTAAGATGTATCCATTCACAATGGATTTGCCCATTTAATAGCATCAGTTACACTTGACAACGTTGAGATTGAACCTACAAGTTTCAACAGATCTACACCCTCAGAAAAGTGCTATCTAGAACCTAAAATGGTTCTCCAGCTGTCCCCATAGGAGACCACTTTGAAGAACCCTATTGGGTTCCATGTAAACCCCTTTCTATAGAGGGTTCTACATGGAATCCAAAAGAGTTCTACTTGGAACCAAAAAGGGTTCTCCTATGGGGACAGCCGAAGAACCCGTTTGGAACCCTTTTTCTAAGAGTGTAGTGTAAATTCAACAGTCAGTTGCTGTTCCTGTTATCACCTGATGATGGAAGTTTCCCCCCTGCTGAGACCACCAGCTCATCCATGTGTTTGAGAGAGGGCTGTTTGTGTACACCTGGTTCTGAGAGAGGCTGGGGAGGGACCCTTGGGGAGGGGAACACTGTGGCTTTTACAACTGAGTCAACACACTGCTAATTGCTTTTAACGGGATCAGCGAGAAGCCTCTGTGTGAACCTGCCCCGGTCCAGCCCTTGTTTGGTCGTGAGGGCATTGAGGGATTGTCTTCTTGTGCAGGAGTTCTCAAACTGGGGTCTGCAGACCCCTGGGGGTCCGTGGAGGTACTGCAGGTGGTCCGCGGCCAGATCTCCCCCGACCCCAAATGAGTTGTCCTAAAAAACAAACATGTTTTGCTAGCAACAACAGATGAAACAAATTTGGCCTAGAGGTCTGTTAAACAGTTTTACAGGTTGCATTACAATACAATGTCATCTTATTAAACAACAATACAGGCTACCCTTAGACGCACAACTGGGCCTGGGAGGCTCACAGGGATCCACAGTACTCTAACAAGGATCCAATTTTCAACTCAATACTTATTTTATTCCTTAAAATGTTGTTTTGTACTGTAATTTAAGCTTTAAAACTGCAAAAGTGTGTCTCTGCCCAATGGCAATTGCAGGAAATTACCTTGAAAACCTTTTAAATGTTATCTCCGATGTGAAGAGGAGGGGCTTTAAACATGGTTAGTCCAATCATGCGCTGCAGCAGTTATAGTAAAACTCCTTGTATGCTAATTTAATGCACTCTAAAGTCAAAAGTTTGGAAACCCATGTTCTAGTGGGTCACCCAGGGCAGGGAAGGTACACACACACACACGCGCACTTGCACGCGCACACACGCGCACACACACGCGCGCACACACACACACGTGCACTTGCACGCACACACACTTGTATGCACACACAAACATACACACGCACACACATACACACAGATACTGTGCCTCTCTGACATGTGAAGGCTGTCAAGATTTGTGAAGGGTGCTGTGTCACGAGACAATGGCTCAGCAGGGACCATCATGGAGAAACAATGTGCATTGTGGGAAGGATGCCTCTAAAGATGAAGTAAATCCATTGTGACCTCAACCGCGTGACCCCCCGATCTCTACATCTGGGTTACCCCAGTTTTTTTGCTGTATATATGGGAGTTTTCAATATATTTTGAACGTTTTCAGACAGCGAGATTAATCATGATAAAAAAAGAATGCGTGCACTAAAATGACAAAAAGTTAACTTGAGTTAACTAATTAACTGTGACAGCCGTAGTTCGTACCAAAACTCAATTTTAAAGGCTGTGTTCCACATAGCACCCTATTCCCTATATAGTGCACCAAATAGGGAATAGGGGGCCATTTTGGGACGGACACAGAGTGCCTATGATAAAGGAAGTAGGACAAAGATATGAGATGAGTAAAGAAGAAAGTGTAACCCCCAAAAGGGGAAGACATTATTCATTCAGACTATTTCCCCTCTTCTGTATTGGAATAGTATTGTGAGGTGTACTCAGGAGGGTCTGACAGCTCTCTGGCCATATAGAATGTGCTCCTCATTGCATTTGAACCCAGTTGACGGTTGTGAGACTGTTTCGACCGGTGAGTGTGATTTAACCACGTCATCTATAAACAGTAAACGGTAGTGAGAGTTGGAGGTTACACTAGACCAAGATGTTTGCCAAGCAAATAATAGCACAGACAATGAAGACATGATGATTACCATTACCATTAATGATAGCGGGTCCAATCGGAGAGTCCGCACAGACCGTTGAAAGTGTAATTGGTGGGGGTTTTATCAGTATGATTTCCATGTTATGTCCCCTTGTTATGGTGGCTTAATTAGAATACACAGGAAAGCAATCCATTAAGTGTTTGGTCTCCAATAATGTCAACTTGTGAGATCCAAAACTGAAGCTGGTAGAAGCAGGTATTGTAGCATAAATGAAACACCCTTTAACCTTTTACTGCAGTGAGCTAAATCAGAGGTACACTGAGGGATTCCTGGTAGTCTTGAACGAACAAATCTACTTTGAGACAAAGGTATTCACCTCACACACATGGTTATGGGCTTAAAAGAAAGAAGACCCCTTTACCATGTCAGTTATAGAGACGAAATGCATTACATTTTGAGTTTTCATCGTAATATTACACTTTATTTACATCACATGTAACAACACTGTTTGACATAGAAAAAAATGGATTTAAAAAATAAATAATAATAAAATAATAATAATAATAAAAAAAAGTGTATTAAATATGAAATTATGAAAAATATTAATAGCATTCCTCCCATGAGGCCACTAGGTCATTTGACAGCAGGAAAGGGCTACGATCCATGAACTCTGTTCTGTAGATTGTGTTAAACCTATGGCTCCATATTCAGACACAATTATTAATTGTACCGTAAATGACATGAGGAACTTGAAACAAAATACATCATTCAGTCATACAGCTCACTACTGATCCACGGACAGTTAATTTTCCTAGGCCGAATCAAAAACCGCAATGTAGTGGTTATGTCCTGGCACTGGACAAAGTTCTGTAACAAAAGTTAACATAATAACAGTGGTTCATTTAATAAAGGTAATAACTTGTATATTTTTTTATGTAATAGAATTGGTTACGGACTCCTGACCAATTCTGCTATTTTGTGTGTTTTTTTGCACTGATCTCAACTCTTTTCGTACATAATGTTTCCGCCATTGTTTCCTATGACTGAATACAGCTTCTGGACATCAGAAAGCGACCACTAACCTCGATTTGGATGACGATTTCTACTTCAACGAGTCGGCGGCGCTGGACATGCTGCTCACCACGAACCAGGCCCTACACCCCAACACTCGGAATAGAAAGAGCGGGCACCCTGATGAGACTTCGGCGGTAAATAAACCCGCCTCCAACCTCTGTTCTATTGGCGAATGTACGATCACTAGAGAACAAACTGGACGAGCTCTGTTTGAGACGATCCTATCCAAGGGACCTGAAGAACTGTAATGTCCTACGGTTCTCGGAGTCCTGGCTGATCAAGGACATGGATAATATACATCTCGTTGGTTTTTCTATGCGTCGGCAGGACAGAACGGCAGCATCAGGTAAGCTCGAGGGGGGTGGTGTGTGTCTCTTTGTTAACAACAGCTGGTGCGCAATCTCTAATTTTAAGGAAGTCTTAAGATTCTGTTTGCCTGAGTTAGAATACCTCATAATAAGCTGTAGACCATTCTAAGTTTTAGACCAAGTTTTTTCATCTATATTTTTTGTAGCTGTCTATTTACCACCACTAACCGATGCTGGCACTAAGACCAAGCTCAACACACTGTATAGGGCCATAAGCAAAGAAAAAAATGCTCACCCAGAGGCAGCGCTCCTAGTGGCAGGTGATTTCAATGCAGGAAAACGGCAATCTATTTTACCTAATTTGGCAGCGACAGACTCCAACACCATCACTAAGTTTGCCTACGTCACGACGATGGTGGTAGGCCTGATCACCTAATGACGAAGAGAGAGCCTATAGGGAGGAGGTCAGAGACCTGGCAGTATGGTGCCAGGACAAAATCATCTCCCTCAACGTCAACAAGGCAAACGAGCTGATTGTGGTATCCTTCCTGTTTGGCCCTGTCCGGGGGTGTCCTCGGAAGGGGCCACAGTGTCTCCTGACCCCTCCTGTCTCACCCTCCAGTATTTATGCTGCAGTAGTTTATGTGTCGGGGGGCTAGGGTCAGTTTGTTATATCTGGAGTACTTCTCCTGTCCTATCCGGTGTCCTGTGTGAATTTAAGTGTGCTCTCTCTAATTCTCTCTTTCTCTTTTTCTTTCTCTCTCTCGGAGGACCTGAGCCCTAGGACCATGCCTCAGGACTACCTGTCATGATGACTCCTTGCTGTCCCCAGTCCACCTGGCCGTGCTGCTGCTCCAGTTTCAACTGTTCTGCCTGTGATTATTATTATTTGACCATGCTGGTCATTTATGAACATTTGAATATCTTGGCCATGTTCTGTTATAATCTCCACCCGGCACAGCCAGAAGAGGACTGGCCACCCCACATAGCCTGGTTCCTCTCTAGGTTTCTTCCTAGGTTTTGGCCTTTCTAGGGAGTTTTTCCTAGTCACCGTGCTTCTACACCTGCATTGCTTGCTGTTTGGGGTTTTAGGCTGTTTCTGTACAGCACTTTGAGATATCAGCTGATGTACGAAGGGCTATATAAATACATTTGATTTGATTTGATTGTGGACTACAGGAAACGGAGGGCCGAGCACTCCCCCATTCACACCGACAGGGCTGTAGGGGAGCAGGTCGAGAGCTTTAAGTTCCTCTGTGTCCACACAACTAAAGATCTATCATAGTCCAAACACACCAACACACTATATAAGAGGACACAACAACACCTGTTCCCCCTCAGGAGGCTGAAAAGACTTGTCATGGGCCCTCAGATCCTAAAAAAGTTATATAGCTGCACCATTGAGAGCATCTTGACTGGCTGCATCACTGCTTGGTATGGCATCTGCTTGGCATCTAACCTCAAGACGCAACAGAAGATAGTGCGTAAGGCCCAGTACATCACTGGGGTCGAACTCCCTGCCATCCAAGACCTCTATACCAGGCGGTGTCAGCGGAAGGCCCTAAAAATGGTAAAAGACTCCAGCAGTCCTCTCTGCTACCGCATGGCAAGCAGCACCGATGCACCAAGTCTGGAACCAACAGGACCTTAAACAGCTTCTACCCCCAAGCCATATGACTGCTAAATAGCGACTCATCGTGTATCTATTATGACTTTTATTATTACGGGTTTTACTTTTCTATTATTTCTCTATTTTCTATCTCTCTGTGTTGTTGGGAAGGGACCAAAAGTAAGCATTTCACTGTTAGTCCACACCTGTTTTCTTGAAGCATTTGACAAATACAATACAATTTGATTTGATTATATAATGTAATAACTTGACGGTTAAAGGGGCAATCAGCAGTTGAAATAATAACAAATAATAACAAAGCGAACTGCCACCCTTTTTTTGGTAAAAACTCAGTAAACTCGTAAACTACAACGGTAGTGATCGATCAGGGCCCGGTCAGGGTGCGGCCAGGGTGCGGAAGTCCAATGCGAACTCCTCGTCCCCCTGCCTCAGGTGCACAAGACGTTCATCCTTGAATTGGTAGAATTGGTAGGAATAGAAACCAGGTGTGTAGAAAACAAAGACAAAACAAAATGGAAAATTAAAAGTGGATCGGCGATAGCTAGAAAGCCGGTGACGTCGACCGCCGAACGCCACCCGAAAACAAAGAGAGGGACCGACTTCGGCGGAAGTCGTGACAGCCTGACTCCCCACAGGGAGTAGCTAGAGCACGATGAGACAAGGAAATCCTGGACGGCCGAACCCTTCCCTAACCCGGATGAAGCTTTAGTGTAGCTTAACCTTTTTTTGGAAAACTATTTTTTCAGAGTAGCTTCCCCAACACTGCCCACACATACAAACACACGCATGTGACAAAATAACACACACACATACATTTTATTTCAAAATAAAGGTATAATGTATAATGGAAACATGTATTTTTGTTGTCACCATATCCAACCCTATGACACCGCAAACACAGAACAGGCTTTGAGCAGAACAGGATCAGCATGGCCCTTGTAGCAGTTTAGGGGCAAAGTGCCTTACTCATGGTCACTAAGGCAGTGGGAAATAGCACCTGAAAAGTGATGTAGGTGTGGTTAAACTTGTCTGAGACCGAAAGATTTGTGTAAGCTCCCTGAGCTAATGTCTATGCTTAAGCTTAGCTTGGCCTGCAGGAACTGACAGAATAAAGGGACCACTTGAGTAAATGAGTCATCTGATGGCTCTCTTATGGTGTGGGGTACATTTTCCTGGCATGGTTTAGGTCCACTCAACCACATTTATTGGGAAGGTAAACACCAATAAATGCACAGCCATTCATAGGGATCACCTTCAACCTATGGTGAAGCATTTCTATCCTGATAGGAGTGGTTTCTTCCAAGATGACAATGCCCACATCCACAGGGCACAAGTGGTCATTGAATGGTTTGATGAGCATAAAAACGATGTAAGCCACATGCCATGGCCGTCTCAGTCACCAGAGCTCAACCTAATTGAACACTTATGGGAGATCCTGAAGCGGAGCCTGAGACAGCGTTTTCCACCACCGTCAACCAAACACCAAATTATGGAATTTCTCATTTAAGATTGGTGTCGCATCCCTCCAATAGAGTTCCAGACACTTGTAGAATCTATACGAAAGCGCATTGAAGCTGTTCTGGCTGCTCATGGTAGCCAAACACCCTTTTACGACACTTTATGTTGGTGTTTCCTTTATTTTGGCAGTTACCTGTAGGTTAGAAACCAGTTTGTCCCATTGGTGGTGTGACCTGGATAGGTATCTGTGAGGAGGTGAAATGGGTGGTGGAGTGTCACATAGGTGGTTCTATAAGCCATGCTTGTGTGTTTAGAAACCTTTTTTGATACCTAAAGAGGTTCAAGTGGCAGGACAGTAACTGAACAATCTGTCTGGTGTGAGCCAGACAGTTGCTGTTGTTCAAACCTTATTACCTTGCTGAACTATGGGGCGGCATGTAGCCTAGATGGTAGAGGGACTGGCCAACAACCGGATAATTGCTGGTATATAATCCTAGATGCCATCTCCTGCCATTGTGCCCTTGAGCAAGGCACAACCACATAAGTCTTCAGGTCTCACACAAGGTTACTGAACATGCAAGTTTGGTTCCCCAAACTACCAAACCACCTCTGTTACACTTTTAGACCCATCTGGGCAAAGACTGGATTCCAACCCAGGTTTCTAGATCTACCACAAGGTTTCATGCAAGGTTACTCGTCATGTAGCCTACCGTAGCAGGTATAGAGAGACGCCATAGCAGAGTTCCCACTTCTGCTTTTCAGGGGAAACGGAAGTCAGGTTGAAAATACTGTATCCCTGAAAACGGGATGTTAGCGTTTTTTGGCGACTCCACATAGAATACTCCTCACGATACACTCCCTGTTGTGTGCATGGTGTGTCAGGGGTCAGGTACTGCAAAAATACAAGTTCCAGTTGAACCAAAATCGGGACTGTGAAAGATCTGCATTCTAGTGCGGTTGACATTTAAAGGATTGAGCCGACATCTGCAGCTGTTTACTTTGAATGCGATCTTCTCAACAGGCGTAACATTGCCTTTAAATGCTACATAGCCGAAAAGGGGGCCATCGGACTGAATCCTTGATGATGTTTACTATTGCTTGTGAGTGTCTCTATGTATGAGCATTCCTGTATGATGTGCATGACTTTGTTTGTGTTACAATTGGCTGTGGGTGGTGGCATGTGCATCAAATTGAGGGAAGTAGTAGATAAAAACATTCATTTTGGTATGTTATTACACAATCGGTTGACATTATTACATTATTCATCCAAAACGTTGTTACTTACCGGTTAATGTAATAACTACCAGTTAATGTAATAACTTATAACATTTTATTACATTAACTGGTAGGTTATTACACTAACCGTTGTTACAAGGTCCTAGACCAGCACTCTGAAACACCTTTCTCTTTTCGTACACACATTTCTCTTCCTGCAAAGCTTTTGTGCTACTGCATGTGAATCTCTTACACAGTGTGTGAGAGAGGAAATGTTTCAGCAGACCCATTCATTCTGTAAATTCTCTATTTTCTTTATAGCCCTTTTCCAACTCCCTATTCAGGCTGCTGGAAAGTCCTTTCCTCTCCACTATTGACGGTGCCTGTGAAAGCAGTGATGGTCTGGAATGTTTGCAGTTGATTGTTGAGCGCTAGGTTAGTCACCTGTCTGATGGATGTGTTCTTTTGACAGCTGAAAACAAGGTGACAATTCCCTCCAAAACCTGGCCGAGAGAACTAAGAGTGAGAGTTTGGACGAGGACACATTCGGTTGGCAAGGTGACATGGTGGAGGGTGAAGGATGGGGATTCCAAGCGTTCCTCCCAATTTGTCACACACCTTATTGACAGGCCAACGTTTGGAAATACTGGGTTTCTCCCGTTCTCCGTTGACGGTTGGGGCCAAGGCACTTGCCATTTTCTTATGGACTTTAATCACATTACCAAAACAATGAAAGAGTTCAAAGCCTAACATTTAACAGTACTGGCAATATTTTCAGTTCTAAATAGAAGACTGAAATCACAAAGGAAGCACATCATTTAAGTAGCCTATCGAAGTAACTGTAATCTGCTTGGAGATTTGAACAAAATACTAATCAACACGGTTTGTTGTGTATCAAAATGGATGAGTCAAACATTTCAATCTGTTTTTTAAAACGTTTCCTATGTTAATACCTTTTTTAGGGTTGGCTGCTAGCCGATTTGCAGTGTTGTGTCCAACATGAACTGATAAGGGCCTTTATATTTTTGTTCAGTCCCCACACTGGCCCGGCTGCTGGCTCAGTGCCAACTGATAAGACCGCCGCATACCACCTGTATTAATGATTGGTCAAGCCCGCCTTCTACTCCAGCAGTTACCAGAGAACACATGTCAGATTAGAAAAAAGTTGAACCCCTCTGTAAAATGGTAATATTCGAACATCTACAGAAAATATGATGACTGGAGCAAAGATTTCTTCTTAAACCGAACTCAACAATCATGAACAGCAACGCCTGAGACTGTCTTTCTGTTCTTTCAGACGATCCAACCAAACCTAACATCAAAAGGAGTTCAACCCCAACCCATCAGAGAAGCTGCATTGGAGCCATAGCCTAAATCTAAAGAGGATATTTTAACAGGACAGTACACTCTAGCTCAGTTACTCAGACAGTTTTTGTTTGAAATGTAAAATGGCCCCCTAATTATTAGACCTCCCTCTCATGTTTCACTTGCTAACCAATGTAGCGTCCATCCTCCCTCTTCAGATGAACCTATTTCTCATATTTCATTTGGAAAGAGGTTCCAGTCCAGGACAAGGCTCACTTCTACACCATATTCCCTGTGTCTCAGTTTCGCCCCCGGTCCTGGCATTTTCACCGGGCGCTGACCCAGGGGCCGTCAGTCTGTAGTGGATAAAATAAAATCCTAGTTAATGAGTAACCCGTGGCGCTGTGGCCTGCTGCTACATGTGTGGGGGCCAAGGACAGCGACAGATAAGGCCAGCCCAGCAGACATAGCCAGGGAGAAGAGGGAGTGGACCAACTGCAAACAGGCTTGTGTTGGTGACAATGGAAGCCACCTATTGGAAGGTATAGTTTATGTCATAATCATCCAACCATGTGATTCCTTATTCCATCTAGAGCTAATAGTTATCCCTGCCTGTTGAGATATACTGTATTATGAGGGCCAGACTGGGTGAGGTAGCCATTACTACTGGATTTTTCTGTCTGTGACCTCTGAACTCTCACCCAGTTGGCTAAATTCAGTCTACTTCCTGTTATTTCCTCATTTTTAAAGTACAGTATCTAATATAATCACTGTGAATTTACACAACAACAAAAAGTGAACAACCGTCAATTCTCGGGTGGGAAAAACACAGAATCCCAAAAACTCTCAAAAAGCTTTGCTAGAGTAGGTGTTATTAGAAAGCCTTATGCAAGAGAAACAGGCACTTCACACTAAACCCTTGTAAGTCAAAGGGGTATCCTTTGTAATCTACTATAAAGACGCTTACGCAAACACCTGTTGTCCAGTAAAATAACTGCCGGAAAGCTTGGCGCAACAACTATTGGGGATTTGGATTCATTTGGATCGATATTTCAGATACTCCTCTTTCCCCACCTCTTCCCGCTCACCGTCCTTGTTCGACCAGACTGGCTAATGAGTTACCTGGGATCTCTGCCCCATCCCACTCACCCCTACCTCACCCACCCCACCAGCTCCTAGTCACTCTACTCATCCCGTCCATTCCTCCCCTCCTCTCTGACCCCCACACCCCCATACCTTAGTCCATTATCTGCCAGCCTTCACCCGGGCGAACAAACTGTTCGCTCCCCTCTCCCTTATACACGTCACCAGGTCCAAAAAAGAGAGGGCCAACAGAAAGTTAACCCTATCCAGTGTAGGCTGCCAACCTGGTTATCTCTATGGCCAAAGACGACTGTCCTCTGAGAGATTTATTTCTCTACCCTATTCTCTAGCATAGGAATTGAACTTAGTTCTGGATTTTTGGATGTCACTTTGACTATAACGGATAATTGACATTTATAAAACATTAGTGTTGGGTTGTTTGAAAAACTGGTACCTATATACAAAATTAAAGGATGAAAAGTGCTTTAATTTTGAGTGTCATTGTGCATTGTTATGGCCATAGCATAAGGCTAGGTGGGCCCAGAGCTTGTGTTTGAATAGGCGTCACCCCAGCTAATGGGTGCTAGCACTCCACCCAGTTTCACGCTCACAATGGCTACCAAGCCACAGGATTAGATCTGCACCGTTTCTTCTCCAAACCCTTAGACCGTGCAAATGGCTTTCTCAAGATCCGGGTAGCATTAACTGTGTGTGCGTGTTTGTGTGTGAGAGAGATAGAGAGAGAGAGAAAGAGAGAGAGAGAGAGTCAGGTGAGTTGTTTCTAAAGTCTCCCTTACATTGCCCTGTAGAAATGATGTGTGCACACCTTCAGAAGGAAATCTAAATGAATGTGCACGTCAATCTCTCCTGGCTCAAAGTAGAGGAGCGATTGACTTCATCACTACTTGCACAGTATTTGTGAGAAGTATTGACATGTTGAATGAACCGAGCTGTCTGTTTAAGCTACTAGCACACAACTCAGACACCCATGCATACCCCACAAAGCATGTCACCAGAGGTCTCTTCACAGTCCCCAAGTCCAGAACAGACTATGGGAGGCGTACAGTACTACATAGAGCCATGACTACATGGAACTCCATTCCACATTAAGTAACTCATGCAAGCAGTAAATTCAGATTTAAAAAACAGATAAAACTACACCTTATGGAACAGCAGAGACTGTGAAGAGACTCACACACACACGCAGGCAGAGACACACGCATACACACATAATAACATATGCACTATACACACACGTATACATGTATTTTGTGTTGTAGATATGTGGTAGTAGAGTAGTGGCCTGAGGGCACACACTTAATGTATTGTGAAAAATGTTGTGAAATGTAATATAATGTTTTTAATTGTATATAATTTGTTTTGTAACTTAATTTTGCCTTGGCAGCAGCTAATTGGGATGCATATAAATAGAAAATACTAATATTGAGTTTGAAAGGAGGCCAAAAAGGTATTTTTAACAGCACACGTTACCATGGTAGAGAGAGAGGGTGTGTGTGTGTGTTTGAGAGAGAGCGAGAGAGAGACGGAGAGAGCGAAAGAGAGAGAGAGACAGAGAGATAGAGAGAGAGAAAGAATATAAATAGAGCGAGAGAGATAATAATGAATTAAAGGTTAAATAAATAAAACATGTTTTTTTAAAGAGAGAAAGTGAGTGAGAGAGAGAGAGAGAGAGAGAGAAAGCGAGAGAGAGAGAAAGCGAGAGAGACAGAGAGAGAGAGAGAGAGAGAGAGAGAGAGAGAGAGAGAGATCCTAATGATGATAAGAAAATATACTAGGTTGATGAAAAACAACAAATGAGTGAGTCAGTTTCTAAAGTCTCCCCTACATTGTCCTGTAGAAAATATTTGTTAGCACGAATGTATTGAGGCAAACAATTACAGGTACGTTTGACTTGATGCCTCAAGAAAAGTGTCCTAAATTACATCAACTACAACTTCTGGCACTGTCTGTACTCATTAACCAAAACAGGAACACTAACCAAAGGTATGAGTACTACAATGAGTCTCTGGTCAGGTGGTCACTGCGAGTCTGACATGATCTGCTGTTTCACAGGCTGGCTGGGCAGTTCCCAACAGATCCAGGTGTGTTAGGCACAGATAAAAACATAATAAGTTAAACAAGAAAATGGGGAGAGAGGGGGAAAGGGTATAGGCTCCCTCTGCCAGGTGTGACGTCACATACAGGGAAAGGACATGCATGCAGGGGAAATTTCCCCCTACTGAGGGGAATTGCGCCAGCTTTTATAGCCTTATGCCAGCAAGTGGGGTCTGACTCACCCTGTCATAAAAAAAAGTACTCGACAATGGAAGTCTCCATGGTAACCCCCCTCCCCTCACCCATTTGCCACACTCACCTGTGCCTCTCACATTCATTAATTATCCCTCTGTCTGGTGACATCACCTCTGATATTCTCGGTATTTGATGTCTGGGTTCTCCTGCCCTCTACGCTTAAACTCCATTTGACCCAATGGTTTGGAAATAAACATTCATGAGAACTTGAATCTACACCTCAAGGGCCACAGATTGACAGTCATTCTCCTCCTACTCTGGATAGAGAGCAAAAGTCAAGCCAAAAAAGGCAAAGATGAGGACTTTTTCGCTGTTTATAGGTGCAACAATAGCTGCCCGGACACCAATCCTAGGCTTTTAATCACACAAAGTCAACATTGTCTCCAGGGTGTACTTAGTATGCTTTTCATGCTTTTCATTTGGGCTGGACAGTCATACTGCTCCCACAAACAAGCAAGCTAATTGAGCTAGCATGTGCAAAGAGCCTATTGTAATAGTGTACACATTGCAGAGGCCACCTACATAAACCAGGTTACATGTACCACTGTGGAACCACCAAAAGGCATACATTTCAAAGGTTTTTTTCTCTCCTGAGGTCAGTCAGAGATTTCTTTTGAAGCAGCTTTGCAAAGAAGGGTTTATTTGCCTGTAAAAAAATAGTTTAATAAAGTGTCCTTTCATCTGTTAGGATATTGCATCAGTTACGGGGGGAGTTTGACAGTGGATGTGTTTCTTTTTAACTACACTGTTCTTGAGGAAGGTAGACAGTATGAGCCTAATGGTTGAGTTTTAGTCTTCAGCCTAGATTACGGATATTTTTACATTGTGAGAAGGCATCCATCAAGTCAACTTTACCTAAACAACTGGATAACCATCTCTTGCAGAGAGGAACTAGTAATCTTCAGCAAATTCACCATCTCCATCCCTCCTCTTTCAGACTTTCTGGCACCATGTGGTTATAGTAGGTAGGCCTACTGTGGAAAGCACAAACATATTTAGTGTCATATTAAGGGGTCCCACAGGGCTCTGTTCTGGGTCCATTCCTGTTCTCTATATACATGCCGCCACTCTGTATATTAATCATAGGATTTGGACTAAACCTTCATTTTTATGCTGATGACACACAAATATATGTGAGGACAAAAGGGGATACTGTAACGGTAACAACTAAACTGACAGACTCTCTAGATGCAATCAAGAGATGGATGCAGTTAAACTTCCTAAAACTTAATTGCAACACAACAGAGCGTGTGCTTATTGGCTCTAAGAGTGCACGGAGCAAGATGAGAACATTCTACCTTTCTCAAGGGTGATGCACCTAAATACATATGAGTGAACTATTCCCCAGCACACACACAATGATCATCAGACTCAAACAGCCTGGTTACACCAGCAACAAACCAGTGCAGCATGGGTGACAGAGCCTTCTCACATGTGGCCCCTCAGCTCTGGAATGCGCTACCTACACATGTAAGGAAGGCAACTTCAATTTATATGTAATTTTTTTGTGTGACTCAACCAAATTCACATAGAAATCTAAGATATAGATCTACTTGAAAGCAAGTCACATAAGCGGTAGATCTGCTCTATGTGCGATATTTCTATGCTTTCAATTCTTAAGTTTAGTTTTAGCTTACTTTCGGTTTGGTACACCAGCTACAAACAGCTGAAAATAAAGTATTTTGGGTTATTGAAAATATATTTCACAACGGTTAGATGGTACAATGATTCTCCACACTACGCCTTGCTTGTTTTGTCAGATAAACTGAAATCAGGCAAACTATTAGAAGTTTTACAACTAGTAAATGGCAAAGTTTATTTTGTATCAGTAGGTAGGTAATGGTTTGATGTATTGTGCTTGTTTTTTAATGTATAGTTGCTGAATTTAGTTTGAGTTTAGTTTTCTTCCTTATGCGCATTGGGTATGGGAAATGCACTTTACAAATAAAAATATTTATTAATATTAAATTGATTGGAAACAATACACCTCAGGATTAATTTGGTACATCATTGTTCTGATTTGTAAGCTACAATTTGTTATCTGAAAATAAACATCCTTTTGATCATAATAGGCCTTCACTTGTGCAAGTTGTGTTATTTTAATGCCATGGGTCTGAATAACTGTACTGAAGGCCTACGAAATACATTCTTCCATCAGGAAGGAATTGGACAGGTAGGCTAAGCAGGTAAATCTCCCTTTACAATAGCAGGTGTTCGATATGGGTTAGGCTAGGCCCTAGGCTATAGTTTTGACACACAGACACAGTCAAAAACAGTAGGCACATTTTTTTTTGGTGCCAGTCTCTGGGCTGTCATTAGAAAAAAATCCAAAATATTTGAATATATGACTTTTAACTTTTAACACAATAAAATGTATCTATTCTAAACCAATGATTAAAAACATTTTCATTAATACGTTTGCCTTGCAGTCAGCCTGCAAGGAATAACGCAACGCAAGAAACAATAGGCTACATTATCAAACGTCACTTCCTTCAAATGCAGGTGATCATTATTTACTTATGCTTATTTATTTATAAATATATTTACTTTTTTATCGAAACATTTATAACTGGTCCAAGCGGAATCGAGTATATGGACCATGTCCATACCTACAGAATAGTTCATAGAGAAAGTAGAATTTCTTGGCATGACGGGAGGAGTTATTTATCGTATCCTGTATGAGCGACCGTTTCAGAGTAGTTATTCACCTGATCGTATCCTGGATGAGCGACAATTCCCGAGGGCCTCGCCCTTCAACGGCTGTCCCCTCCCTGGGGACGTTATTACCGCTTCGTTTTCCCGCACCTTGCCTCACAGGACTGAAAGACGCAGCAAATTACACAACACTTTATGATAAAATAAAGTAAACAGTGTGTGTGTGCGTATGTGTGATGATGATGTAGATTGTTCTTTTTTTCTATTATTAGCATAAATATGCATATAGTTGATGATCAACATTAATCTGAACCTAGTTGGGGGCCTCTATCGGGTTTGTGACTAGGCTATGTGACAAAAATAAAAATACCTGCGCACATGACAGTGGGACTTCACTACAAAAGGGACTTACCCATTCATTGTAGGCCTGGGCATCACCTGCTTTTGGCATCAGTCACAGTATCTATGGATTGTTACCATAATCAGTATAATCAGATCAAATTAATAAACCCATTAGGATTTGCTATGATCTTACAGCGCCCTCGTTTGGTTGTCAAACTACATGGCGAGTACAAAGAGGGGCTTTTGGGTTGATGTAGCCATAGAGTATGATAGAAGCCTCCAGTGGCCAAAAGGCCATCTTAGCGTGGACAGCGCCATTGAAGGTCTTACACCATTTGTATTAATGTAGTCAACTAGGTGGAACTTTCAACTTGGTGATGTCCAACTTGGTCATGAGGAGGGGTCAGCCAATCATGAAGAAGAAAATTGACTACTTCAAAATGTATATTGCCTCAATGGCGTTGCCCGTCCCTGTACAGATACAAAAAAATGAGTCTTCTATCTATCTTTATGGATGTAGCCTCTGCAGAGCCTGTCGAGTCCCCCACATTGAGATGTACCGGTTTTCAGGGGAAATGGAAAGAGAGTCTGTGACGCGACTATCCGCTTTTGGCGTTAACGTCCATCTTAACTCCTCCACATTTACTGGATTGGTTAAACCGTGCAGAAGACAACTTCACTCCGCACGTTTGCATCTTTGTCAAGATCAGTATGTAAAGGCATCTACTTTCAGGCGTTAGATACGATGCCTCACCTATGACGTTGGGTTGGATTCTCATTGGTTGTTTAGGCTTGGTCATATGACCACACGCTCGAGACGGCGTAGCCAATTTGTAAAGTATATGCTCTGGTATTTTTTCATTCTGGCAATTGCATTTTGTTGATCTACATTTAGTTGTTAAAAACAATAGCCTAATGTAACCGGTAAAAACATTAACGATAATTTACATTCGGTAATTTAATCCATGACAGATTTCACAAAGCCTGGCCGCATGATTTCAGGTATGGATGTGAGTGTCTTGTTGTTTTACTCGTTTATATAGCCTTTGATCATCTAGGCACGCTCCAAAACATCGAAACATTGTTGCAACCAGTGGTGGGAAAAGTACTAATTGTCATACTTGAGTAAAAGTAAAGATGCTCTAATATAAAATGACTCAAGTAAAAGTGAAAGTCACCCAGTAAAATACTACTTGAGTAAAAGTCTAAAAGTGTTTAGTTTTAAATGTACTTTAAGTATCAAACGTAAATGGAACTTCTAAAATGTACTTAAGTATCAAAAGTAAAAGTATAAAGCATTTCAAATTCAGTATATTAAGCAAACAAACCAGACAGCACAATTAGTATTATTATTATTTGACGGATAGCCAGGGGCACACTCCAACACTCAGACATAATTTACAAACGAAGCATTTGTGTGTAGTGAGTCAGCCAGATCAGAGGCATTAGGGATGACCAGGGATGTTCTCTTGATAAGTGTGTGAATTGGACCATTTTCCTGTCAAAATGTAATTAGTACTTTTGGGTGTCAGAGAAAATGTATGCAGTAAAAAGTACATTATTATCTTAATGGAATGTAGTAAAGTAAAAGTTGGCAAAAATGTATTTAGTAAAGTACATATACCCCCAAAAACTACGTAAGTAGTACTTTAAAGTATTTTAAATTAAGTATTTAACTCCACTGGTTGCAACAATGTTATGGCTATAATGTAACCGCTGCAATACTCATGCAATATGATATCTAATTGATTGACAAGTTCAGCAAATAAAAACAGGAAATTGACTCATAGGCCTACTCTAGGTGTTCCACACAGAACACTTTCAATATCCGTAGGCAATTGGTGGTTACGACACTCAATTTACTGACAAGGGAGAAAGAGGAACATAAACACCAAATCTGAAACGATATGTTTTATCAAGTCTTTATTTCACTGTACCATGGATATGGGGACCTACGCATAACCGTGTTTGTCTATGACTCAATGCCAATTACCATGGGGCAAGCTCCAAATGTAGCCACCTTATCTTCCATAATGACATGGTCATTGAAGATAACCATTTAAGGGTAAAGTTTGAAATAAGTAGCATTTTCTCTAACGCTGACTCGCCTCATAAGCATTCTTCCTCGTATTTACCCTACAAATGTAGTTATTCTTACAAAGAGATAGACCAGGCCAGCCACAAGACGATGTTTTGTTTTGTCTTGTTGAATTTAGCACTAACAATATGCCATTTGTTTGACTAAAAGCACTTGTTATTTGTGTCTTTGAGAACCAGTCATTAGCAAAGCAAACAATGGTCAACATGATTCTGTTAACGTCTTGCCTTTAAGTTCGTACAGCTTGATAGCCTATTCATAGTCACTAGAGCCCTGCCCTCAGTCGAGGCTTCCCACTCGTGACTTGCAGCTCTGAAACAGCTCATTTAACTTCTCCTCAGAAACTGATATGTTTAAGCGTATCTAAGATGCTTCTGCTTTTCTGGAACATTTTGTCCAGAAATGGCGTATTATCTTATTGGAGTCATGAGCATAGGAAATGCGTTCCACAACTTAAATGTCAAGCCACAAGATGTGCTCTGGAGTATCTTGTGCTGTTTGTCAAATGATACAGTGCATTCGGAAAGTATTCGGGCCCCTTGATTTTTCCCCCCACATTTTATTATGTTACGGCCTTATTATAAAATGGATTAAATTAATTTAATCTTCATCAATCTACACACAATACCCCATAATAACAAAGCAACAACAGGTTTAGACATTTTAGCAAATTTGTACAAATAAATAAATAATAATAAATGGAAATCACATTTTCATAATTATTCAGACCCTTTCCTCTGTACTTTGTTGAAGCACCTTTGGCAGCGGTTACAGCCTTGAGTCTTCTTGGGTATTACGCTACAAGCTTGGCACACCTGTATTTGGGGAGTTTCTCCCATTCTTCTCTGCAGATCCTCTCAAGCTCTGTCAGATTGGATGAGGAGCGTCGCTGTACAGCTATTTTCAGGTCTCTCCAGAGATGTTCGATTGGGTTCAAGTCAAGGCTCTGGCTGGGCCATCAAGGAAATTCAGAGACTTGTACTGAAGCCACTCCTGCATTGTCTTGGCTGTGTGCTTAGCATCATTGTCCTGCTGGAAGGTGAACCTTCGCCCCAGTCTGAGGTCCTGAGCACTCTGGAGCAGTTTTTCATCAAGGATCTCTCTGTACTTTGCTCCGTTCATCTTTCCCTTGATCCTGACTAGTCGCACAGTGGCTGCCACTGAAAAACATCCCCACAGCATGATGCTGCATCCACCATGCTTCACTGTAGGGATGGTCGCTCTGGATAAGAGCGTCTGCTAAATGACTTAAATGTAAATGTAATGTAAATTTATTGGCCAGGTGATGAGCGGTGCCTAGTTTCCTCCAGAAGTGACGCTTGGCATTCAGGCCAAAAAGTTCAATCTTGGTTTCATCTGACCCGAGAATCTTGTTTCTCATGGTCAGAGTCCTTTAGGTGCCATTTGGCAAACTCCAAGCGTGTTGTCATGTGCCTTTTACTGAAGAGTGTCTTCCGTCTGGCCAGGCTACCATAAAGGCCTGATTGGTGGAGTGCTGCAGAGATGATTGTCCTTCTTCAAAGTTCTCCCATCTCCACAGAGGAACTCTGGAGCTCTGTCAGTGACTATCGGGTTCTTGGTCACCTCTCTGCCCAAGGCTCTTCCCCCCTGATTGCTCAGTTTGGCCGGGCGGCCAACTCTTGGAAGAGTCTTGGTGGTTCTAAACTTCTTCCATTTAAGAATGATGGAGGCCACTGTGTTCTTGGGGACCTTCATTGCTGCAGAAATGTTTTGGTACACTTCCCCAAATCTGTGCTTCGACACAATTCTGTCTCGGAGCTCTAAGGACCATTCCTTCAACCTCATGGCTTGGTTTTTGCTCTGACATGCATTGTCAACTGTGGGACCTTATATAGACAGGTTTGTGCCTTTCCAAATCATGTCCAATCAATCATTAAGGATGATTAATGGAAACAGGATGCACCTGAGCTCAATTTCTTGTCTCATAGCAAAGGGTCTGAATACTTACGTAAATAAGGTATTGCTGTTTTAAAACATACAGTGCCTTGCGAAAGTATTCGGCCCCCTTGAACTTTGCGACCTTTTGCCACATTTCAGGCTTCAAACATAAAGATATAAAACTGTATTTTTTTGTGAAGAATCAACAACAAGTGGGACACAATCATGAAGTGGAACAACATTTATTGGATATTTCAAACTTTTTTAACAAATCAAAAACTGAAAAATTGGGCGTGCAAAATTATTCAGCCCCTTTACTTTCAGTGCAGCAAACTCTCTCCAGAAGTTCAGTGAGGATCTCTGAATGATCCAATGTTGACCTAAATGACTAATGATGATAAATACAATCCACCTGTGTGTAATCAAGTCTCCGTATAAATGCACCTGCACTGTGATAGTCTCAGAGGTCCGTTAAAAGCGCAGAGAGCATCATGAAGAACAAGGAACACACCAGGCAGGTCCGAGATACTGTTGTGAAGAAGTTTGAAGCCGGATTTGGATACAAAAAGATTTCCCAAGCTTTAAACATCCCAAGGAGCACTGTGCAAGCGATAATATTGAAATGGAAGGAGTATCAGACCACTGCAAATCTACCAAGACCTGGCCGTCCCTCTAAACTTTCAGCTCATACAAGGAGAAGACTGATCAGAGATGCAGCCAAGAGGCCCATGATCACTCTGGATGAACTGCAGAGATCTACAGCTGAGGTGGGAGACTCTGTCCATAGGACAACAATCAGTCGTATATTGCACAAATCTGGCCTTTATGGAAGAGTGGCAAGAAGAAAGCCATTTCTTAAAGATATCCATAAAAAATGTTGTTTAAAGTTTGCCACAAGCCACCTGGGATACACACCAAACATGTGGAAGAAGGTGCTCTGGTCAGATGATACCAAAATTGAACTTTTTGGCAACAATGCAAAATGTTATGTTTGGTGTAAAAGCAACACAGCTCATCACCCTGAAAACACCATCCCCACTGTCAAACATGGTGGTGGCAGCATCATGGTTTGGGCCTGCTTTTCTTCAGCAGGGACAGGGAAGATGGTTAAAATTGATGGGAAGATGGATGGAGCCAAATACAGGACCATTCTGGAAGAGAACCTGATGGAGTCTGCAAAAGACCTGAGACTGGGACGGAGATTTGTCTACAATGGAATGGTTCAAAAATAAACATATCCAGGTGTTAGAATGTCAAAGTCCAGTCCAGACCTGAATCCAATCGAGAATCTGTGGAAAGAACTGAAAACTGCTGTTCACAAATGCTCTCCATCCAACCTCACTGAGCTCGAGCTGTTTTGCAAGGAGGAATGGGAAAAAATGTCAGTTTCTCGATGTGCAAAACTGATAGAGACATACCCCAAGCGACTTATAGCTGTAATCGCAGCAAAAGGTGGCGCTACAAAGTATTAACTTAAGGGGGCTGAATCATTTTGCACGCCCAATTTTTGTTTTTGATTTGTTAAAAAAGTTTGAAATATCCAATAAATGTCGTTCCACTTCATGATTGTGTCCCACTTGTTGTTGATTCTTCACAAAAAAAACAGTTTTATATCTTTGTTTGAAGCCTGAAATGTGGCAAAAGGTCGCAAAGTTCAAGGGGGCCGAATACTTTCGCAAGGCACTGTATATAAATTAGCAGACATTTCTAAAAACCTGCTTTGTCGTTATGGGGTATTGTGTTTAGATATATTTTTAAAAAATCAAATTTGGAAAATTCAAGGGCTCTGAATACTTTCTGCATGCACTGTATGTAAAGTGTGCACTGTATGTAAAGTGTGCACCATATAGGCCTGTGCATCTTGAACACCTGCCTGCAAACACTCCTGGCCTGTAGCTTTGAAGTCAGTCATTCTTCTATAGTGTTAATGACACCTTGAACTTTCTTTATTATGAATAGGTCTTGACAGAATTTGGGGTGGGGGTGGGGGGGCAGAGGTAGTGTGGAGACGATGGTATGTCATCGGTGGAATAACACTACTGACTGAGAGTACTGTATTCCACCATTCATTGTGATATAGGGGCTCAGTGAGTAAGGTCACTCATCAGGCACTATAGAGATACAGCTCAACACGTTTCCTGTCACTTCAACCACAAACAGCAAGGCACTTATCCCTGATTGCTCCTGTAAGTCACTCTGGATAAGAGCGTCTGCTAAAGGACTAGAATTAAAAACTATAGCTGGGTCTTAAATGATTTGATGTAATTTTCTTCTGTTCTGTTTAGAGCCTTTTCTGATCGGAATCCTGAAGAACTTTGTCAAAAGAGACTACTCTCTAACCATGATTTCTGATATTCCCTACGAGAAGGTATGGTTTTTGTCAGTACTGTTGTCATACGTTTTGACGGAATTTTGTGTCTGTTTTCTAACTCCTTAATATCTTCTTCTGGTGCAGATGTGTAATGTGGAGTCGAGGAGAGAAGAGTCCTGCAGGAAAGCACAGATGGTATCCAATATTAATGACATTTACCAAGCAACCTAATGAAAATGGTGTAAAAAGATGATTAGTCAGTGGCCAAGGTTGGGAGTTAAAAGGGAATGTACCCTAAATTAATTTTCATGTGTATTTCTAGTCATTCCACTACGCATATCATAATTTAGCATATAGTTGCATCATAGCTATCGAAACACCCCGTGTGTCAAAAAGTTGCATTTAACACTTTACACTTCTATCCTGCTCTTCTATGCCAGTGATTATTAGAAAGCAGCACAACTTACGTTGGGCATGTAATTCAAATGATCTTCTGTGACCAATGTTTAATAGAGCCCTGTCTGAGCCTTACCCATGCCTGCAACGTTCAGGCCCTACCCTCCCCAGGCCAGATTGCTTCTGCCTGAAATAATTATTAAAATGAGCTGCTCCTCTCTCTATGTCACCCGCTCCCTGAGCACTGCTTGCTCTGCTCATGATGGCTCTGCGTGTGTCTGAGTATCCATAGCAACGGCTCTGCTTAGGCTGCTCATTGATGAGACATGAGCGAGCACACAGCATGGCTGTTAAGCTGCTTTTCTTCACTCTAAACTGAGACAAATCTCAAGGAACATTATTATTTTTTGATGAGGTTTAAGCACTTTTGACACCTACACGTTGAACCAAGTTCAACCCACACGTCGTCCATTCCACCCAGTTAGAGAGAGGGGAATCTTGGGAGTTGTAGGAATTGACTCAAACTGGCAATTGGGAACATCAGGACTGGTCAGGACATTCAAAGCTAGATATCTACTCAGGCATAGTTTTGAAACTCAATTTTGTGTGTGAATGTGTCTACTAGGGACCACTGAAAATAACAACCACTGAATTACATGGGCAAAATAGTCCTTTAAACAGACAAACTCTCATGGGACTCATGGTGATTTCGATCACTAATGGCGCTGGAGGAGATGGCTGCCGTTTTACGGGCTCCTAACCAATTGTGCTATTGCGTGTGTTTTATTTTACGTTATTTGTAACTTATTTTGTACATAATGCTTCTGCCACTGTCTCTTATGACTGAAAATAACTTCTGGAAATAAGGGCAGCGATTACTCACCTCGTACTGGACAAAGAGTTTTTTATTTATTTAAAGAGTCGGAAATAAAGGATTTACTTCAGACACCGGACAAGGCCCAATCCCTGTCATTCGCATGAAGAAGAGACGGAGATATCGGGGACATAGGTCGGGGTGCCTTTGTAAGGATCCGATGGCGAGTGGGTAATCCGCCTCTACCATCAGTCCTATTAGCCAACGTGTAATCATTGGATAATAACATGTATGAGCTCCTATCAAGACTAACCTACCAACAAGACATTAAAAACTGTAATATCTTATGTTTCACCGAGTCATGGCTAAAAGACGACATGGATAACATACAGCTGGCTGGGTTTTCCATGCATCGGCAAGATAGAACAGCTGCCTCCTGTAAGACAAGGGGTGGCAGTCTGTGTCTATTTGTAAATAACAGCTGGTGCACAAAATCTAATATGAAGAAAATCTCAAGGTTTTGCTCGCCTGATAAGCTGTAGACCACACTATTTACCAAGAGAGTTTTCATCTATAATTTTCGTAGCTGTCTATTTACCACCACAAACCGATGCTGGCACTAAGACATCACCCAACGAGCTGTGTAAATGCCAAAAGCAAAGAAGAAATGCTTGTCCAGAGGTCGAGCTCCTAGTGGCCAGAGACTTTAATACTGGCAAACTTAAATACATTTTACCTCATTTCTACCAGCATGTTACATTACATGTGCAACCAGGTGATAAAAAAACTCTAGACCACCTTTAATTCACACACAGAGATGCGTACAAAGCTCGCCCTCCATTTGGCAAATCTGACCATACCTCTATCCTCCTGATTCCTGCTTAAAAGCAAAAACTAAAGCAGGAAGTACCAGTGACTCGCTCAATACAGAAGTGGTCAGATGAAGCAGATTCTAAGTTACAGGACTGTTTTGCTAGCATAGACTGGAATATGTTCCGGGATTCTTCCGTCGTCATCCCCACACTGACCGTACATACCCCAACTAGAAGCCATGGATTACAGGCAACATCCACACTTAGCTAAAGGGTAGAGCTGCCGCTTTCAAGGAGCGGGACTTTAACCCGGAAGCTTATAAGAAATCCCGCTATGCCCTCCGATGAACCATCAAATTGGCAAAGTGTCAATACAGGAGTAAGATTTAATCCTACTACACCGGCTCCGATGCTCGTCGGATGTGTCAGGGCTTGCAAACTATTACGAACTACATAGGGAAGCACAGCTGCGAGCTGCCAAAGTGACACGAGCCTACAAGACGAGCTAAATTACTTCTATGCTCGATCCGAGGCAAGCAACACTGAAGCATGCATGAGAGCACCAGATGTTCCAGATGTTCCGTAGCCGATGTGAGTAAGACCTTTAAACAGGTCAACATACACAAGGCCGCAGGGCCAGACGGATTACCAGGATGTGTACTCCGAGCATGCGCTGACCAACTGGCAAGTGTCTTCACTGACATTTTCAACCTGTGCCTGACCGAGTCTATAATAACAACATGTTTCAAGCAGACGACCAAAGTCTCTGTGCCCAAGAACACCTAAATGACTACCAACCCGTAGCACTCATGTCTGTAGCCATGAAGTGCATTGAAAGGCTGGTCATGGCTCACATCAACACCATTATCCCAGAAACCCAAGACCCACTCCAATTTGCATACCGCCCCAACAGATCCACAGATGACGCAATCTCTTTTGCACTCCACACTGCTCTTTCCCACCTGGACAAAAGGAACACCTACGTGAGAATGCTATTCCTTGACTACAGCTCAGAGTTCAACACCAGAGTACCCTCAATGCTCATCAATAAGCTAAGGACCTTGGGACTAAAGACCTTACTCTGCAACTGGATCCTGGACTTCCTGACAGGCTGCCCCCAGGTGGTAAGGGTAGGTAACAACACATCTGCCATGCTGATCATCAACATGGGGAGGACCCCTCAGAGGTGCGTTCTCAGTCCCCTCCTGTACTCCCTATTCACCCATGAATGCATGGCCAAACATGACTCCAACAGCATCATTAAGTTTGCCGATGACACAACAGTGGTAGGCCTGATCACCGACAATGATGAGACGGAGGTCAGAGACCTGGCAGTGTGGTGCCAGGATAACAACCTCTCCCACAATGTGATGAAGACAAAGGAGATGATCGTGGACTACAGGAAAAGGAGGGCCGAGCATGCCCCCATTCTCATCGACTGGGCTGTAGTGGAGCAGGTTGAGAGCTTCAAGTTCCTTGGTGTCCACATCACCAACAAACTATCATGCTCCAAACACACCAAGACAGTCGTGAAGAGGGCACGACAACGCCTATTCCCCCTCAGGAGACTGAAAAGATTTGGCATGCGTCCTCAGATCCTCAAAAGGTTCTACAGCTGCACCATCGAGAGCATCCTAACTGGTTGCATGACCTCCTGGTATGGCAACTGCTCGGCCTCTGACCGCAAGGCACTACATAGGGTAGTGCCTACGGCCCAGTACATCACTGGGGCCAAACTTCCTGCCATCCAGGATCTCTATACCAGGTGGTGTCAGAGGAAGGCCCTAAAAATTGCCAAAGACTCCAGCCACCCTAGTCATAGACTGTTGCTCTTTGATACCACACAGCAAGTGGTACCGGAGCATGAAGTCTATGTCCAAAAGGCTTCATGACAGCTTCTCGCCCCAAGCCATAAGACTTCTGAACAGCTAATCAAATGGCTACCCGGACTATTTTCATTGACCCCCCCCCCCTCCCATTTGTACGCTGTTGCTACTCTCTCTTTTTTTATCTATGCATAGTCACTTTACCAACATGTACATATTACCTCAATTACCTCCACGAACCTGTGCCTACGTTGACTCTGTACCTGTATATAGCCTCACTACTGTCCTTTTATTGTTGCTCTTTAATATATATATATTTTTTCAACTTTATTATTTTTTCAATGTGTATATATATTTATTTATGTTTTACTTCATTTTATTTTAGTAAGTACTGTCTTAACGCTTATTTTTCTTAACTGCATTGTTGGTTAAGGGCTTGTAAGTAAGCATTTCACTGTAAGGTCTACTACACCTGTTATATTCGGTGCATGTGACAAATACAATTTGATTTGATTCTATTCAACCTCAGTTCCATAACCGTTATCTCATTCCTCTTTGGTCAGGATGGTCTGGTCAGGGTCACCTCTACATGACTATGCTCATGCCATCTCTGTGTGTAGTATTATAGGTGTCTGCTGGGTCTCACTGGGGTGGTCAGTCTGCTATTGGCTGCCGTGTTCCTCCAGACCCTGCTGCTTCCCGTGGTTAACTCCTCCCCAAACAAGCCCGGCTTCCAGCTCCCACTTCCTCTCACTGACACCTGCACCGACCCCTGCAAGTGAGTGGGCCTTTGTACAATGTCTAATTTCCCACTGTTTGGGTGCTCACTGTAAACATCCTATTCTGCTCATTCATTCTCTATCATTCTGCAGCTTTAACTCCTTTGTGGTTACGTGGTTGACCACCATTGTCATGTTTTGCAGAACAGGTGCTATCCTTAACTGTTCAAGGGTTTAGTAAAACAATGACGCTTCCTTTTTCTCTTCCAGAATCGTTCTATTGGAGAGCATCCCAGAGGGGTTAGAGTTCAATTCTAGTGTCACCAACCCATCCATCTACCAGGCTTGGCTAAACCTGATTAGTGAGGCTCGCAGTAGCGTGGACATTGCGTCTTTCTATTGGACGCTCACCAACAAAGACACAGGCTCTCATGAGCCAACGGCGGATAAGGTGAGTGTTTTCTGTGATTGGCAGGCAATGCGATGCAGTTCTAACCTGTGGGCAGTTGTGGCTTATTTTAGTCTAAACAGTTGTTTCGTCTATAGGGCGAGGATGTCCTGAATAGGCTAGCTCAGGTGTCTGGGAAGCTCTCTGTCCGCATCGCTGTAAATACACCAACAGAGTCCCAACATCACGAAGACCTCAATCTATTACAGAGTTCTGGTAAGGGGTTCTCTGACCGTGCATTTATGTTTTCAATTCCATTGAATTTGCACGAGTTAATTTGACCGCAATCAAGCTGCTAACTACAGATAAGGAAGTATTACTTTGTTTGCTTTTTGTGGTGATAATGGTAGCTCATTGTTTTAGGTGCTGATGTAAGAGCCGTGAACATGCGGGATTTGACCACTGGAGTACTTCACACCAAGTTCTGGGTGGTGGACAAGAAGCACATCTACATTGGCAGTGCCAACATGGACTGGAGGTCCCTTACCCAGGTGAGTCTCCTCTGTGCCCTCACACTCAGCCTCACCCCCATATTATTATTATTTATTTTTAAGTTAACAATAAAACAATCTGTTGTTCAAAAATGAAAATGTAACTATACGAGTTCCTTAAACTATTCGAAAAGTTATTCTTGTGTTTTTTTTGGAGGATGTAATCCTATTTCCTTGTTCTTTTAAAGTGTAAACATTATATCGCAAGTTTGGAGTGTCAGGGTATTGTACTAAAATGTACACATCAAGTGTTGGGAAAGTAGCTTTGGTTCAGTCTGTCCTCTGTTGTCCTGTTTAGGTGAAGGAGCTGGGGGCTGTGGTGTACAACTGCAGCTGCTTGGCTGCAGACCTGGGGAAGATCTTCGAGGCCTACTGGTACCTTGGGCAAAAAGACACACCCATCCCGTCCCCTTGGCCCAGCAGTTTCAACACTCTTTACAATAAGGACTCTCCCCTGCAGTTACCACTCAACGGCACAGCCTCCCACGTGTATCTGACGGTAAGAATTGACTAAACGTGCACATGTTCAATAATCCAATAATTTAATCATATAATACAAATTGTACCGGTTTGTGAAGTCTCGTTATGGAATTCCCCATCTTATTTTTCTCTGGTCCTATGTTAGACATATTACTATACTTAATTTGACTGTGCTGTACCTTCAGAGTTCTCCACCATCTTTCTGTGCTGCTGGGAGGACCGGAGACCTGCAGTCTATTCTCAGTGTGATGGAGGACGCACAGGAGTTTATCTACATCGCTGTCATGAACTACCTGCCCACCATGGAGTTCTCGCGACCCAAACGGTCAGCCTTCTATTTTAATGTATTAACCTCACCAAAGTTTACGATATGTATTCAGTTTATAATTAATAAAGCACACAAGGCTTAGAGCTCCCGAGTGGCGCAGCGGTCTAAGGCACTGCATCTCAGTGCCAGAGGCGTTACTACAGTCCCTAGTTTGAATCCAGGCTGTATCACATCCGGCCGTGATTGGGAGTCCCATAGGGAGGCGCACAATTGGCCCAGCGTCGGATGGGTTTGGCTGGGGTAGGCCATCATTGTAAATAATCATTTGTTCTTAACTGACTTGCCTAGTTAAATAAAGATAACAATTTTCTACAAAAATAATAATTTGCCCATATGACTCTGGCCTAACCCTCTGTGTGGCGCCCTCTGCAGGTACTGGGCAGAAATTGACACTCAGATCAGACGTGTGGCATACGAGAAGCGGGTGAAGGTGCGTCTGCTCATCAGCTGTTGGGCCAGCACTTCGCCTGTCATGATCCCCTTCCTGAAAGCCTTGGATTCAATGCAGAAACCCAAGGCCAAGCTGGATGTCCAGGTGGTGAGTAGGACCTCTCGCTACTCATGCACTTTACTTACCATCATTGATATGGTAAGGTCCTCCACAAGAGCAATTGTTAAATATTAAACTCTTCTTTACTGTTTCACAGAAACTCTTTGTTGTGCCAGCCAATCCCAGGCAGAAAGAAATCCCCTTTGCCAGGGTCAACCATAACAAGTACATGGTGACGGACAAGGTCGCCTACATAGGTGATTCCGCTCTCTCCTAGATAACACGTGCACCAGTCATGCTAATGTATAATGCCAATCAACAATTGCTGATGTTAAAACCAGAGGTAACTTCTCAGACGTTATGCACAACCTACAGATCCCATGCACTATAAAATGCAACGTTATTGTGTTTCCCATTGATCACCAGGTACCTCTAACTGGTCTGGAGACTATTTTGTGAACACTGCTGGATCGGCTCTGGTGGTGAACCAAACGGCTGCCCAGTCAGTGGAGCCTACGGTCCAAGCACAACTACAGGCCGTGTTCGAAAGGGACTGGGACTCCGGCTACAGCACCCCAATCCACCAGCACACCGACCTCAAAATGGTGTGTTAGATACAATACTACACTCTAGTCCAGGGGTTCCCAACTCCAGTCCTGGAGTACCCCCCCCAATAGCACACATTTTTGCTGTGGCCTCTGGCAAATTTGGGGGGGATTCAACTCCTTGAGGGCCTGATGATTAGTTGACAAGTTTAATCTGGTGTGCTTGTCTGGGGCTACAATACAAAAGTCTACTGTTTGAGATACTCGAAGCCTGGAGTTTGGAACCTCCACTCTAGAATGTTACAGGGCCTGTGTCCTCCAAGTCAGCATGGGGAGGAATGGATTCTAATCAGCAGGTGTTTCTGGGATGATTTCTTAAATTGCAGCACTTTTTTAAATAATTGCAGGAGTAGCAGGAGATACGTACTGTAGCAGAAGGTGGGTAAAACGATGCTGCCCTCTGCAGCGTCAATGGGTCTATCACATCAATGATCAAAAGACAAGCCTGTGTTTTAACAATAAGGCATTATCAGCTTCAACTCCTCTGTAATAAATCCCCGTGAATCTCAGGGAGGGTCGCTATATTACGTGTTGAATGTTTGGACTGATGTTTCTTGGCATGCTGGTTTGATCCTTTTATTCTTTATAATGTATGTTTGGTGTGTTGTGCCTCGTTTTTCTATGCAGCCTAGACTCTAGGTTTTTAAAAATTCAATCATTCTGAATCCTAGCTTTTAAAACTAGTATGTTTCCCATAGGATTGTGCAGCAACTGATTTCATGTGTGCAATTAAGTCCAGAATTGATTTTTCTGGAATTTGCACTGCGAGGAGTGTCTAATATGAGTAGTACAGTGGAGAATGTTACAGCAACTGTCATAGTTCCTTAGTGTTTAAAAGCACTGCACTGTGTATTATTTGGCGCGCTCTGTTACTGTACAATATTGATCACATTTTGTACACACTTCTTCCTTTGTAGTAATGTCCCTAATAAATTGAATTTAAACAGTTGTCTGTCATTTCAGTTTTAGCAGTTGTATACACAAGTGTTTAGAATAAGTAAGTCTATCTTATTTCATTAGCATGAATAATGCATGCAGTCTTGCAAATTATACATTTATTTATCCACTGTGCAGTCAATATGAAACTCAAAACGACAACATTTTCAGAGGGCTATTTTAAAAAGCGGGTCTACTTGTCTATTCAGGCCTGCTTTGCATTGGCAGAGTGTCTGTTTGCTGTATTGAGGAGATCACGTTGACCCCCTCCCACCAGGAGACTCAGTAGTGGAGGCATTGCTGCTGTGTATGGCTACAGCAGGCTGGGGGGCCGTAGCCCAGGTAGGAGGACACCTCTGGGTCCATGGTCCACGCCGGCCACCATTGGCCACAATGACAGGTGTAGCCTTCAGGTTCAAAATTGAGAAACTGGATATCCTGTGGGAGAGTGGGACAGCAAAATGGAAAATGACAAAAATGTTCCAGAATTGTAAACCCTACACCATTTATACAGTATTATGCTACGAATCTCTACTGACAATGATATTGTATCTCCAAAATGACATACTCTTACCTCCAAACCATAATCACGGGCTGCCTCCTTTGCCCCTGCCTGCTCCCTGGGCCCTGCAAGATCCTGTTGGGTGGTGGGGTCCCTAGAAAAGAAACTGAAGCCTATGGGCTCACCTGCTTTGTCCACCTGGGGCACAGAGGTGTAGCTCAACCTGTGGGTAGGATCGGACCGCGAGGACCTGGCCACTGGCTGCCTCAGGCGCTGGCTCTCACACAGCCTGGTGAAATGGGACAGCATGGAGCCACTCTCTGGTTCCTCTCTGCTGGTGGAGCCTAAGTGAGGACAGGCTAGCTCAGTCTCCTGGAAGGCAATGCTTTCACTTGGTTGGAGGCCAGCTTGGAGATCTGAAGGTATCACAGAACTGGACGGATGGAAGGCACACTGGACATCCTTGTCCGCCCATACCCCCATGGTGGTCTCCAGGCTAGCCTCATCCACAATGCACAAGCTCTCCATCAGGTCTTCAATCAGTGCTGTGGGGGACTGAGGCACACTGGGGACTGGGGTCTGCTGGGAGAGAACCCCATTGTTACCTTGTAAACCCTCTGAGGATGGTGGATAGCCCTCCCGGTGGTCATGGTGATTTTGAACCCGTGGACATGACTGGTGGGCCTCCTTCTCCCTGGGGTACAGGAACCGCTGGCCCCTCTCTGCATTCAGATGGTGAGACCGACAGCTGTCTCCCTCTGGAGCTGTATCCTGAATCAGGGCTTCACGGAGAGCCTGAGCGGACTGCTCATAGTAGCGGTTGTAGTCTGGGTACATGCGTAAGTGGTGCATGTTGATGAAAGGATGGTGTAAGGCTGCATTGGGTAGGATCCTCTGGTGGGAGTCCAAGGTTAACATCCGCTTGAGGAGCTGCACCATGCTCCGGCGGTCCTCAACTTCTGCTGCCACGTCTTCGTTGCGGAGCTCTGGGTCGTGCTCCGTGAACTCCATGGTCTCCAGCTGGTCCAGGGAGGAGAGGATGTACTTCCTCCGATCTGTTGATCCCAGGTGCTTCCCCTGGGTACGGCCTTCTGTGCCTGAGGGGGGACGCCTCTTGTTGGGCTTGAGCTGCCATTTATTCTCTCCTCGACTGTTGGTGGTGAGCTTGAAGAAATTGTGAACCTTGCTGGCCATGTTGAGCAGATGGGCTTGCGGTAGTCCTTGCGTCTCGCAGATGTACCTCACTTGATCGAACTCTGAATCGCCGGGATACAGAGGCCATCCAAGGAACAACTCTGACATCACACAACCCAGAGACCACATGTCCACTTTCTCACAGAATGGAAGGCCCAGGAGGATTTCAGGAGACCTATAGAACCTGTGAGTTATTTGAAAAACGGGGTAAGAGCAAATTTAAGTAGTTATTTTCTTTCCCAAATGTTTTTTTTTTGTGAAGTGATCATTTTTGGTTCACACAGATACCCTGAATTTGTTTTAATGATCACAAATACAAGACATCACAAAGCATGTGGTGCAACATGTGCTCTCTACCTGGATTGGATGTATGGCTCCTTAACAAAATGCACTTCACTGAAAATACTTGCAGAACCAAAATCAATCAACTTTACGCTGAAAGGATGGCGACAATGATCCACGATCATTATATTTTCCGGTTTCAGATCAGCATGAATGATGGCGAGTTCCTTCAGTTTGGCTAGTGCTTTTATCATCTGACACGTGATGGTCCTGATGTTGCGGACCGCCATCGGCTTGAAACCATTCTCTTTCTGAAGCTGATACAGGTTCTTCTCCAATAGTTCAAAAACCAGGTAATGATTCGTTTGGTCACGGAAGGCCTCGTGAAATTGAACGATGTGGCTTGTCTTCAAATTATTCCGGGAAAGAGCACTTATAAGTTTTAATTCATTTTTTATCACTCGATTTCTGTGAACATCCATTTTCATCATTTTTACCGCCACTAATTCTCCGTCACTCCCTCTCCAGCATTTTGACACTTTTCCGAAGGTACCCTTTCCCACTACATCCAAAGTGTGGTAGACTTCAGTTTCAGAATAGATATCTCTCATTCTCAGCTTGCTTCCTGGTCTTTGTGGTGATTTTAATTTCAATTATAAACATATTGTCAATAGTTCTAAACCCATGGAACGTTCCCTGGGCGATCTAACAATTCTAAGCATTCTATTTCGAAAGTTTTCTCAGAACTAAACTATTTGCAGAAGTTGCAATACCTTCACTTGTTAAATGACCGAGATTTTGAGAAAATCACCATCATCATTATCATCATCATCCTCAACCATCATCGATTATATTAGTTGGCTAATATTGATAAGACTAAAAATGATAACAATATGCCTTTATGATGATACATGATTAACAAATAAGTATTACATTATTATTAGTATTAAATGTATTTGTCACGCCCTGGTCTAAGTATTTTGTGTTTTCTTCATGTATTGGGTCAGGCCAGGGTGTGGCATAGAGTTTTTGTATTGTGGTGTGTTTTGTCTTGGGATTTTGGAATGTGTGTATAGTGGGATTGTAGCTTAGTGGGGTGTTCTAGGAGAGTCTATGGCTGTCTGAAGTGGTTCTCAATCAGAGGCAGGTGTTTACCGTTGTCTCTGATTGGGAACCATATTTAGGCAGCCATATTCTTTGGTTGTATTGTGGGTGATTGTCCTGTGTGTCTTGATGTCCTGGTTAGAGGTTAGTAGACACTTGTATAGGCTGTTTTCGGTTTTCGTTTCGTTTTGTAGTGTTAGTGTTTTGTTGTGTGTTACGTTTGTTTATTAAAGATGAATCACAATAGACACGCTGCAGTTTGGTCCGACTCTCCTTCACCATTAGAAAGCCGTTACAGAATCACCCACCACAGGACCAAGCAGCGTGTCAACAGGCAGGAGCCACAGGAGAAGCGACAGGTGCAGCAGGAGCAACAGCAGCAGCAGCAAAGGCAGCAGCAGGAGAAGCAACAGAGGCAGCAGCAGCAGTGGGAGAGGCTGCACTCTTTGGATAAATGGACTTGGGAGGAGATCCTTGACGGAAAAGGACCCTGGGCAGAGCCATGGATGGAATTGGAGCTGTCGGCGACGCAGAGTGCTGAGTCTGAGAGTGTGGAGGATGTAGTGGACAGAGTAGAAAGAAAGCTGTTGGCGTGGCATAGTATGCACGGCATACCAGTGCCAGCACCACGCATCAGGCCTACAGTGCGTCCCGCCTGTCCAGCGCTGCCGGAGCCTCCCGCCTGTCCGGCGCCGCTGCCGGAGCCGGGAGTATGGCTACGCTAGGTAGGAGACCTACGCTAACTTCCTGTGGTTACCGGGGGGCTAGAGAGACCGGGCAGGCACCTTGTTATGCAGTGGTGCGCACGGTGTCCCCAGTGCGGGTGCATAGCCCGGTGCGGTATATTCCAGCTCCTCGTATCGGCCGGGCTAGAGTGGGCATCGAGCCAGGTAAGGTTGGGCAGGCTCGGTGCTCAAGAGCTCCAGAGCGCCTGCACGGTCCGGTCTATCCAGTACCACCTCCACACCCCAGCCCTCCGGTAGCAGCTCCTCGCACCAGGCTTCCTGTGCGTGTCCTCTGTTCATTACCGCCAGCACCACGCATCAGGCCTACAGTGTGTCCCGCCTGTCCAGCGCTGCCGGAGCGTCCCGCCTGTCCGGCGCCGGAGCCTCTCGCCTGTCCGGCGCCGCTGCCGGAGCCTCTCGCCTGTCCGGCGCCGCTGCCGGAGCGTCCCGCCTGTCCGGCGCCGCTGCCGGAGCCTCCCGCCTGTCCGGCGCCGCTGCCGGAGCCTCCCGCCTGTCCGGCGCCGCTGCCGGAGCCTCCCGGCTGTCCGGCGCCGCTGCCGGAGCCTCCCGGCTGTCCGGCGCTGTCAGAGCTACCGCCCCTCATGCCAGAGGCGCCAGAGCCCCTCATTCCAGAGGCACCAGTACTCCTCTGTTCAGCGCAGCCAGAGCTGTCAGCCTGCATGAAGCATCCAGAGCTGTTAGTCTGCCCAGCGCCGTCTGAGCTACCCGTCTGCCCAGCGCCGTCTGAGCTACCAGTCTGCCCAGCACCGCCAGTCTGCCCAGCACCGCCAGTCTGCCCAGCACCGCCAGTCTGCCCAGCGCCGCCAGTGCTCCCAGTCTGCCCAGCGCCGCCAGTCTGCCCAGCGCCGCCAGTCTGCCCAGCGTCGCCAGTCTGCCCAGCGCCGCCAGTGCCGCCAGTCTGCCCAGCGCCGCCTGAGCCGCCAGTCTGCCCAGCGCCGCCTGAGCCACCAGTCTGCCCAGCGCCGCCAGTCTGCCCAGCGCCACCAGTGCCGCCAGTCTGCCAGGATCAGTTAGATCCGCCATTCAGCCAGGATCCGCCAGTGTGCCAGGATCCGCCAGTCAGCAAGGATCCGCCAGTCTGCCAGGATCCGCCAGAAGTGCCAGTCAGCCAGGATCTGCCAGATCCGCTAGTCAGCCAGGATCCGCCAGTCGGCCAGGATCTGCCAGAACCGCTTGTCAGCCAGGATCCGCCAGTCAGCCAGGATCTGCCAGATCCGCTTGTCAGCCAGGATCTGCCAGATCCGCCAGTCAGCCAGGATCTGCCAGATCCGCCAGTCAGCCAGGATCTGCCAGATCCGCCAGTCAGCCAGGATCCGCCAGTCAGCCAGGATCTGCCAGATCCGCCAGTCAGCCAGGATCCGCCAGTCAGCCAGGATCCGCCAGTCAGCCAGGATCTGTCGGAACCACCAGCCAGCCAGGATCTGGTAGATCCATAAACCTGCCTGAGCTTCCTCTCACTCCCGAGCTTCCTCTCACTCCCGAGCTTCCTCTCACTCCCGAGCTTCCTCTCACTCCCGAGCTTCCCCTCAGTCCCGAGCTGCCTCAGTCCCGAGCTGCCCCTCAGTCCCGATCTGCTCCTCAATCCAGTGGGTTTCTGGGTGAGGACTACTAGGCCATGGTCAGCGGCGAGGGTGGACTATCCAGGGACGCGAGGAGAGGGGACTAAGACATTAATTGAGTGGGGTCCACGTCCCGCGCCGGAACCGCCACCATGGACAGACGCCCACCCGGACCCTCCCTATTTGTTTTGAGGTGCGTTCGGGAGTCCGCACCTTAGGGGGGGGGTTCTGTCACGCCCTGGTCTAAGTATTTTGTGTTTTCTTCATGTATTGGGTCAGGCCAGGGTGTGGCATAGAGTTTTTGTATTGTGGTGTGTTTTGTCTTGGGATTTTGGAATGTGTGTATAGTGGGATTGTAGCTTAGTGGGGTGTTCTAGGAGAGTCTATGGCTGTCTGAAGTGGTTCTCAATCAGAGGCAGGTGTTTACCGTTGTCTCTGATTGGGAACCATATTTAGGCAGCCATATTCTTTGGTTGTATTGTGGGTGATTGTCCTGTGTGTCTTGATGTTCCTGGTTAGAGGTTAGTAGACACTTGTATAGGCTGTTTTCGTTTTGTAGTGTTAGTGTTTTGTTGTGTGTTACGTTTGTTTATTAAAGATGAATCAAAATAGACACGCTGCAGTTTGGTCCGACTCTCCTTCACCATTAGAAAGCCGTTACAGTATTATTATTACGATAATAATACATAGGCTAAATAAAGAAATACATTTGTTCACTGTTTTTGTTCCTGAAAAAAATGACTTGGCCTAGCGAATGCATATATACAGTGGCCTATGCCCGTCTCTATGCAAAATCCTTGAGACCACAATTGAATTCTGATGTCAATGGCCTCCACCTATCCAACCTTTTCCACATCATCAGAAGAAGGAGGGGCATCTATTATGTCAACAGTTACTTTGGGACCGTGCGAAAATGACGGTATATAGGCCTATATCAAAAACAGTTACTTTTGCCCTACAGTGTGTAGTAAAATATCGCAGTCTTTTATTGTTTTTCTTTTTAGGAGTGGTTGGTAGGCTATATAATTGTACAGCTTATGCTCTATCCACGACAATCGTCCCGTTATCTAATGATTCCGGGCGCACGAACTGTGGAGCCCTTGGGTGAGGCTTCTAAAGTTTTTATAGACTGAACTTCTAGATCAGCGCCAAGTCATCCACCATAAAGACGAGGTAAGAGTACAAATATTTCTGTTACAACTTTTATTTTATTGGTGATTTGGTAGGCTAAGTTTTTCACTAACCTTTTTGATCACACACACACACACACACACACACACACATTTTTCAATGCAAACCACGTTATAACGCGATTATAGGCTTTCATATGAATGTATTAAATCATTCGAGATGTGACACTAATTTGAATTTATAAAATAATTTTCGATTGAAACATATAGGCTACTACAGGACTGAGTCTAAGACATAGTCATAGGCAAATTATAGGATGTATGTGGTTTGCTTTGACTTCATTGTAGACTCATCAATGACCTGCCAAGGTGACTTTGGGGTAGCCTAACATTGGTGGACTAAACATGCGCAGAACCAGTGTTGGGTAATAGTGAAGTACATGTAGTAATTTAACAACATTTTGCAGTAGGTAGTGTTATCAGTACTTAATAGCTTTGTTGCCATGTACCAATGTTTTTCTTAAGGGTAGGGTAGATTTTGTTAACAAGTAAATATTTTTGTTAATAAGAAGGGTCGCGGCTTTTGTGGAGCGATGGGTAACGATGCTACTGTTACATTAACACGTAGGTATGTGTGTGGCAACAACCAAACTTTTTTTCCAACAGATATTATCAATAAATCCATTCCAATAAGGCATGACATAAGGTATAGATACAACATCCTGCTGAAACAAGGTTCGTATCGCTCTGTTGTTGAATGGACCAAAAGATAAACACATCTTTCCTACTAATCTTCCCCTGAGTCAACAGGGTCAATAGAAGGTAGGCTCTGAGAGTCAGGTCTTGACACGTTCCTAAATAACAGAGCACAAGGTTTTAATATTGTTCAGCTTTCCCCAATTTGAGTCCCGCCCAGTTCAGCGCCATCGCCCAATGCTCTCATCGCTCAATGGTCCCCCGCCCACTCGGCTTCTCTTGCTTTCCTTCCATTGAAAGTGAATGGCTTCCGATGTTTCACCGCGCGATGTCTCCTCCTCGTGTAAACTCACCGTTCGTGTCACTTCTTATTTTTATTTAAAAAAATGCTGATCAATCATGGCTAATCTCTGGAAATGATTTCCTTGCAGGTCCAGTTTTAACACCACAATTAGTCCTCATATCTCTCAGTGGAGCAGCTAATGGGGTTCTTAATACATACTAAATACTCCCAGAATTTAAGCTACGAGGTTGTCTTTTTCTCTCTCTGCGTTTATCACTTTCACAAGAAGTCATACTTTCTTTACAAATTTATGTAGGTTCATTTGAACCATTTCATCATTCAGTTTACTGCCTTGGATGACTGCTCCCAGTGCCAAGAGTAGAGCATTGCGATTGCAAATTATGGGCAGCTATTGTGTGGCGGCCATTTTAGACCCCCAGAAAGAAAATCTGTATGTTTTTTCCTTTGCTAGTTTGATCAATTACCTAATTGGCCATTCAGTATTTAGAGATTGAGATACATTTGAATGTTAAACATTAGTTTTAGTCCTATTAGTAGAGTGTATAGCAGTAGCAGCGTTTAAGCACTGGTGGGCAGCATTAAGGCAGTTTCCATAGCCGCAGTGAGGTCACATGGCGTGCAGTGTTGCTTCACATTCTCATCAATCGCTCTAGGATACTAATCTCAGAGCCCTATCAGTCAGAATAAGGTATGCACTGGACTATGCCCATGATAAGGTACGGTATGCACTGGACTTTGTCGTGAACACACGTGTGCGTCACTCTCTATCACGATCAGATCGCAGAACAATTTCTGTGATGCCATGTCGTCAGGTGCAGAAGTATGCAAAGCACAGCCCAGAGTTTATTTTGGTTTCCCTGTGCCAGTGCCTCCACCCAGTGGGGAAGAGGAGGGAGAGTGGAGAGGTACTTGCCTACTGCCTACAGCCATGGTGGGCGTTTGGTGGCGCTGTCCTCTATCAGGACAGGATGCCTCTCTCTGAACGTCCTGTGTTGACAGAGGAGCTGCTGCTCCGAGCACCACCCTGGACACGCCCCCAGCCAGCCCACCCTCCTCACCCCTAATCACTCAGCCTACCCCCTACTCGCCTGCTCCCTGTCCCTATGAGGGAGACAACTCTGCACTCTCCAACTTTCCCATCCAATGTGATATTGATTCTGTAGGGCTGAATACCTAACCACTGGTCTGGATGATATAGATGTCATATGGCTTTTCCCACACAGGTGCTAGTATTACTGGACTCCTTAATGGAAAAGAAAGACCACAAAGGTGGCCTTACATACCAGTAAGGAGGAAGGATCTTGGTTTGTGTGTAGGAACAGTAGCCTATATGTGTTTTCTTTTGACAGAAATGTTCCTACCAAAAGAACAAATGCACTTTAATTATCATCCTGTCGTGCCAGTGGGCAGGTGTGGTGACAAGGGTGCACCCTCCTCCCTGCCTGGCTCTCCCCATGCCGGACCCAGGGCCTTTTGGAACTCCCTCACAACCCAGGGTGTCCACCCATCTGGGTGGTTCTATTTACCCAGGGGAGTATAGGCAAGGGGTGGGTTTGGGGCGTGCTCTTTCCAAATGGCCTGGAATGAGATCTCTATCTTAATTTATACCTAGCCATATACAGTAACATAGCATTAAGAAACCAAGCCTGATCTCTTCAATGAATGATTGTGTGTCCCTCTCTCTGGAAAGTGTACTGAGGAGTTACTGGACTGTAGTTTTTCACCCCATCTCTGTCTAATATTTTAGCTCTCATTTTCTACCCCTCTGATCCGCTCCGATCCTCTCCCTATCCAGATTCTTTAGGCTGGACCAGATCCAGACGAGGGGCATGCCTTTGCCGTGCTAGTGCTGCAGTCTGTGATGACTCCATCGGTGGTGTCTGGCTCTTCCGTGGGCAGCAGATGGCTTGAAGGTGGGTTCCTCTTCCACCGCAATTTGGCTTCCCTCTATCCCAACCTACAGGCCAGGAACCGCATCTCTCTTCCAGTTATGTCACTTAGTTCCAGTTACACAGTTTCCAATCCACAACCTTAGACATGGTGGCTACATTTGGCCCCAGTTGATTTGGGTTGTAGCCACAATGGTTTCTTTCATTATTTGATGAACTACTATATGGTCATGGTTTGCTGCTTGCTGATGTTCCCTGCCCATTTTCATGTTTTCCTTAGTTGTGTATTCTGCTTTGTGACTATCCAATGCCGGTTATCTCATAACTGTAGGACCAGTGGCTGGAGGATCTGCAAGCAAGTGATGGCAGATGGAAACACCATCAAAGCGAGAGATGGCATGGCACTGCAGAGGACCCGACACCAAAGCCCTGGTCTATTGACCAATCCTTTCTAACACGATGACCAGCTCAATCCATTATTGAGATGAGTAGCTCAGCTATTAAAAGTCAAAACACTAACAATGAATCCAGTTCATAGCAGTGAAAATGTTTACATTAGTCGCCATAAACAGATTGTTTTTGATCCGTTCTGGAAGGTACAATATTAGTCATGATTATGGAAGTGCCAAAAGGTGAGTGCTATCAGGACTATGTATGACCCTTGGATTTGCTGCCAGGTTTATAATACACTGATGTGGGAAATAAAGTACTGTTTTGACCCTGAACTTCTGTTCCTTGTCTCCTCGTGCTTTTGAATGATATCATCCAATTAGGAGACTTCCTTTTCACCACTTCAAGTGTTATTGGATTGTCTGTTGGCAGTTATGAATGGTCAGCGGCAACACTCAGATTTGATCACATTAAGGGGATAGTCTCATGACAGCAAATCAGGTAAGCGGTGGAATGGACTCTAACTCACTTCGAATTTTGATACCACCAGCTGAACGTTTCAGAGCTGATCAAGTGTGGATTTAAAAGCAATCTGCAATAGCCTTGTATTACTTCAAATGGATTCATTTTAGGGTGTAAAATAAATGTTATTACAGAATATTGGAATGTTTTTTACAAATGGTAATATACACAACTAGTGGATTCAGCTATTTCAGCCACACTCGTTTCTGACAGGTGTATAAAATCGAGCACACAGCCATGCAATTTCCATAGACAAATATTGGCAGTGTAATTCCCAGTACTGAAGAGCTCAGGGACTTTCAACGTGGCAGCGCCATAGGATGCCACCTTTCCAAAAGTCAGTTCGTCAAATTTCTTCCCTGCTAGAGCTGCCCCCGGTCAACTGTAAGTATAATGTGAAGTGAAAACATCTAGGAGCAACAACGGCTCAGCCGTGAAGTGGTAGGCCACACAAGCTCAACACTCACTACCAAGTTCCAAACTGCGTCTTGTCAGCACAAGAACTGTTCGTCGAGAGCTTCATGACATGGCCAAGCAGCCACACACAAGCCTAAGATCATTGGACTCTGGAGCAGTGGAAATGTGTTCTATGGAGTGATGAATCATGCTTCACCATCTGGTGAATCTGGGTTTGGCGGATGCCAGGAGAACGCTACCTGAATTTATTAATTCCTATGATGAAGCATGGTGGTGGCAGAATCATGCTGTGGGAACGTTTTTCTTCGTCAGGGACTGGGAGACCAGTCAGGATTGAGGGAAAGATGAACTGAACAAAGTACAGATAGATTCTTGATGAAAACCTACTTCAGAGAAGAAGAAAAAAACTTCCAACCCGGACAACGACGCTAAGCACACAGCCAAAACAACACAAGAGTGGCTTTGGGACATGTCTCTGAATGTCTTTGAGTGGCTCAGACAGAGCCCAGACTTGAAACCGATCGAACATCTCTGGAGAGACCTGAAAATAGCTGTGCAGCAATGCTCCCCATCCAACATGACAGAACTTGAGAGGATCTGCAGAGAAGAATTTGAGAAACTCCCCAAATACAGGTGCGCCAAGCTTGTAGCGTCATACCCAAGAAGACTTGAGACTGTAATCGCTGCCACAGGTGCTTCAACAAGGTACTGAGTAAAGGGTCTGAGTACTTACAGTACCAGTCAAAAGTTTGGAAACACCTACTCATTCCAGTTTTTTTTGTTATGTTGACTAGTTCCTACATTGTAGAATAATAGTGAAGACATCAAAACTATGAAATATACAAATATGGAATCATGTGGTAACCAAAGAAGTGTAAAAAAAATCTAAACATATTTTATATTTGAGATTCTTCAAAGTAGCCATCCTTTGCCTTGATGACAGCTTTGCAGACTCTTGGCATTCTCTCAACCAGCTTCATGAGGTAGTCACCTGGAATGCATTTCAATTAACAGGTGTGCCTTGTTAAAAGTTCCTTCTTAATGCATTTGAGCCAATCCGTTGTGTTGTGACAAGGAAGGGGTGGTATACAGAAGAGAGCCCTAGTCCATATTATGGCAAGAACAGCTCAAATAAGCAAAGACAAACGACAGTCCATCATTACTGTAATGAAGGTCAGTCAATGCCGAACTTTTCAAGAACTTTGAAAGTTTCTTCATGTGCAGTCGCAAAAAACATCAAGCGCTATGACGAAATTGGCTCTCATGAGGACCGCCACAGGAAAGGAAGACCCAGATTTAGCTCTGCTGCAGAGGATAAGTTCATTAGTTTACCAGCCTCAGAAATTGCACCCCAAATAAATGCTTCACAGAGTTCAAGTAATAGACAAATTTCAACATCAACTGTTCAGAGGAGACTACGTTTATCAGGCCTTCATGGTCAAATTGCTGTAAAGAAACCACTACTAAAGGACACCAATAAGAAGAATAGACTTGCTTGGGCCAAGAAACAAGAGCAATGGACATTGCACCAGTGGAAATATCTGTCCTTTGGTCTGATGAGTCCAAATTTGAGATGTTTGTTCCAACTGCTGTGACTTTGTGAGATGCAGAGTAGGTGAACAGAAATAGAAAACATAGAACACAAAACATAGAATGCCCACCCCAACTCACACCCTGACCAAACCAAAATAGAGACATGAAAAGGATCTCTAAGGTCAGGGCGTGACAATTTCTAAGTGGCATCAAACTTTTGAAGGATACTATATCGCCAGCAAAAAACGCCAGCAAATCAGCTCAAAGTGATTTTAGTTTTGGAAATCTGTTCCAAAGTATTCCCACGCAAAATAGAGAGATATTTGGGACCATATACAAAAGTAAGCAAGGTTTGAAATTATTATGTTTTAGTCAAATATTATATCTGTTTGGACTTCTTGCGGTCAATTTGCAGTCTACAAATTATTTGTGATTATTTTCGGGCCCCCTGACCATCCGCTCATGTAGAAATCTGCCCACGGGTGGATCTAGTTGATGATCCTTGGTCTACACCAAAGTAGAATAACTCAAACGGTGAATGTTGTGATGACATAGAATCAATGTGGGAAAATGGATTGGATTTGAAAAAAGTCATCAACCTAAGGGAATTGAGTCTTCTTTTCACCAAGCTTTTAACCTAAATTCAATGACAATGTGCATTTTTATTTATTTTTTTACATTGAATTCACATAAGTTGACAACTCAACCAAATATACATTTAAAAAAAGAAGTTGAACTGACGTCTGTGCCCAGTGGGTATGCTTCAGATGACTTACATGATCAACAATGTGCTCTGGTAGTACTTCATTGCATTGATAAGTACTCTCGCTTCCACTGAAGTTATTACACTGTTTGGAATCAAGCATGAAAAAGATTGTTGAGCTCTTTCCCCAAGTTCTCAAGTTGTCCCTCAGCCTCAAAGCTCTGTTAGTAGTGGTAGTAGTGTGTGACTGACTGTACAGTACGATCATCTTACTACGATACCCGTTGGCCTGTTTACCACAGGCCAGGCAGGGGGAATGTGTTTTTCTTTTGATTATATTGTGGCTTGTTTTGAGCTCTGTCTGACATGGTGTCCATTGACCAGTTAACACTAAGCCTGCTCACAAGGCCGTGTTGGGCCGGGGCTAAAGCCGTCCCGCCACCAAACAAAAGAGCAGGGCTTTACCAGGGGGACACGCAAACTGCTGACTGTCAACTTGAGCTAATGCGGTCCCATTCTGTTCCGTCTCGGTCCTGTCGGCCTCCCTCCCTCCCTCCCTCCCTCCCTCCCTCCCTCCCTCTCTCTCTCTCTTTTTCCCAGCCTGGGACCCTCTTTCTACACGCTAGCCCAGAAACAGCTAGGTCTTCCACCAGCCTACTGACAGACAGAGTGCTAACCTTCAGATAATTATCTGTCCATCCAGTTGCACCCATCTCTCTTTTTTCCCCTTTTTTTCAGTGTGTCAAAGTGTGTTTGTGTGCGTGTGCTCTGTGGTTTTGCGTCTCTTTGGACCATGTGTGAGTGTCTGCGTGGGATATTCAGAGTCACCTGGACACCCTCTTCCAATGCAGGTCAGTAGGGATGAGTGATGGGGGATCTGCTGTTCATTAGCCTTATTGTGGTTCCTAGTGATAGACATTGCTTTGTCGAGCTGCATTCAATAGATTCTGGAGACACAATATTGATGAGTAAACAACATCATTGACTTTTTCTGTCTTGAATCAGATCTATTGGCAAATCCAATCCAATTTTATTGGGGGAAATGTGTGTTCCAAAGTGTCTTTTATTTCACAGGAACAGTTTTTTCTTAGGAAGAGATGCAGCTCAAATCAGTTCTTAGTTTAAACCGTAGACTTGCTTCGATGCCATGCTACGTGGTAGCACTAGCAACCCCTCCCACTCCAGTTGACCTCCCTGCTGAAACATGTCACAGACAAATTCCATCTCTCGCTCTTGTTAAAGAGGGGTTCCCGACCAAGTCCCTTGACTATAAATACACCTAGACGGAGGGCCAGCTCAAGGCAAAATGAGAAGAGGATATGAGCATTGTTTAGCTGACAGTTGTGTTAAGTTAGTGTAACCTTATCTGGCAGACATTCCTGGTGTTATATGACGTCTGTGCTGGCTTGTCTACTGAGACCTGTTTCCTCTTTGTGTCTTCCTGAACACTTGGATGTTGTTGTCCTGACCTGAGACAGGGATCCACAGTTGGAAGGGATGCTCAGTAGATTTATGTTTTCTGGTTGTCATGTTTCTACATTTCATTTAAACGGTCTGGGTTTCTGCCCTCACAAAGTGCGGTCATATTGGCTAACTTGAAGAAATGCTTTTCATCCCATCATCTACAGATGCTGGGCTTTTCTCTGCTCGGCCTCTTGTTTATTTTCAGTACGCGCACACACACACACACACACACACACACACACACACACACACACACACACACACACACACACACACACACACACACACACACACACACACACACACACACACACACACACACACACACACACACACACACACACACACACACACACACACACACACACACACACACACACACACACACACACACACACACACACACACACACACACACACACACACACACACACACACACACACACACACACACACACACACACACACACACACACACACACACACACACACACACACACACACACACTGTTAAAGACCAGACAGCCATCATGTGACCAACCTCTGGAGTCACAACAGCAGTCAGTCAATACTATGGGCTGCAGCTGTCCCCAGAGCGCAGCCCATCCCAGATCCCATTGGGGATGTTTTCCCCTGTAGCCCCCCGCAGCCAGCCTGCTCCAGTTTTCTGGCCCTGGCACAGCGAACCGCTGACATGAGGCGATTGCTGGGCCCCTGGGACACTCTGTCCCGTGCCAAGCCAGCTGCCCAACTCACCTCACCCCCCAATGCTCCGAGCCTCCCTGTCTAAATCCTAGTTTTGTGTCAGCGGCGGAATGCAACAATGACAGCGTTACCACAATGCAAGCGGCTTGATCTCCCTGGCAGCCTTCAGTGGCAGGCTTGTGTCCCTGGCCAGGGCTCGATGGGACCACCTGTGTGGCTCACATGGGGGTCCAGCTGGCAGAATGGGGATGGTATTACTCCATGTCTATGCAGGCATGGTGGTTATGAACCACCACAGCACCCACTTTGACTACCTCAGCTCTGCAAGCAGGGACGTTAATAACAGGCCATCGATACACACAGTACACTCAGTGTTAAGCTCACAACAACAGATGCTCTCCCCAGAAGGGTCACACTTTCTCTAAATTAAGACCCCAGGCCTGTTCTTATTGTGATCTCGAGGGATAAAAATAGCCACACAACATTAGCTCCGCTATCCCAGATCTGAAGATAATTCCTTTTGTTATTCCTCCACTTTGTTTGACTCCTCAGGGAATTTAAACAATGTCACCAGCAGCCAGCCAGGTAGGTAGTTTACATGTCGCTGAAGAAGAGTGGTGTCCAGTCTTTTTCTCAAATATGCAGCAGAAGAAAGCTCATGACAATCTGACTGAATCCTGTCAAAGTATTTGGCCCCTTCCTCCTCCCCCCTATCTTGACAGTCCTTCCCCTCACCTTCCTAATATGGGGGCATCCCCTTGCCCTCGTCCAATCATTACTCTCGTTACGTCCCACCTAGAGATGCCATGGGGCTTGTCCAGATTTCCCAACTGAGGTTTCAGTGAAGGGACAGGGTGATCAGGAGAGAGTGAGTGAGTGAGAGTTTGACAGAGAGCAGTGTGTGATTTCAGATCTTCTACCAGGTGAATCTCTCACCCAGGGAGGTAGCACACTGTGACAGCGGTATCAACCAGGTAGGATTAGTCTCCATCTCACTACAGTGGAAATGTCTTAGATCGGACTCATTGTGACTTCTTAGATCTGAGAGTTTGTGGACAGTACATGTGGAAGAGTGGGATTGTTGTGGTGGGTCGGTGCGGTGGTGCACGTATCTCAGGTTAGGAGAGTGGCAGGGCTTTTTTAACCTCGGTGTTATGGCTGTTCAACTGTTTGTACATAGTGCAGAATGGAATCAAGTCCACTGGTGATAATATATTTCAGTCTTGTTCATGTCATATCTGTTCATCTAGTTGTCTGCATCGTTGTTTGAGAATGTTCTTTCACCCCCATTATTTTACTAAAAACATTTGTCTAACTGTGTTGTGCAGCATAGACTGAAGTCTGGAGACACTGCACATTGCTAGGTATTGATAACATAGCTATTATTTGTTGGAGAAGTACACAGGCCGTATAGAAGGACAAACGCCACTGGTATTGTTGATAGCATAGGGCTATGTTACCATACAATATGCTCAACATGGTCGTTGTGGATTGCTGCTGTCTGCTGCTGTTCCTGCTTGCAAAGATTATTGACGAGGTAGTAGCAGCACGCGATTGTTTCAAACACTCCATCTTCATTTTACACACGGGCAACTTCTGCAACCTGCCGGTCACAGGATCTGAGTGTTGCACCCCAGCCCAATAGCTTGGTATGCCATGGCAAGTTGGGTAGAATGGTAAACACGGTATGGAGGGCAAGACCCACCCAGAGTTAAGGCTAGGTTTGAATAACAGTAACAGGCATATAAGTATTACGTAAAAGTATAATCTAAAAGTTATTTTCAAGTTATCTTTCCTCCCTCTGGTTCTCAGGCCACTAGCGACCGTTTGCCTAGGAAAAATGTGAATGTGTTGGTCATTTTAGAGATGTTAATGTCTGCGTTGGGAGTCTTTTTGTGTAGCTATTTAAAAAGCATCTTAAGGGTTAAAAACGTTAAGGTTACGTTTATTTTTTGAATCTATCTCAGCCAATGAATGTAACAACTTACATGGCTGCTTGTTAGGATGTTCGGTAACAACTCCTATCTGTTTTGAACTGTGTGTGTTCCCATAGCCCTCTCCTCCCTTTGATGGCATGTGTTGAATGTCTGTGTGTGTGATCCCCCTGCCATTCCTCTGAGGACTGAGGGGTCAAACGTGTTAATGGGACACCAGCACCATCCACGGGGGTGGAGGGGGGGACAGTCTGCTCTGGAGTTATCGTCTCTGCAGGGACCTGTTATGAATGTTGTTGATAAACTATAGATAGATGTTTATGCCACTGCGTAGCAGAGTGTAATGCATGCAGCTAACCCTCCCCAAATCCAGTCTGAAATAGGGAGACTGTATCTGACCCCCTACAGACAAGCCAGAGGGTTATAGATACAGTGGGGCAAAAAGGTATTTAGTCAGCCACCAAATGTGCAAGTTCTCCCACTTAAAAAGATGAGAGAGGCCTGTAATTTTCATCATAGGTACACTTCAACTATGGCAGACAAAATTAGAAAACAAATCCAGAAAATCACATTGTAGGATTTTTAATGAATTTATTTGAAAATGATGGTGGAAAATAGGAGGGAGAAGGAGGGTTGTTTGTGTCTTGCCCTCCTTGTTGAGTATTTATCTCACAAAATATCTCGGTTTCCGGTTTATAAAGAGGCATTTCCTGTCCGCCTCAGGATGTGGCTGATTTTTCCATCTGAGCTTTCAAAGGACAAGAAGACCCTCTCTATCTCTAATCTTCAGTTCCCATAGTCCTCCTCAAATACATATTCTGGATGAGGGGCCTTTATAAGTGTGACTGGCTAAAACAATCCCATATAATCCCATATTCAGTTCAATCCCATATTCAGTTTTGTGTATTCACGTTGTGCATTACATGATTCCACCTTACAATTTTGAGGAGACTACAGACTCTGCAAAGACTCTAGTGTCTGATTCATGTTCAGGGAGCACATGATGCTTTAGGAATCCAGGTTGGCTACTACCATGCTATGTCTCTCACCTGAGTCATGGGGCTGATTAACTCCATGCTTAGACCAGCTTTGAGTTCTTAGGAAACTATGCAGTATTTTGTTTTTTTATGTATTATTTCTTACATTGTTACCCCAGGAAATCTTAAGTCTTATTACATACAGCCGGGTAGAACTGTTGGATATAAGAGCAACGTCAATTTCCCAACATTACGACCAGGAATACGACTTTCCCGAAGCGGATCCTCTGTTCGGACCACCACCCAGGACAATAGATCTAATCCCAGTAGCCAACCCAAAATAACGGCACCGCAGAAGGGGCAGACGGATCAACCTCCTGGTCAGGCTCCGTAGATGTGCACATCACAGTTTTCTTGACAACAAGGTAGACGAAATTCGAGCAAGGGTTCCCTTCCAGAGAGACATCAGAGATTGTAACATTCTCTGTTTCACAGAAACATGGCTCTCTCGGGATATGTTGTCGAATCGATTCAGCCACCCGGCTTCTCCATGCATCGCACCGACAGAGATAAACACCTCTCTGGGAAGAGGAAGGGCAGGGGTGTATGATTTATGATTAACGACTCATGGTGTAATCATAACAACATACAGGAACTCAGGTCCTTCTGCTCACCCGACCTACCAAGAGAATTCTCATCAGTTATAGTCACAGCTGTGTACATTCCCCCTCAAGCGAACACCAAGACAGCCTTCAAGGAACTTCACTGGACTCTATGTAAACTGTAAACTATATATCCGGAGGCTACATTTATTGTAGCTGGGGATTTTAACAAAGCAAATTTCAGAACAAGGCTAACTAAATTCTATTAGCACATTGATTGCACGACACGCAGGGCTAATACTCTCGAACACTGCTACTCTAACTTCCGTGATGCATACAAAGCCCTCTCCCGCCCTCCCTTCGGCAAATCCGACCACGACGCCATCTTGCTCATACCGTATTATGAGCAGAAACTCAAACAGGATGTTCCAGTGACGAGAACCATTCAACGCTGGTCTGACCAATCGGAAGCCACCCTTCAAGATTGTTTTGATCACGCGGACTGGAATATGTTCTGGTTAGCCACAGAGAACAACATTGACCAATACCCTGACTCGGTGAGTGCGTTTATAAAGAAGTGCATTGGAGATGTTGTACCCAATGTGACGATTAAAACCTACGCTAACCAGAAACCGTGGCTGGATGGCGGCATTCGCGCAAAACTGAAAGTGCGATCCACCGCATTTAACCATTGAAAGAGGTCTGGATTTATGGCTGAATATAAACAGTGTAGTTATTCCCTCCACAAGGCAATCAAACAAGCAAAATGCTGGTACAGGGACATGGTGGAGTCACAATTCAACGGCTCAGATATGAGACATATGTGGCGGGGTCTACAGGAAATCACGGACTACAAAAACCAAAACAGCCACGTCACGGACACCGATGTCACGCTTCCAGACAAACTAAACTCTTCGCCAGCTTTGAGGATAATACAGTGTCACCATCACGGCTCACAAACAAAGACTGCACCCTCCCCCTCTCTTTCTCCGTGGCTGACATGAGTAAAACATTTAAACGTGTTAACTCTCACAAGACTGCTGGCCCAGGCAGGATCCCTAGCCGTGTCCTCAGAGCATGTGCAGACCAACTGGCTGGTGTGTTTACGGACATATTCAATCGCTCCCTATCCCAGTCTGTTGTCCCCACATGCTTCAAGATGGCAACCATTGTTCCTGTACCCAAGAAGGCAAAGATAACTGAACTAAATGACCACCCCGTAGTCCTCACTTCTGTCATCATTGAGTGCTTTGAGAGGCTTGTCAAGGATCATATCACTGCCACCTTACCGGCCACACTAGACCCATTTCAGTTTGCATACCGCATCAACAGGTCCACAGATGACGCAATCACCATCACACTGCACATTGCCCTATCCCATCTTGACAAAAATAATACCTATGTAAGAATGCGGTTCATTGACTACAGCTCAGCATTCAACACCATAGTACCCTCCAAGCTCCTCGGGGTGACAGGTAGCCTAGTGTTTAGAGTGTTACTAGGCAAGTCAGTTAAGTCAGTTCTTATTTTCAATGACGGCCTAGGAACAGTGGGTTAACTGCCAGTTAGGGGCAGAACAACAGATTTGTACCTTGTCAGCTCAGGGATTCAAACTTGCAACCTTTCGGTTACTAGTCCAACGCTCTAACCACTAGGCTACCCTGCCACCCCAATTGGGTTGTGGACTTTCTGATGGGACACCCCCAGGTGATGAAGGTAGGAAACAACATCTCCATTTCGCTGACCCTCAACACTGGGGCCTCACAAGGGTGTGTGGAGAAGGTGGAAAATGTTAAGTTCCTGGGTGGACCATTTCAGTTTGTCTGTGATGTGTACGCCCAGGAACTTAAAACTTTCCACCTTCTCCACTGCTGTCTCTTCGATATGGATAGGGGAGTGCTCCCTCTGCTGTTTCCTGAAGTCTACGATCATCTCCTTTGTTTTGTTTACGTTGACTGAAAGGTTGTTTTCCTGACACCACACTCCAAGTGCCCTCACCTCCTCCCTGTTGGCTGTCTCATTGTTGTTGGTGTTCACAGACAGTGTGGTGAAGAAGGCGCAACAGTGCCTCTTCAACCTCAGGAGGCTGAAGAAATTTGGTTTGTCACAAACTTTTACAGATGCACAATCTGTCACGGTTCATGAATCCACTGCCTCCTTTTCTCTCTCTCTCTCTCTCTCTCTCTCTCTCTCTCCCGTGTTTGTGTGGGCGTGGTTCCCAATCTCGGCCTGATTGTCTGCGCCAGCTGGAATCACTTATCTTCCCTTTATATGTTCTGTAACCAGTGTTTCTTGTTGTCAGATCGTTGTTACTTCCCTGAGGTTGTGTCGTGTGTCCGTACTCATCTCTCGCCGCCCTTGTGTGGATTATCTGCTGTGCTCCTTCCTACCCATCCGGACACTCTCCCCTGGGTTTCTCAGCACGCTCACATAGGAGGATGTGCCCTAGTCCCTGGGTCGGATTCCGTCTGAGTACAGTCTGTCTGTCCTGTTGCTGCTGTAACCTATATTCATTAAACCATCGTTGCTTGCATCTTGCATCCGCCTCTGTATTGTTACAGAACGATCTGACCAGACCATGGATGCAGCGAGTTCAACGAGTCTGACCGAATTCATTTCCCGTAGTATCACGAGAATGGATCAACAAGAGGAGAACATCTCCAGCACAGGTCGGGAAGTACAAGCCATTGCGACGCAGGTATCCCAGCTGACCCAACAATTACAACATCTGAGGGGTCTCGCTGCGCCACCTACACCGGCAGTTCAACCCGCCCCGCCAGAGCCGGATTCCCAGCTAGAGCCACGGCTACCGACACCAGAGGGTTATTCAGGTGATCCTGACTATTGCAGAGCTTTTCTTACGAGATGTTCCATGCATTTCTCGTTGCAGCCACGGACCTTCAACCGTGAACAGTCTAAGGTAGCATTCGTACTCACACTGCTATCAGGCAAAGCGGCTCTTTGGGGAACGGCGGTGTGGGCGAACCAGGACCCATGCTGCACCTCTTTCCAGACACTCTCCGAGGAGATGAGAAGGGTCTTCGATCGGGCCGTGGCGGGTAGGGAGGCGGCCAGACTACTCGCTGACCTTCGCCAAGGAGACCGTTCAGTATCGGAATACTCCATCCAATTCCGCACTCTGGCCGCAGAGTGTCAGTGGAACGAGGAGGCGCAGTGGGACATGTTCCTGCATGGGCTGGAGGACCGGATCAGAAGGAGATTTATGTTCTGGACCTTCCCAGGAGTTTAAATGGACTAGTGGAACTAGCCTTGAGGGTCGACGCTCGTCTGAGTCGTGTTGGCCGCCGAGCATGCCCTAACAGACCGTATAACGACACGGAGGGCTGGCATGCCAGCGGCGGGAACACGGCCAGTTCAACCTCCGCTCACGAACCCATGCAGCTGGGGAGAGCTCGCCTCTCCGGGAAGAGAGGGAGAGGCGGAGATCCCAAGGACTCTGTCTCTACTGTGGTAGAGCGGGCCACTTTATCCACTCCTGCCCGGTAAAAGATTAGGCCCGGTAGTAAGAATGAGGCTACTATCGGGTGGTGTCACCACAGAGAAGACCTCATCATCTACTCTCCTCCCGGTAAGACTAAGATGGGCCAACCACACGCACGACACCCAAGCCTTACTGGACTCAGGAGCAGAGGGTAATTTCATGGACTTCAAGCTCGCTCACAAACTCCAGATTCCTATCACCTCACTCACGCACAAGATATCCGTCAACGCTCTCAATGGTCAAGAACTACCCAACATTTCTCACACCACTGAACCTATCACACTCATCACTTCTGGCAATCACACTGAGACACTATAATTTCTACTTATGGACTCACCCCTTGCACCATTAGTTCTCGGCCACCCTTGGCTCACCCAACACAACCCCAGAGTTGACTGGGGTCATAATTCTATATCCATGTAGAGTAACAAATGTCTTGAGTCCTGTTTAGTGTCTGCTTGTTCGTCTGTGTCTGATTCTGTGTTTCTAGAGGAGGCGGTGGATTTGTCTAACGTGCCCGTTGAATACCTCGACCTGAAGGAGGTGTTCAGTAAGTCCCGTGCTGCTTCTCTTCCTCCGCATCGTCCCTATGACTGTGCAATAGAATTATTGCCAGGTGAGTCTCCGCCTAAAGGCAAGTTATATTCACTCTCTGTTCCTGAGAGGGAGGCTATGGAGAGATACATCTCTGGTTCTCTGGCATCTGGATTCATTCGTCCTTCCTCTTCTCCAGCGGGGCGGGGTTCTTCTTTGTGGAGAAGAAGGACGGATCTCTGCGTCCTTGCATTGATTACCGTGGGTTGAATAACATCACAGTGAAAAATACCTATCCCTTACCGTTGATGTCCTCAGCCTTTGAAAGGTTACAGGGAGCATCCGTATTCACTAAGTTGGATTTACGTAATGCATATCATTTGGTTCGCATAAGGGGGGGGGACGAATGGAAGACCGCGTTTAACACCCCCAGAGGGCACTTCGAATATTTGGTCATGCCTTTTGGGCTATCCAACTCCCCAGCGGTTTTCCAGGCACTCGTAAATGACGTGCTGAGAGATATGATTGATCAGTTCATATATGTTTACCTGGATGACATACTGATTTTTTCTTCTTCTCTCCAGGAACACGTTCAGCACGTCAGACGAGTACTTCAGAGGTTGTTGGAGAATGGACTTTTTGTCAAGGCGGAGAAATGCATTTTTCATGCACAATCCGTTCCATTCCTAGGTTACATCGTCTCGACTGAAGGTATTCGCATGGATCCTGACAAGGTTAAGGCTGTGGTGGATTGGCCAAGCCCAGATTCCCGTAAGGCCCTACAGAGGTTTCTGGGATTCGCCAATTTCTACCGGCGTTTCGTTCGCAACTTTAGCCAGATAGTCGCTCCTCTTACCGCCTTAACCTCCCCCAGAGTGACGTTCAGGTGGTCCGATACAGCCGAGGCTGCATTCGTCAAACTCAAGAGCCGCTTTGTTTCGGCTCCCATCCTCATAGCTCCCGATCCCTCGCGTCAGTTCGTGGTGGAGGTGGACGCTTCAGAGGTGGGGGTAGGTGCGGTACTTTCCCAACGTTCCTCTTCTGACGACAAGATGCACCCTTGCGCGTTCCTTTCCCATCGGTTATCACCTGCGGAACGCAACTACGACATTGGCAACAGAGAGTTGTTGGCAGTGAAGTTAGCACTGGAGGAGTGGCGCCATTGGTTAGAGGGTTCGGGGTACCTTTTATAGTTTGGACCGATCACAAAAATTTGGAATATATCAGAACCGCCAAGCGACTCAACTCCAGGCAGGCGCGGTGGGCACTCTTTTTCTCGGACGTTTTGACTTCTCTCTCTCGTATCGCCCGGGTTCCAAGAATGTCAAACCCGATTCCCTTTCTCGCATTTTTGACCATTCCGAACGCCCATCCACTCCCGAGTGCATCCTACCCGGGACCCTAGTGGTCTCCACACTCACATGGGAGGTTGAATCGAGGTCAAAACGGCCTTAGAAGGGGTAACGCCTCCGCCCGGTTGCCCGCCTAATCGGTCGTTTGTGCCGGAGGGTGTCGGTCCGATGTTATTCGGTGGGGGCATTGCTCCAACGTAGCGTGTCATCCAGGAGTCAGTCGCACTAGCTTTTTGGTTAAGCAACGCTTTTGGTGGCCACTGATGGCTCGTGACATTCACAGTTTTGTCTTGGCTTGCTCGGTTTGTGCCACTGGGAAGACTTCTAATCGACCCCAGATGGGTTACTCCAACCGCTGTCGGTCCCTTCGAGACCCTGGTCCCACATCGCGCTAGATTTTGTTACCGCCCTCCCGCCCTCCCAGGGCAAGACGGTTGTTTTGACCGTGGTGGACCGGTTCTCGAAGGCGGCTCATTTTATTCCCTTGCCTAAATTACCATCTGCCAAGGAGACAGCGGTAACTGTCGTGGATCACGTCTTTCGCTTACATGGTCTGCCGATGGACGTAGTTTCTGACAGGGGGCCCCAATTTGTGTCCAAGTTTTGGCAAGAGTTTTGTAGGTTACTGGGAGCGAGTGTCAGCCTGTCTTCAGGGTTTCATCCCCAGAGCAACGGTCAAGCGGAGAGGGCCAACCAAGATTTGGAGAGAGTGTTGCGATGTTTGGTTTCTAAGAATCCCTCTTCCTGGAGTCAACAACTCTCTATGGTTGAGTACGCTCACAATTCGTTGCCAGTGGCAGCCACGGGTCTCTCTCCGTTTGAGTGTAGTTTAGGTTACCAGCCACCTATCTTTCCCAGTACGGAGTCCGAGGTGTCTGTTCCCTCCGCTCACGCTTTCATCCAGAGGTGCCGTCACGCATGGAGCAGAGCCCGTGAGACTCTTCTCCCGGGTGGGGGCGCGCACCAAGACTAAGGCCGATCGCCACCGGTCGAAGCCTCCGGTATACGTCGTTGGCCAAAGAGTGTGGCTTTCTACTAAGAACATTCCACTCCGATCCGTTTCGAACAAGCTTGCCCCCAAATTTATCGGCCCGTTCAAAGTCACCAGGATCATTAGTCCGGTGGCGGTCCGGCTCCAGCTTCCTCCGGCGTATAGGAGAATTCATCCTACCTTTCATGTGTCTAAAATAAAACCTGTGTTTCAGGCACGCATTAACCCACCGGTCCCGGTTCCCCCGCCGCCACGACTTGTTGATGGGGAACCCACCTTTTCTGTCAATCGTATTTTGGACTCTAGAAGGAGGGGACGCGGATTCCAGTACCTGGTGGACTGGGAGGGTTACGGCCCGGAGGAGAGAAGTTGGGTACCTGCTAGGGACATTCTGGATCACTCCCTTATCGATGATTTCAATCGACAGGTAAATTCGCCTGGGAACGCCAAGAGGCGTTCCTAGGGGGGTATTGTCACGGTTCATGAATCCACTGCCTCCTTTTCTCTCTCTCTCTCTCTCTCTCTCTCTCCCGTGTTTGTGTGGGCGTGGTTCCCAATCTCGGCCTGATTGTCTGCGCCAGCTGGAATCACTTATCTTCCCTTTATATGTTCTGTAACCAGTGTTTCTTGTTGTCAGATCGTTGTTACTTCCCTGAGGTTGTGTCGTGTGTCCGTACTCATCTCTCGCCGCCCTTGTGTGGATTATCTGCTGTGCTCCTTCCTACCCATCCGGACACTCTCCCCTGGGTTTCTCAGCACGCTCACATAGGAGGATGTGCCCTAGTCCCTGGGTCGGATTCCGTCTGAGTACAGTCTGTCTGTCCTGTTGCTGCTGTAACCTATATTCATTAAACCATCGTTGCTTGCATCTTGCATCCGCCTCTGTATTGTTACACAATCGAGAGCATCCTGTCGGGCTGTATCACCGCCTGGTACGGCAACTGCACCGCCCTCAACCGCAAGGCTCTCCAGAGGGTGGTGTGGTCTGCACAACACATCACTGGGGCAAACTACCTGCCCTCCACGACACCTACAGTGCCCAATGTCACAAGAAGGCCAAAAGGATCATCAAGGACAACAACCACCTGAGCCACAGCCTGTTCACACTGCTATCATCCAGAAGGCGAGGTCAGTACAGGTGCGTCAAAGCTGGGACCAAGCGATTGAAAAACAGCTGTCTCAAGGCCATCAGACTGCTAAACAGCCATCACTAACTCAGAGAGGCTGCTGCCTACATTGAGACCCAATCACTGGACACTTTAATAAATGGATCACTAGTCACTTTAAACAATGCCACTTTAAATAATGCCACTTTAATTATGTTTATATATCTTACATTACTCATATCACATGTATATACTGTATTTTATACCATCTATTGCACCTTGCCGCTTGGCCATCGCTCATCCACATACTTGTATGTATATATTCTCATTCACCCCTTTAGGTTTGTGTGTATTAGTTAGTTGTTGGGGAATTGTTAGATTACTTGTTAGATATTACTGCACTGTCAGAACTAGAAGGACAAGCATTTCGCTCTACTCGCATTAACATCTGCAACCATGTGTATGTGACCAATAAAATTTTATTTGAGTTATTCACAAGTCACACAGACACTGAAACCTGATTCTGTCCACATGCTGACCTATTAACAGTCCAAGGCAACTGTTAGTGAAGAATAGAATATACCGCAATTAGTTATAGATGTCTCTTGTTTCATAATGTACGGTTTTTAAATAGGATATTGTTTCTGAGGTATATCTGTGTACCTTATGGTATAACAGTAGCACAGTTGGGTCCAAATGATCAGTTTAAAGCAGGAGTGGGCAGTAGTTTTGGCTCTAGGGTCACATTTCAAAATGCAGCGGAGGGCAGCGCAGATTTTTCTCTGGACCGATTTGTTCGTCAAAAGCCATTTGCGGGCCAGAAAAAAAGCGCAGTTATTTGAAAACGTATAGTTCCATTATAATTTCTACATACTTTCCGTTTAGTTTTAGACATTCAAAAGTGTCCTGGAGTGGGTTTTTTTTTAACCAAAAATAATCTGTATGGTTTAAAGTCTGTGACATTTCTGGGAATGCCAGCTATGCCGAGTAGGGCTTTCCCTTCATTGGCCTGTTAAATAAGGAATTGACAACAACCAGCAGTGAAGATTGTGGAGTCTAACGTGGGTCTGTTTTGGACACAGTTGGGGGAATACATTTTCACCACAACTAAAGCTGGCATAGGTCCCCTCTAGTAGAAGTAGTTCATCTTCATGGGAAAGTAGAGATCAATAACTGACGAAAACAGATTGGGGAATTTGGTAACACTAAAATCTATATGTAGCAGTTTTAGGAGGTCTCTTCATGATTCATAATGTGCCTCGGCATTGAACTGTTTGAATAAACAGTTTTTCAAATCCAATAGCTTTAGACTAACTTTATCCCTGAGTTGTACACAAACGTACCACTTTTTCTCTGTAAATCTTGATGCTATTTGGTAGATATATTTGCACGTCAACTTATTACCGGAATAGTATTGATTAACAAAGGGTCCTTGTACACAAAGGGTCCTTTCTCTTCGTCCTGGGTCTCATGACCCTCATTGAATTAGCACCAATCAGGTTAGCTTTCTCCACACAGCAGGTCTGTAGCTGCTAAGTGTGTGTCCTAATACTACATACTATGGCTGTACATATGGGGTAACTTCTGGTAGACTGTCAATGTGATGGTTACAGTAGAAGACACTCCAACGTTCTCAGTCCAAGGGAAATTGATTTTTTTGCAACTTCAGATGACGCTCTTTTAGTTGCCTAGTTGCTAACCCAATTACTGTAACTTTCCAAATGATGGAGAAAAACAAACACAGTTGATCCTCTGCAGAATTCCATTAGTATTTGGACATGGTGTCTAGATGACTAGCCAAATCAGTGTCTAAAGTGACTGACCTGGAAGCCTCTAGGATTCAACTGCTGCAAAATATATACAGAGCAAACAAGACACACAGCGCTTCGTATCAAAGCTATGTTTACTGTATGTGGGGACATTTAAATATTCATAAGGTGAATATATTAGGCCCATTTCCTACTACATACTATGCCCACACTGTGTATTTGTTGGCACGCTGTGAGTGAAACAGCCTGGTCTCCACTGCTGAAAGCATGTCCCTGAGACCTCTCTAGATCTGGTTCTCTTTGCTTGTCGTTCTTTGCCTTGAACAATATTATTTTTTCCGAAAGACAATTCCAGTATCAAACACTATGATAGAAAAGGGTAGGTCTATGTGTTCCGTTGTGCAGGAACCTGACTTCATAACCACTCCACAGTGTAGCCAAATAGAAACATATTCCAATTAGAATTGAATAAGATATTGCTTCATTGGAGATTAGATAGCTCATATCACTATCGTTACTCTGGCATTGTTGTCGCTGTTGCACAATCCGCCAAAAACAAAGCCACACGTCACAAGATCCCATTCTTATCCCGTTTCTAACTAGGGTCCTGGCTGATACCCTGCGGAGACTGGGATCAGGCTGTTTGATGCTGGGAGAATGGTAGTGAACTGTCCTGTCCTTTCCCATATCCTAGTAGCAAATAGCCGACCACCAAGTCAAGGTCTGTTACTTCATTATCAAATCTAATAGAGGGAAACCTAATCCCGTGAACCTTTTTTGACGAATTAGGTGCAATGTCTCAATGTATAGGACCAATGCATTTAAAAAGACATTGAGAACATTGAGGACACCAAATCTGACCAGCTGAACATATCACGAGAACAGACGCACGCAGACAGTACCATGTCCTTCTCCAACGTTAATTCGTAACCTTTTCGTTTACCACAGAACGCCAATCCCATAATGCGAAATGAAACAGATGGGTTGCCAGATTGGAGGTTAGGTTGTTTTGCTGTGTTGGACTGTAGTTTGCAGCTCCCTCTAAGCTGAATGGAAGGGATCTAAGACGTATAGATCAGTCAGTAGTAAGCATGCAGATGTGGGTCAGAGAGAGCTGGCTCTATATAAAGAAAGTGGTCTGACCTATGTGGAGCACTCACTGTGCACAGCAGGGAGCACTCTTGGTCAGCTGCTTCTTTCACTCATACACATATTATGGTGGGGGCAGGGGGGGGGGGGGCAGGGGGTCTCTCAATAATTCAAATTTAACCATTCGCCTATTTGTTTAAAAATGCCATTTGTAGCCTACTGCTACAGTGTTAAATATTGAAGTAAAAGCTTATTCCAAATGAAACAAACACGCCCCACCTCTGTGTCATGGTTTAAAAAAGTATCATGTGAACAGTGCACTGTTTGGATGCTGGAATCATTTTAGAGTGGACAAACATGCGCAGGTAGTCTACTTTTGAAGTGATTTGTTTGACAATCAGATGAAAACATGCCGACTGGTTGTGTTCACGTGTTCATGCCACGTTAAAAGGTAATACCATTTATTTCCGCTAAGTGACGTCTTTACGATTCGGCCCATCAAAAAATGTCAAGCTCATGCACGCATACAGTAGGAGGTCGCATGAAAAAAATAGAGACCTCCCCAAATGTCATGGTATAATTTGAACTCTGCTTTACCTGGATATTATGGATACAAGCTCTTAAGTATTTCATGTTTTTAAATCAGCGCAAAAAAGTTTGTTTAATTTAGCTATGTCGAGAAGTTAGAGCCATTTAGTTATTTCTTGATACCGGTATTAACATTGTACAGATCATAATAGATCAGATGCGTAACACCCTTATTATTGCAATGTCCAGTACTCATGAAGCATACTATCCAAGGCGGGTGTCCCTGCTTTCACAACGTTTAGCCATCCTGGGCAGGAGCACTCTGAATGTCTGTAATTTGTTCTCGTGACCGGCTGAGATACCCGACACTCTGACACCCCCGATAGAGGCATGAGAAATACGCTGATACTGAGTACTGGATCCCCCCACTTGACATACACACACACACACGCATAAACACACATGCCAAGACTGATCAAAAAGCCATTACATGAAACCAAAAGGGTAGGACACGCATGACATTGCTGGGGACCAGCGAAAAAGTCAAGTGCCTCCTGCCTATAAGTAGAGGGCTATTGAGGGGCTAGGGTGGGTGGTGCAGGGATATGCAGAACCATGGAAATAATTCCAAGAGTGCCATAGCAATGCACCGCAGTCTGAGAGGCCGGTCACTAAACCAAATGGTTGGAAATCCATAGGCATGCCGCAATACCTGCGTCAAAAATATATAAAATAGAGAAGGTATAATCTTACAGTATATGCATGTGTGTGTCCATGTGCTGTATCCATGACCTTATATCATGCCAATGTGTCAGTGGGGTCAAGTGATATAGTCTTGTTGACCTCTGCCCTCTTGTCAGTGCGTCACACGCCAACATTGACATAATCTCCTCCTGTTTGCAGACTCTGACAGAGAATTGGAAGAAAGTCATGTATCTACCCAGGCCAGAGAACCAGCCGTGAGTAGCCACTATCTGGCTTTCACTTGTTCCAGACACGCTATTTACCATACCTGAGGTGGTGTACTGCAGTGCTGTTTACTGACCTGTTGAACTTGGTATCTCCTCTACTGAGCCAGGTAAAAGACAAAAGGCGGTCTCCCCCTTCGGACAGGCCTCCCACCTCCCCCCACGCCAACCCTCACCACAGTGCCTCCCCAGAGGACCAGGAGAGCCCGGAGAGAGTGGTAAGTGGAGACTGTTTGGATATCCTAACACACTCAAGCCCTGTGCATTACACACTCAGCATAATGCATACATTGCATGTTACCCCTGTCGTGCACGCTGTACACTTCACATACATAATACATATTGCACATTACCCTCACATTCTGTCCGTGGCGTACTAACCCAGCTCATTTTAAGATAGACATGGGAATGAAGGAGTGCTTAGACCTGTTCAGCTTACATGTAGGGATCCTATAGCGTCTGAGAGGAGGAGCTGATACTCGGAATTAGGTACATGGGAGGGGTCTAAATATAAATAAGGAAAGCAAAACAATATATTGTGTGTTTATGGACATGCACTTACGGGTGTATAATATTTTCACGTCACTCGTATATCCTATAAAAAAAAATGTTTGAACCATTTCAGACATATCCTCTAGTCCCCCAGCATATTTTTGAGGTGTGCTAACACAACAGGTCAATTGTTGTTGCCACTGTGCCCTGCCACCTGCTGTATGAAGATGTGGTATCTCTGCTGAGCTTGGCTAAATGAATGGTTGTTTATGTTGACAGAAGCGGCCGGGGGAATGGAATGACCTCAGCAGGTTTTGATTGTGTCATTGTACTTCAGTCAGTGAGGTTGGGGTCAGGGCTGCAGCTAACACAGAGCTTATGGAGTATGTCAAAGCCCATGTGATGAGAGAAATAATGTCTCTAGTCTCAAGAGTGTGGGTTCATTCGCTAATTCAGTTAGCGCAAGCACACATATATACACACACACCAAGCTCATTGGGTTTCAATCCCCTATGCTTACAAAGTCATTTACCTGCCAAATACTTGTATCTTACAGTTAACACACAATAACCTATATTGTATGTGGCCCATGCAGGATTTGAACCCATAAAGTAACTATTATTGTTACTATCATGGTCCAATCAACTGAGCCATCAACACAGACACAATGCTTCCTTCTTTTTAGGTTCAGAAAGAGAAACTGCATGCAGAGCTGAAACAGGTGCTGAGTCTGAAGAGAAGTCACCTGAAAGAGTCGTCTCGTTTGGCCCAAGCAGAGATGGATTCTTCAACAGACGCCCAAGCAGTGGTAAAGAGCCAAGAAACCACTAATACTCATGAAACAGTAACATTTACACAGGCCTAGAAAACACTCAGAATCGCATGCCATTCTACTGTTCACACCTGAAGACGAGACCTTCATTGTATTTATTATTATTTATTTTAATTGAACCTTTATTTAACGAGGCAAGTCAGTTAAAAACTCATTCTTATTTACAATGACGCCCAACCGGGAGGCAAAAGGCCTCCTGTGGGGATGGGGACTGGCACTAAAAATTTTAAAAAATAAAATAAAAATATAGGACAAAACACACATCATGACAAGAGAGATACCACAACACTACATAAAGAGAGACCCGAGACAACAACGCATGGCAGCAACACATGAAAACAGCATGGTAGCAACACAACATGACAATGGACTTTGTGAGAAACGCTCTCCTCTGGTGTGTCTGTACAGGAGACTGCATCTGAGGAGGTGGAGGTTGTGGTAGAGACAGAGGCTGAGGCTGGAGCCAGTGGCTACAGTGTCACAGGTGGAGGGGAGCGAGGCCTCTTCATTAAGGACGTCCTTAAAGACTCCACTGCAGCAAAGCATCTTAGCCTCCAGCAAGGTAACTGGACGGGGAGATTAGAGTCACATGAATATAAAGCTATGAGACACAGCTGAGGTAAATTAGTTATGGACTAGTTTAATAGATAGAAATTAGAATGTTAAACCGTAAACTATTCAAACATAAATTCATTCCATACTTAGAAATAACTGAAAAAAATGCCATGTTGAAATCATCTTGTTTCTCCCCATCTGTATCCCTTCCCTGTGTAACTTCCATTAAGTGTAGTGTGTAATTTATTGCAAGTAAAGTCATTGATCAATCACCTGTTCTGACGTGCAAACGGTACATTATCTTGTGCGTATAAAATGTAAACATCAAAATGCCATGCCCTTTCACACCCTTCCTTTGATTGTCAAAAGCAAACCACAACTATAAGACTTCCATATTCCCCCCCTGTTCTCTTTATCTCATTTGTGCTGTGTGCACATTAACTTTTGTCTGGCTGATAATTGGTTTCCTTGCAGGAGATCAGTTGCTTAGTGCAAGAGTCTACTTTGACAATGTGAAGTATGAGGATGCCCTGAAGATCTTGCAGTGTGCAGAGCCTTATAAAGTCTCCTTTTTCCTGAAGAGGACCATCGCCGGCGCTGATGTCACCATGCACCCTGGCACCACCAGCTTGGAACTGAAAGGACCCAAAACCAAGATGCAGAAAATGGTACGGCTATGATCGTATTTGTAATTGCCAATTTGGCATTGAGATATAGAACTGGTTATTCCAGATTCATCAGGTTCATGTCCACCTAACTCATACTTGCATGTCTGTTGCAGAGTGTCAAGAGCATCAAACCTTTCAAAGCGAAGAAAAAGAGGGGAGGACGTTTTGGATTGAAAAGGCTGAAGGAAAACAAGAAAGGGAGCACTGGACCAGAGTTGGAGATGGAGGGATCGCCTTCCAAAGTGGAGCTCAACCCTGTCGACGTGGAGTTTGCCTTCCCCAAGTTCAAGCTGAGGAAGGATGGGAAGGCAGAGGGAACTGAGCAGCATGGAGGATTGGGCGCCACTGGCAGGAAGAAGAGGATGATAAGGTGTCCCAGGATGAACGCAAAGGGTGCTGAGGTGGCTACAGGAGAAGTTGACATGACGCAACCAGAGGGACAGGCTGACGTCTCCCTGCCAGACGTGCCTGGAGCTAAGGTCAAAGTCAAAGGAAAGGGCCACAGGTTCGGAATTCATTTCCCTAAAACAAAAAAGACAACATCGGACACTGCCTTGTCTGAAGGGTCTCTGGAGCTGAAACCTCCAGATGTCAAATTCACACCACCCTCAGTGGAATTCAGTTCGCCATCTGGGAACAAGGAAGTCAACCTACAGAAACCAGAAGTGAAAGTCAAGGAGGGGTCAAAGTTTATGCACCGAGAGGTAGAGCTTTCACTAGGACTCCCCTCAGCCCGACCCTCTGATGAAATTGATGGTGAGATAAAAGAAAAAGGTTTAGCTGAAGGAGTTGAAGGGTCAACAGGCCTGCCTGGCATTAACATGCCAGCTATTGACATATCTGCACCCAACATCGATCTGCAGCTGGACACCCGGAGTAGAGTGCCAGACGAGATAGAGGGACCCTTTTTTAAAGGGCCAAATATATCCATGCCAAAAACTGACATCTCACTACCAAAGATTGGATCATCTGATATGCATATTGAAGGTCCAGAAAAGGGTGGAAAAATTAGCCTACCAGCTGTTGACATTTCACTGCCAAAGATGACATCAGGAGAAGCAAATGTTGATGTGGAAGGACACATTGGAAAGGGAGGCAAGTTCAAAATGCCAACTTTCGATGTTTCTCTTCCAAAATTCAAGTCTTCAGAGGAGGACATGAATATAGAGGGGCCTGAAGTCAAAGGAGAGTTCAACATGCCAAAAGTTGACCTTTTACGCCCGAAAGGTAAAGCGGGAGGTGAGGTGGACATTGAAGGATATTTAGGAAAAGGAGGTACATTTCAGATGCCCACATTTGACAATTCTCTACCAAAAATGAAGTCATCAGACAGAGAAATTAATGTAGAAGGACCTGAAGTGAAGGGTGGCAAAATTAAAATGCCCTATGCTGACATATCTCTCCCTAAAGGAAAAACAGAGGGGAAAATGAACATTGAGGGACATTCTGGAAAAGGAGGCAAGTTCAAAATGCCCTCGTGTGACGTTTCTCTTTCTAAAATGTTGGGCAATGCTAGTTTCGAGGGACCTGAATTGAAAGGGGGAAAGTTAGAAATGCCCACACTTGATATTTCCCTTGCCAGAGGAAAAGCAGAGGGTGAAGTCAATATTGATTCAAATGTAGGAAAAGAAGGAATGCTCAAAACGCCCACAATTGACATTCCTCCTCCAAAAATGAGGTCGTCAGGAACAGAAGTCGATGTAAAAGGGCCTGATGTAAAAGGAGGAAAGTTCCACATGCCACAAGTAGACATTTCACTTCCCAAAGGAAAAAGCGAAATTGACATGGAGGGAAAGTCTGAAAAAAGAGGGAAGATTCAAATGTCCTCATTTGATGTCTCACTTCCAAAAATAAAGTCAGCAGAGGGTGACATGAAAATAGAAGGATCTGATGTGAAAGGCATCACATTTCATATGCCCACTATAGATTGTTCACTTCCAACAGGAAAAACAGAAGTTGACATCAGTGTTGAAGGAGAAGCATCTAAAGGCGGAAAGTTTCACATGCCTTCGCTTGATACTTCTCCTCCGACAGTGAAGTTCCCAGAGGGTAAAGCGAAAGTAAAAGGCCCTGAAATCAAAGGGGGAAAGGTCGAGATAACAAATATCGATGTGTCCCTTCCAAAAGGCAAAACAGCGGGAGAAGTTAACGTTGAAGGCCATGTCAGTAAAGGGGGAAAGTTTAAGATGCCCAAATTTGGCATTTCTTTCCCAAAATTTAAGTCGCCAGAGGTTAAGGTCAACACAGAAGGACCTGAAGTCAAAGGAGGGAAGTTTCACATGCCTAAAATTGACATTTCACTACCAAAAGTAAAAACGGAAGGTGACATCAAAGTTGAAGGAGATTCTGACATTTCCCTTCCAAAAATGAAGTCACCAGAAGCAGATATCCTTTTAGAAGGACCAGACCTTAAAGGAGGAAAGTTTCATGTGCCAACAATTGACCTTTCCCTTACAAAAGGAAAGGGAGAAATTGACACTGAAGAACATTCTGGAAAAGGAGGCAAGTTTCAAATGCCAGCATTTGATATATCACTTCCAAAAATGAAGACACCAGATGGTGAAGTCAGCCTAGAAGGCCCTGAAGTCAAAGGGGGGAACATTGATATGCCAACGATGAACATTTCTCTTCCAAAAGGAAAAATGGAAGGAGAAGCTAAGGAACATGCAATCAAAGGGGACAAGTTTCACATGCCCTCAGTTGACATTTCCCTTCCAAAAATGAAGTTGCCTGAAGGTGAAGTCAAAGTAGAAGGCCCCGAAGCCAAAGGGGGAAAGATTGAAATGCCATCGACTGATATTTCACTTCCCAAAGGAAAAATGGAGGGAGAAATTGACATTGAAGAACATTCTGGAAAAGGAGGACGATTTCATATGCCTACATTTAACGTTTCCCTTCCAAAAAGGAATTCACTAGAAGAATATGTCAGTTTAGAAGGACCGAGTGTCAAAGGAGGGACGTTTCATATGCCCACAATGGACTATTCCCTTCCCAAGGGAAAGGGTGAGATTGAAACTGAAGGACATTCTGGAAAAGGAGGCAAGTTCCAAATGACCAAGTTTGATGTATCGCTACCAAAAATGAAGCCCCGAGAGGGTGACATCAAACTAGAGGGACCGGAAGGCAAAGGCAGTAAAATACATATGCCTAACATTGATATTTCTCTTCCTGAAGGGAAAACTGAAAGAGATATTGAGGTTGAGGGGCATGGTGGCAAAGGTGGGAAGTTTCACATGCCCTCAATTGACATTTCCCTTCCAAAAATGAAGTTGCCTGAAGGTGAAGCCAAAGTAGAAGGTCCAAAAGCCAAAGGGGGAAAGATTGAAATGCCAAAGATTGATATTTCACTTCCAAAAGGAAAAACAGAAGGGGAAATAGACATTGAAGGACATTCTGAGAAAAAAGGAAAGTTTCACATGCCCACATTCGACATGTCCTTACCAAAAATGAAGTCAAAAGATGGTGACATTAAATTAGAGGGTCCAGAAGTGAAAGGAAGTAAAATACATATGCCTAATATTAACATTTCTCTTCCAGAGGTGAAGGCAGAAAGTGATATTGAGGTTGAGGGGCATGGTGGTAAAGGGAGAAAGTTTCACATGCCCTCAGTTGACATTTCTCTTCCAAAAATGAAGTTACCTGAGGGTGAAGTCAAAGTAGAAGGCCCCGAAGCCAAAGGTGGAAAGTTTGAAATTCCAACAATTGATATTTCACTTCCAAAAGGAAAAGCAGAGGGAGAAACTGACATAGGACATTCTGGAAAAAGAGGAAAGTTTCATACGCCCAAGTTTGATGTATCGCTACCAAAAATGAAGCTCCCAGAGGGGGACATCAAACTAGAAGGACCGGAAGTCAAAGGCAGTAAAATACATATGCCTAACATTGATATTTCTCTTCCTGAAGGGAAAACTGAAAGAGATATTGAGGTTGAGGGGCATGGTGGCAAAGGGGGGAAGTTTCACATGCCCTCAATTGACATTTCCCTTCCAAAAATGAAGTTGCCTGAAGGTGAAGTCAAAGTAGAAGGCCCTAAAACCAAAGGGGTAAAGATTGGAATGCCATCGACTGATATTTTACCACCCAAAGGAAAAATGGAGGAGGAAATTGACATTGAAGGACATTCTGGTAAAGGAGGACGATTTCCTATGCCAACATTCAACATTTCCCTTCCAAAAATAAAGTCACCAGAACCAGATGTCAGTTTCGAAAAACCAGACCTCAAAGGAAAAAAGTTTCATATGCCAAAAATAGACTTTTCCCTTCCCAAGGGAAAGGGTGAGATTGACACTGAAGGACATTCTGGAATAGGAGGCAAGTTCCAAATGCCAGCATTGGATATATCACTTCCAAAAATGAAGACACCAGAAGCGGAAGTCAGCCTAGAAGGCCCTGAGGTGAAAGGTGGAAAGTTTCAAATGCCAAAGATTGATATTTCACTTCCAAAAGGACAAACAGAAGGGGAAATAGATACTGAAGGACATTCTGAGAAAAAAGGAAAGTTTCACATGCCCACATTCGACATGTCCTTACCAAAAATGAAGTCAAAAGATGGTGACATTAAATTAGAGGGTCCAGAAGTGAAAGGCAGTAAAATACATATGCCTAATATTGACATTTCTCTTCCAAAGGTGAAGGCAGAAAGTGATATTGAGGTTGAGGGGCATGGTGGTAAAGGGAGAAAGTTTCACATGCCCTCAGTTGACATTTCTCTTCCAAAAATGAAGTTACCTGAGGGTGAAGTTAAGTTAGAAGGCCTTGAAGCCAAAGGTGGAAAGTTTGAAATTCCAACAATTGATATTTCACTTCCAAAAGGAAAAGCAGAGGGAGAAACTGACATAGAAGGACATTCTGGAAAAGGAGGAAAGTTTCATACGCCCAAGTTTGATGTATCGCTACCAAAAATGAAGCTCCCAGAGTGGGACATCAAACTAGAAGGACCGGAAGGCAAAGGCAGTAAAATACATATGCCTAACATTGATATTTCTCTTCCTGAAGGGAAAACTGAAAGAGATATTCAGGTTGAGGGGCATGGTGGCAAAGGGGGGAAGTTTCACATGCCCTCAATTGACATTTCCCTTCCAAAAATGAAGTTGCCTGAAGGTGAAGTCAAAGTAGAAGGTCCAAAAGCCAAAGGGGGAAAGATTGAAATGCCAAAGATTGATATTTCTCTTCCAGAGGTGAAGGCAGAAAGTGATATTGAGGTTGAGGGGCATGGTGGTAAAGGGAGAAAGTTTCACATGCCCTCAGTTGACATTTCTCTTCCAAAAATGAAGTTACCTGAGGGTGAAGTTAAGTTAGAAGGCCTTGAAGCCAAAGGTGGAAAGTTTGAAATGCCAAAGATTGATATTTCACTCCCAAAAGGAAAAGCAGAGGGAGAAACTGACATAGAAGGACATTCTGGAAAAGGAGGAAAGTTTAAAATGCCCAAGTTTGATGTGTCACTACCAAAGATGAAGCACCCAGACGGCGATGTCAAAGAAGGCCTTGAAGTCAAAGGTGGGAAGTTTGAAATGCCCAAAATTGAAGCAGAGGGTAGGAGTGGAGTCAAGTTACCAACTGTTAAACTGCCAACGGTAGACATATCTGCACCGAAGGTTGACTTAGACTTTGGGCTGTCAAAAGCTAAAGGAGATGATAGGGAAGAGATGGAGCTACTAAAAGCAGAGGGTGGTAGGCCATCCTCTGGGTCAAGTTTTGACATGCCAGATGTCTCTCTCAAAATGCCAAGATTTTCTCTCCCTAAATTTGGTAGAAAGTCTAGTGGAAATGTAAACCTAGAAGGATATGGCACAGAGGACGATATTGATATTAGCCCCCCACGAGTGGATGGTGAGGGCAGACCAGCATCAGTGGAAATAGGCGGAGATGGAACAATAAAAGGTAAACTAAGGAAGCCCAAAATTAAAATGCCAACTTTTGGAATATCTAAGAAAGATGTATCAATAGCCAGCCCTGATGTGGAAATCAAGACAGAAAAGGGGAAAGTTGACATTCCAACGCCAGGGATCAGTGTAGAAAATCCAGCAGACAAAACAAATAGAAAATATAGACTAAAATTCCCAAAGTTTAAGAAGTCATCTCCTAAAGGTAAACTACCAGAGGGAGAGATAGATGCCTCATTGGATAGTGGAATGGAAGGGAAAGCTGGCTTTCATGCACCTGATGTTACAATCAAAATGCCCAAGTTCTTCATGCCAGGGTTTGGCTCAAAGGAGACAGACTTTGACAGGAGTGGGAAAAGTGCTGAACTAGAAGCTAAAGGAAAGGTCAAAATGCCATCAGTGGAGATATCCTTGCCAGCTGCCAAGACATCTGAGCAAGAAATGTTAATCCCAGATGTATCTGAGGCTGACATCAGTGGTTATGAAGGAAACCTGAAAATCCCTAAAATGCCAACTATTGATGTATCAGCCCCCCATATTGATCTAGATGTAACTCTGCATAAAGTCAAGCATGAAACAAACATTGACGGGGAGGGAGGCAAATTTAAAATGGCAAACATCAAAATGCCTGATATAGATGTATCACATCCTATAGGAAAAACTGGTGACATTGATGCATCCAAAGTGAAACTTGAGGGAGGGGGTGGAAAATTCAAGATGCCTGGCATTAAAATGCCAAAGGTAGACATATCACTTCCAAAAGTAAAACATGGAGAAATTGATGTATCCACGGTGGAAATTGAAGGAGAATGTGGAAAATTCAAGAAGCCACATATGGAAATGCCAAATTTTGATATATCACTTCCCAAAGGAAAAAGTGGAGGGATTGAAGGGCCAAAGATGGAAATTGAAGGAGGGGGCGGAAATTTCAAAATGCCACATATGAAAATGCCAAAGGTAGACTTCTCACTTCCAAAGGGAAACCATGGAGACATCAGTGCACCAGAAATGGAAGGAGAAGGTGGAAAATTCAAGATGCCATATATGAAAATGCCAAATATTGATATATCACTTCCGAAAGGAAAAATTGGAGACATTGAAGGACCACAAATTAAAATTGAAGGAGGGGATGGGAAATGTAAGATACCACATATGAAAATGCCAAATGTAGACATATCACTTCCAAAAGGAAAAAGTGGAGATATTGAAGGACCAGAAATAGAAATGGAAGGACGAAAATTCAAGATGCCACATATGAAAATGCCAAATGTTGATATATCACTTCCAAAAGGAAAAAGTGTAGAAATTGAAGGACCAGGGATGGACATTGAAGGAGGGGGTGGAAGATTTAAGATGCCACATATGAAAATGCCAAAGGTTGACATATCACTTCCAAAAGGAAAAAGTGGAGATGTTAATGCATCTGTATTGGACATTGAAGGAGAAGGTGGAGGGAGAAGTGGAGGGATTGAAGGACCAGGGATGGAAATTGAAGGAGGAGGAAAATTCAAGATGCCACATATGAAAATGCCAAATATTGATATATCACTTCCAAAAGGAAAAACTGGAGACATTGAAGGACCAGAAATGGAAATGGAAGGACGAAAATTCAAGATGCCACATATGAAAATGCCAAATGTTGATATATCACTTCCAAAGGGAAAAAGTGTAGAAATTGAAGGACCAGGGATGGAAATTGAAGGAGGTGGAAAATTCAAGATGCCACATATGAAAATGCCAAATGTTGATATATCACTTCCAAAAGGAAAAACTGGAAACATTGAAGGACCAGAAATGGAAATTCATGGAGAGGGAAGACAATTCAAGATGCCACAAATTCAAATGCCAATGGTAGACTTATCACTTCTGAAGGGAAAGTCTGGAGACATCAGTGCACCAGAAATGGAAATGGAAGGACGAAAATTGAAGATGCCACATATGAAAATGCCAAATGTTGATATATCACTTCCCAAAGGAAAAGGTGGAGAAATTGAAGGACCAGAGGTGGAGATTGAAGGAGAGGGTGGGAAATTCAAGATGCCACATATGACAACACCAAATATTGGTATATCACTTCCAAAAGGAAAAACTGGAGACATTGAAGGATCAGAAATGGAAATTCATGGAGAGAGAGGAAAATTCACGATGCCACATATTAAAATGCCAAATATTGGTATATCACTTCCAAAAGGAAAAACTGGTGTTGTTCATGAACCTAATTTGGAAATTGAGGGAAATGGAGGAAAATTCAAGATGCCACATATGAAAATGCCAAAGGTAGACTTATCACTTACGAAGGGAAAGTCTGGAGAAATCAGTGCACCAGAAATGGAAATGGAAGGAGGTGGAAGATTTAAGATGCCACATATGAAAATGCCAAAGGTTGACATATCACTTCCAAAAGGAAAAACTGGAGAGATTAAAGCACCAGAGATGGAAATTCAGGCAGAGGGAGGAAAATTCAAAATGCCAAAGGTAGATATATCCCTTCCGAAAGGAACGTTTGGAGAAATTAGAGCACCAGAAATGGAAGTCGAAGGAGGAAAATTCGAGATGCCACATGTGAAAATGCCAAAGGTAGACATATCACTTCCAAAAGGAAAAAGTGTAGATGTTAATGCACCTGAATTGGAAATTGAAGGTGAGGGTGGAAGATATAAGATGCCAGAAATCAAACTGCCAAATATAGATATTACATTGCCAAAGGGAAAATCTGCTGACATTAATGCTGAAATCAAAAAGCCCAACGCTGAGGCAGCAGCAAAGATTCAAATGCCTTCGATTGGCTTACCAAAGTTTACAACTCTCGACCTTGATTTGGACATGAATGTTGGAAAACCCAACCATGGAGCTGAGGTTCATGAGAATAGTTCAGACAAAACTGGTTCCCATTCAAAGGGAGACCATAAGATGAAAATCAAAATGCCAACAATAGACATAGAGTGCCCAAAAGGAGATCTGGAGCTCGATATAGGCTTCCACAAAGTTGAGGGAAAGAAAGACATAAAAATAATAGAGTTGCCTGACTTAGACCTTAAAACTTCTGGTACCAAAGTTAAGGGGCCAAAAGTCAAAGGCACCAAATTCAAAATTGGAATGCCAAAAATGAAGAACACTGGAGATCAAGCATTAGATGCAGCCACAAAGAAGACTGAGAAAGAGAATGAAGGGGTCAGTGGTAGATTTATGATTAAGAGGACAAAGCTTGGCAAAGGTGCAGATGTGGAGGCAGATGCGGGGGCAGGTGGTTCTGTGTTGCCAAACATCTTCCTCCCAGATGTGGGCTTCTCAGTATCCAAAGGAGCCAGCCAAGAGGGTGAACCTCATGGTCCAGAGATTAGTGCCAAATTGCCAAAATTCAAACTCCCTAATGTGGAGATCTTAGGTCCTTCAGTAGCAGGCCAAGGAGGAGCACAGATCAACAGCGGACAACAAGAAGACAAAGGTGGTATCAAGTTTCAAATGCCTGTGGGGCTGAAGAGTAAACAAGGCCCTGCCGAGTCCACTGGCACAGATGCCAGCACCGAGAATGGATTCACATTACCTCATCTTGGAATCAAATCCCCCAAAATACCAGATACAGACTTTGATATTGGAGCATCTCAAACTGGGGACCATGGGGCAGATACAAGTACGAGACAAAAAATGAAAATACCCAAGTTCGGGGTGGCTTTACCTGATATTTCTTCACCTGGAGCCAGAGTACATTTGAAGGACCCAGATGTTGAGTGTGAAGGCCCTAAAATGCCCAAAGTTAAAAAAGCTGTATTTGTTTTGGTGAATCCCCAAACAGACCACTCCACTATGTCCACCAGTGTAGAGTCTGGAGAGGCAAAAATCAAAATGCCAAAGATCAAAATGAAGCCATCGTTTGGAAAGTCAGGATCCAAGGAAAACAGTGCTGCTTTGAGCATTGAAGGAGATGTGGATGGAGCAAAGCTAAAAATGCCCAAAGTCACCTTCTCTCCGGGCAAAACAGGTTCATTTGATGTAACCCTAAAAGGTGAGGGGTCAAGTTCCAGCCTCAATGGTGAGAAAGATCCAACATTCCAGAATGAATCCAAGGAGGATAAAGTTAAGTTAGGGAAGCTCAAGCTTCCAAAGATAGAGTTCTCCTCGCCATATTCAATAATAGGCAGTGGAGAAGAGGACCTTGAAATGAGTGCTAAGCTTGTCAATGAGTCCCCAGGAACTGACAGAGAAACCGAGGGGACGAAAGTGAAATTAGGCAAAATGTCCTTCCCGGGATTTAAGAAGAAGACGGCAAAAGGAGAGGAGGAAACTCAAGATAATGTGGTGTCCTCATCGGCCAGGACAGAAATGCTAAATCGGGATAGTTCAGAATCCCAAACGCCCATGGTCTCCATTGGTTTTGTACCAGGGAAGTCTAGGGGGCAGGCAGTGGCTGAGAGCAGCAAAAAGGAGATGGAAGAAGGAGAGCAGTCAACCTGGTTCAAGGCCCCCAAATTCAACCTGAAACCCCACTCGACAGGAATCCTCCACATTACACCAGAAGGTTCTCCCCAGGGTAGCAGATCATCGCTCCAGTGCCAGGGTTTAGATGAAACTGCTGGTACCTTCCGGCTCCAGATGCCAAGCATGCGGTTCTCCACCCACGAGGTGTCTGAGGAGAATGTTACTACAACAAAGAAGGGAACAGTAACCGTGGTGACAAAGACAACAAAACATACGGTAACAGAGTCCAGAACTGGTCAAACCCACACATCGCTATCCCATTGTAATGACTAAAGTCCGAAGAGATGTGAGAGTAATATATTTTTCCTCTGTCCTGTTGTGACGACTGTTTTTGTGATTGTTCCACCACGTTTTTTCCCTTCTATTTTAGTCTTTATCATATTTGATGGTTTTACTGGTTTAAATCTGAATATCAATTAATTATGTATTGTTGTTCATATATTTTTTGGGGGGCAAAAATACCACACATTTTAATATCCAAAAGGAAATGTCTTTTTTCAATGCCTTCCCATTTGATTTACCGACATTTACCTGGGCATGATTGTAGAATTAGACTGACAAAGAACACAAACCAATTTATCAAAAGCAATTTGTATGTAAATACAAAAACATGTCATTATTTTCATATTACCAATGATAGGAATAGTAACACGGACATTAGTGATTTGTGTTAATATATCTGAGGCTTGAGGATGTGGTTTAATTATTTACTTTCTTAAGCTTGTTTTTTCTTTCTGATATATTAAGATTTTTTAAATTATACCATACATTGAAATGTAATATTAAAGGCTTCTACAGTGCAATACATTTCAACACTCTCTATGAGAATCAAGATAAAATAATAGGAAACTATCATCTGATATTAAGGTTAATGGTTTAAAGAAACAGAACATGTACTCTCTTTAATTGAAATATTTAAAAATTAATGCAAAACCTCTCAGACAAAACAATGTCTCAATGTCTCCATTGAGACAGTTTATTGTTCCTTTTCTTTTTTGGTGAATTAGAAAGTAGAAATTTAATGTGTGTGCTAAACTGCATTGGACGAGTCTCAGCAATCCTCTGTCAAACAAGTTTACAAGTTTTCATTAACCAGATTTAACATCTGTTGGAGCAAATAACCATATAGAAATAACCATATAGAATGGTACATGACAAGGAGAGAACATGACCAGATAACACAGCATTTATATGTATAGAGACATTTTTACAAATACCTTTGTGATTAGCATGTTTTCAGTGCATATGGCTTCACAATATGCAGTTTTCAAAGCAACGTGTTATCAAGTGGCATTATAAATAATGTTGTTAAGAGATCATATTATTAATAAACCTTAATATTCCTAAGAAAATGTAAAAAAAAAGTTGTATTGTCTTCCATTTTATTGTCTTTCTAGGCGAACAGCGCCCTCTCCTGTCAAATACAGCAGACAATTTGAACGTACTTACATTTACATTTAAGTCATTTAGCAGACGCTCTTATCCAGAGCGACTTACAAATTGGTGCTTTCACCTTATGACATCCAGTGGAACAGCCACTTTACAATAGTGCATCTAGGTCTTTTAGGGGGGAGAAGGATTACTTTATCCTATCCTAGGTATTCCTTAAAGAGGTGGGGTTTCAACGCCTTGTCACACCATAGTCACGGGCCTTTTATCAATTAGATTTTCTCACCTCCTCAGTCCTCTCTTGCCTCCTTTTGAAATACGTCAAATTTAATTGAGGAGAGTCAGCGAGGAGAGTAAACATGGATAGAAATGTGCTTGCTTGAAATGAGATGGTCCTTCTCCACCAGCCTGGTTTCATAGACTAGACGTAACATAGTAAACGCAAATCCGGGACACTTAAATGAATATGATATGTTACATTTGGTATGGTTAAATAATACAGAAGGTTACTTAACTCAAAAATGAGGGGGGGGGGGGGGGGGCGTAACATGAACGTCTAGCAACCGAAAAACAACTTTTGGATTTTAGCAACTTTGCAACTACTTACCACTTTGTAGCTACTTTGCAACTACTTAGTATGTTAGTGAACCCTTCCCCTAACCATTCCCCTAAACCTAACCCTAAACTGTCGTGTTTTGCACACTTTGTATAAAAATAATAAATGCAGGATGACAGGATCTTTATAAAACGTATCTCCTTCTGCGGTGCGGACGTGATACGACCGACCGTTCAGTGTCAGCAGGCTGGATGACGACTGCTGGTTTCCAGTAGCCATGCTCCTGGATTCTGATTGACTCTCCATCGTGCAGTGGTGGCAGTGGTCTTGCTGACCTGTCATAGTACCCCTTTTCTGTTGCAGTCTCTGTGCACATTTTGCATGCACTTCCTTGTACTGTAGCTGACGCCCAGTGGAGGCTGCTGAAGGGAGGACGGCTCATAATAATGTCTGGAACGGAACGAATGAAACGGCATCAAACACACGGAAACCATGTTTGATTTATTTGACATCATTCCACTCGTTCTGCTCCAGCCATTACCATGAGCCCGTCCTCCCCAAGTAAGGTGTCACCAACCTCCTGTGCTGACAACCTCGGGCTGTAGCTGCTGGTTGGTGTTGGGAAGGATTGAGCAAAGTCTGCTGCTCATCAACGCTGGGTTGGTGACTTGAATTTGTCAACTGGAGTGTTGCGGTACTCAAGAAGACTGAGGTAGGGGTCTCTCTTGTCTGCTATGGCTTTGTCCATGAGTGACTTAGCAATCTAATCAGATTTTTCAGCAAGGCATTGAGGGTAATGTGGGCTTGTGATGATGTGTATGAATTCCCATGCGTTTGAGAAGGATTCAAACTCCTGTGAATTTGTAACAGGGATCACTGTCAAATATTAAAGTCTCTACGATGCCATGCCTGGCAAAGGCTGCTTTCAGCTTGTGGATCACAGCTGTGGATGTGGTGCTGTGAAGATTGTTGAGTTCAAAGTCCTCATTGTTCCAGGTAAACAGGACAGTTGCCACGACCTGCCAGGGTCTGTCTGGGATACGGTGAGGTATCATGGGCTCTTTGGTGTTTGAGGGACGTGATTGAAGACAGGTTGGGCATTTTCCAACAATGTCCTCTATTTGTTTGCACATTCCAGGCTAAAACAAAATATCCCGTGATCTTTGTTTGCACTTTTCCATGCCCATGTGTCCAGCATGGATCTTTACCAACATCTCTTCTCTGAGAGTGGCAGGAGTCGTAGTAGGCAAGGATTGGTTCTGGTTCTCTCGTGATCAAGTCTTTCACTTTCTGGAAATCAATGTCATGTTGCTTGTCCCAGAGTAACTCACTGGACTGCTTCAGCAGCTGACGGAGCTGTGCGTTGGCGTCGGAGTAGCTGACCATGCCAAGCACTGTTTCCAGCATGGCGCGGTTCTTTGGTAGCTCAATCTCCTTCACGGCTGAGATCTTCTGTGGATCTGGTTTGATCCCATCCACTGTGAGACGATGTCCGAAGTAGCTGACCTCGGTGGTGCCGACTGTGCTCTTCACAGGGTTGAGCTATGCTCCCCTCTCGCGGGACCTTTGCAGCATTGCGTGGAGATTTGTGTCGTGTTCCTCTTTGGTTCGACCATAGATGAGGATTTCATCAACAATCACCACGACTCCATCGAGGCCTTCATATGTTTTCGTCAATCTTTCGCTTAATGGTGTGTTGAACGTTGTGAGCTTGGATGAGTCTTCTGTGAGCTTGATAGCCAAGTAGCCTGATCTGGCAGCCATGACACTGAAGTAGTGTGCTCCCGCTAGCTTGTGTGTGATGTCATGTAGCGTCGGTAAGGGGTAGTGGGGGCGTTTGATGTCCTTGTTCAATTCTCTGGGTGGAGACATACTCTGAGCTTGCCTGTGCATGGTTTCTCCACCATCAAATCTGCCAGTTCTGTAACCTTGGTGATGATGTCAGAATGCTCCATGCTCTCCAACTCTTTTTCAGACGGGTGTGGAGAGCAAGGGGAATCTTTCCCGGTGGGTATTCCACAGGAGTTGCGTCTGGGTCAAGGTGAATGGTGCTTTCTCCAGTCCTAGTCTCCACTGGTGCTGTCACTGATAACACTAGCTTGATGAGGTCCATGTCTAAACTTACTTGAAGAACCTTAACCCTAACCTTAACCGCTAACCCCTAGCCACTTAGCTTACATTAGCCACAACAAATTGTAATTTGTAAGATACACTACATGGCGAAAAGTATGTGGACATCCCTTCAAATTAGTTGATTTGGCTATTTCAGCCACACCCGATGCTGACAGGTGTATAAAATAGGGAACACAACCATGCAAACATTGTCAGGAGAATGACCCATACTGAAGAGTTCAGTGACTTTCAACGTGGCACAGTCATAGGATGCCAATTTTCCAAATGTAAGTGCTGTTATTGTGAAGTTGAAATATATAGGAGCAACATTGGCATACTCCGCAAAGTGATAGGCCACACAAGGTCACAGAACAGGACCACCAAGTGCTGAAGCGCGTAAGCGTGTAAAACTCACTACCGAGTTCCAACCTGCCTCTGAAAGCAACATAAGAGCAATAACTGTTCGTTGGGTGCTTTGTGAAATGGGTTTCCATGGCCGAGCAGCAACACACAAGCCTAAGATAACCATGCGCAATTCCAAGCTTTGACTGGAGTGGTGTAAAGCTCGCCGCCATTGGACACTGGAGCAGTGGAAACGTGTTCTTTGGAGTGATGAATCACGCTTCACCATCTGGCAGTCCGACGTATGAATCTTGATGCTACAGCATACAATGACATTCTAGATGATTCTGTGGTTCCAACTTTGTGGCAACAGTTTGGGGAAGGCCCTTTCCTGTTTCAGCACGACAATGCCCCTGTGCACAAAGTGAGGTCCATACAGAAATGGTTTGTCGAGATCAGTGTGGAAGAACTTGACTGGCCTGCACAAAGCCCTGATCTCAACTTCATTGAACACCTTTGTGATAAATTGGAACGACGACTACGAGCCAGGCCTAATCGCCCAACGTCAGTGCCCGACCCCAGTAATGCTCATGTGACTGAATGGAAGCAAGTCTCCGCAGCAATGTTCCAACATCTAGTGGAAAGCCTTCCCAGAAGAGTGGAGGCTGTTATTGCTTCAACGGAAGACCAACTCCATATTAATCCCCACGATTTTCGAATGAGATGTTCAATGAGCAGGTGTCCACATACTTTGACATACTTTGACTTTTCAAATTAATAACATATCGTACGAACTGCAATTGGTAACATATTTTACAAATTGCAATTCGTTAACATATTATCTACAAATGAATACATACCATATGAAATGTAACATATCATACTCATTTGAGTGTCCCGGATTTACATTTACGATGTTATGTCTACCCCTGAGTCCAGGTTGTCTCCACAAGAGTGTCATTAGGCAAATTACGTTTACAGTTAGTTGTGCAATACATTTTATTGATAAAACAATAAGTAGCATATTGGTTTTAAACTTGTGTATATTTTTCTCCTCTCAACAAAACAAAAGCTGATTCAAATGGGGTGTGGCAGACTTCAAAATGCTTCCATGGTAGGATACACCTGAGTATCCTGATGAAAGGTGGCTATTGATGAGGGGAGGACAATTCCACTTGCCTACTAACAAATTGACACCATAGAGAATTATAAAGGCCTCTGGTGGCCCAAAGGCCATATAGTGACTTCGGAAAGTATTCAAACCCCTTGACTTTTTCCACATTTTGTTACGTTACAGCCTTATTCTAAAATGTATTAAATAAAACATTTCCTCAGTAATCTACACACAATACCCCATAATGACAAAGCTAAAATAGGTTTTTAGAATGTGTGCAAGTATATTAAAAACAAAAACCAGAAATACCTTATTTATTTAGAATATTCAGACCCTTTGCTATGAGTCTCGAAATTGAGCTCAGCTGCATACTGTTTCCATTGATCATCATTGAGCCATTTCTACAACTTCATTGGAGTCCACCTGTGGTAAATTCAATTGATTGGACATGATTTGGAAGGGCACACACCTGTCTATATAAGGTCCCACAGTTGACAGCGCATGTCAGAGCAAAAACCAAGCCACGAGGTTGAAGGAATTGTCCGTAGAGTTCAGAGACAGGATTGTGACCAGGGACAGATCTGGGAAAGGGTACCAAACATTTCTGCAGCATTGAAGGTCCCAAGAACAGAGTTTAATAAGTTTAGAACCACCAAGACTCTTCCTAAAGCTGGCCGCCCTGCCAAACAGAGCAATCGGGGGAGGTGACCAAGAACCCAATGGTCACTCTGACAGAGCTCTAGAGTCTGTCGTGGAAATTTCCTCTATTTACCAAATCATGGGAGCAAACCACACACACAAGTCAGAGTTAGTTATCAAAGTCCATCTTTAATTATATGAGCTCTATCACAATCCTGTGATTCTCAGGTAATTCAGTGTCCCTCAGTGAATTCTCTGAGAGCCCCTTCCACATTTCAAATGAGGTCCTTTATAGCAAAGACACACACAGGATAAGACAGCATCGGCATAATTCATCGTTCAGCTTTGTCTCCTTTCTCAAACCCCAGAACCATAAACCAATCCTCCATATCAACAGGCATATATCAAATTGTCATTTAGATACAACCAATTCTAAATACAACCAATCCTGGACAAACTCACGGAGAGGAGAGTGAGGCTATAGGTTAAGATAAAAGGGAGCATGAGAATGATTCCAGACACTGCCATCCTCCTTTTCCCCGATGGGAAAAATAGGGAGTGACTGTCACACACACAGTGGAGCAAAAGATATGTTTACACATGATGACACTTTGACCTCTCCCCTCTCTGCGGCCCATGCAACTTAGTATTGACATAGAACAGATAACTGCAACCTCGCCACAGTATTATACAAAAATACCATTCTGATGAGAAGTAACTTATAAACATATGATGAATATAAAACATCTTACCTATGTTACCAACAAATTCTGATTATTCCCTAACAAGTCCCTCTGTGGAGATGGAAGAACCTTCCAAAAGGAAAACCATCTATGCAGTACTCCACCAATTAGGCCTTTATGGTAGAGTGGCCAGACAGAAGCCACTCCTTAGTAAAGGGCACATGACAGCCTGCTTGGAGTTTTGCTAAAAGGCACCTAAAGACTCTCAGACCATGAGAAACAAGATTCTCTGGTCTGATGAAACCAAGATTGAACTCTTTGGCCTGAATGCCAAGCGTCACGTCTGGAGGAAACCTGGCACCATCCCTAAGGTGAAGCATGGTGGTGTCAGCATCATACTGTGGGGATGTTGTTTTTCAGCAGCAGGGACTGGGAGACTAGTCATGATTGAGGCAAAGATGAATGGAAAGATGAATGGAGCAATGTACAGAGAGATCCTTAATAAAAACCTGCTCCATAGTGCTCAGGAGCTCAGACTGGGGCGAAGGTTCAACTTCCAACAACCCTAACCACACAGCCAAGACAACGCAGGAGTGGCTTCAGGATCAAGTCTCAGAATGTCCTTGAGTGGCCCAGCCAGAGCCCGGAAACCCTATCATACATCTCTGGAGAGACCTGAAAATAGCTGTGCAGCAATGCTCCCCATCCAATCTGACAGAGCTTGAGAGGATCTGCAAAGAATAATGGGAAACTCCCCAAATACAGGTGTGCCAAGCTTGTAGCGTTATACCCAAGAAGACTCAAGGCTGTAATCGCTGCCAAAGGTGCTTCAAACAAAGTACTGAGTAAAGGGTCCGAATACTTATGTAAACGTGATATTGTAGTTTATTTTATTTGATAAATTAGTAAACCTTTGTTAAAACCTGTTTTTGCTTTGTCATTATGGGGTATTGTGTGTAGATTGATGAGGGGAAAAAACAATTGAATAGATTAAGAATAAGACTTGTAACGTAACAAAATGTGGAAAAAGTCAAGGGGTCTGAATACTTCCCAATGTTACTGAATTAGCATGGGCATATGCAATTGAGGGCTTCCACCATTTTAATGTAGTCAACTGGGTGAGATTTCCAACTTTATTGGCTGATCCCTCCTAGTGACCGGGTCATCAGGAGGGATCAGCCAATAGTGAAGATGAAAATGGATTACTTCAAAATGGAGATGTCACAAACGCCATAATGGCAAGGTTACAATGATGAGGCCTCTTTCAATCTCTATGATTGACACACTCAGCCACTTATCGCTTTCCGGGTCACGTAGCACAGAGGACGTGGGAGAGAGGACAGAGGAAAGTCTTTTGCCCAAATGAGAAAATCCCATAGACTGTTATCCGACCTAGTGAAGGTTCAGGTTGACCTTACCATACCACTTCACTTCTAGGTACATGTACTGTATAACCCGAATATATCATTTATCATTTTTACCACATTAATTCATTTGATCAGTTATGGTTGATACAAATGTTGTGATTTACAGTATAGCCTCATACAACTTGAGTGATATCTTATTTAAAATGCAATATTTTTCTGCCAACATGCACGACCGATGCTCAGGGAGTCGTGTTCATCTGCTTACACCGAGTGTATAAAACATTAAGAACACCTTCCTAATATTGAGTTGCACCCCCACTTTTGCCCTCAGATCAACTTCAATTTGTCAGGGAATGGACTCTAAGGTGTCAAAAGTGTTCCACAGGGATTCTGGCCCACGTCGACTCCAATGCTTCCCACAGTTGTGGCAAGTTGGCTGGATGTCCATTGGGTGGTGGACAATTCTTGATACACAAGGGAAACTGTTGAGCATTAAAAAACGCAGCAGCGTTGTTTTTGCCACAAACCAGTGATCCTGGCACCTACTCCCATACTGGTTCAAAGGGAATTAAATATTTTGTCTTGCCCATTCACCCTCTGAACGGCACACATACACAATCCATGTCTCAATTGTCTCAAGGCTTGAAAATCTTTCTTTAACCTGTCTCCTCCCCTTCAGCTACACTGATTAGAGTGGATTTAACAAGTGACATTGATAAGGGATCATAGCTTTGACCTGGATTCACCTGGTTGTCTATTTAATGGAATTAGCTGGTGTTCATAATGTTTTGTACACTCAGTGGCCTACTTAACATCATTTTACTTGATCTATATTTAACTAGACAAGTCATTTAAGAACAAATTCTTATTTACAATGACAATTTTGCACCGCCCTATGTGACTCCCAATCACAGCCGGATGTGAACCAAGGACTGTAGTGACACCTCTTGCACTGAGATACAGTGCCTTAGACCACTGCACCACTCTGGAGCCCATATGGCACATTAGTCATTTGTGCATAGGCATACATCATAATGCAGTACAATGTGCTAATGTACAATCATATTCTAGTCTAGTCTACGCAATAGCTGTAATTGTAACCATCGTCACCTGTCGCTATTGTGTCTACTCGATTTTATGCCGCGTTCAAGTGCTAGTCGGTACAAAGAAACTCGGACATTTCCGACTTGCTAACTGGTTGAAACGCAGCACGTGTATAACTACCATCAGTTAGCTAGTCGAACTTTTCCGAGTTTCCGGTTTGCTAACTGGTTATAGGTATACATGATACTACATTAGTTCCGACTAGCACATGAACGCAGCACACCTCAAGAGTGGGCTACAGCGATGATGCTTAGGCTACGTGTGTGAGTGGGATGGATGCAAGTATCTTGCCGTCGACATTCTGGTTGCTGGACGCACGTACTGTAGGCTACTGCGGTAAGGACGCAGCTGCTGGCTGGCGTGAATAAGCTGATCAAAGAGACTCACAGAAAATGTTGATTTCATTTTTAAAACAGCCTTTTTGACTTCGATGCAGGCAGAGTGGACCTTTTCCACCTCTAAACAAATTATAGTAGATTATAGAAACCCTCGGCCGATGTTCAGGGAGTCGTGTTCGTGGGAGGCGCACGAAATTATTCTACAAGACCTATCAAATGAAGGTTAAGGTTTAGCAAACAACACGCAACGGCAATTACACGACTGGCAACGTCTCGCTCTGAGAATCTGGGTATGATGAGGTAAGATTAAGCAAGCAAGGACGATGATAATATTGAGTTGTGGTGGCTATATTAACAGCGTCCGTTTAAAATAAAAACATATTGCGACTGTTTTGGAAACTGATGATTTGTATTGTCTATAGCCACCGTCCTTATTAAATATTCATACGAGTAGGCTTTAAAGCAATTGATACATGTTGAATGCCCGTAGCCGATTAAAACTCTGGTTCTGGGCTAATCATACATGCATCACCTATATAGCCTACTGTGCCCTATCAACCACGGCATATATTAATTTAACATTGTTTGTTTGGTCAAGAACCTCTATTTCATAATATATCATGATAATGTCCCCTATAACTATACCGTTTATGTTAACAAATGTAAGCTCTTTCTGGTTAAAAATGAGGGTCTCTAAAAGATGTATATATATTTTAACTTGAGCACATAAAATACGGCATTTGATTGTGCCCCAAAACTCCAATCAAAAATAGGTAGTAAATATTGTGTGAGGATCGCTACATTCAATCTCTCTTGTGGGCTCTTGCAGATATTGATTTGTAGCTTCATTTGACTTTGAGAATCTTTGTACAGTAACGTCCCTTCCAAAAAATGAAATGAGTTATTGCATAAATGTCAAAAAATGATATATCTCTGATCAAATGTTTGTTTCTCCTCCTAGGTTGTTTTATTTAGTCTGAACAGTCTTTACATGCCTGACACCCCTTGACAGAAATACTCTGAAGCTGTGTATCTGGATGGAGAACAATGTTGACAGCACTGTCACTGAATATTACTCCCGAAATACACATCGCGTCATTACTTTGAGTGTCTATTCTTCAGTCGATGAAGCCTCCTTGGTACATTGAAGTTTGAAGATTTGTACATTAGCCAATAGTATCAAACATATCTTAATCATCTGAAGGCTGCGACAATGATTCAGCAGAACAATAACAACAACTACCCATGCCTGGAGATGTCTTGCTCCCCCAGGGAGGTGCTGCAGAAGTGCCAAAGAAGCTATCTTCCCTTCACAGGACGCTTGGAGCTTGGGGACATGCCCTTAGTCAAGGGCCTTCGGGCCTGGGCTGCATGCTCCAAGAACCGTAGGAGGGCAGCACCTCCCCCCAGGTCCCAAGGACCTGCAGATGGCTACCCAGTGGGACAGTGGGGCAGGCTGGGTTATGGTCTGGGGCTACCGCTGGACTCCAACTATGCCTCCAACCCCAGACAGACAGGCCTGGGGGCACTGGTGACTGTGGCAACATTGAAGGCCTCTGAGGGAGGTGGTCAGACTCAGACACGTTGTCTGTTCCTCAAGACGGAGGGTGGAAGGTGCCTCTACTCCACGGGAAGCCCAAGGCCCTGCACTCAAGGTCTGGCTCCTCAGTCCCCCTCCACGCTGGTGGGCAGCTGGCTGAGGGATAAAGTGGGAGGGGTCAGGGACTCTTCCACGGTTGGGAAAATGGGGGTGTGGGATATGGGAGGGGCCTCAGAGTTGTACCAGGTCAAACCGAGGTCTGCCCGGAGGTGGAGGACGTTCTGCAAGCCTGTGGTTCCCATCCAGGGGAGAGCACTCCAGAGCACGGAGGACTCTGGCGAGCGCACCCTGGAAGGGAGCCAGGAAAGCAGGGACAAAGGGGAGTTTCCCACAACTGGCCAGGACACTCCGAGTGGAAAACAAGACCGAGGGAGTACGAGAAGCCCCAAATGCAGTCACGCTCAGACCAAGACCTGCACCCAGTGTCACGGGCGGAGAGGAGGGCAGGGGAGCAGCGGGGGTCAGAGGGAAGCTGCTTCTGTATGTGAGCAGGATCAGTCGAGCGGCGGTGTGGAGGGGATTAAGGAGAAAGTGCAGGACAGGACTGGTCTCACCCGGTCAAAGCCCTGTGACTCCTCCCTGCCTCCAGACAACGCTGACCCAGGAAACTGCAGCAGTGACATCGGGGACAGGGGAAAGCCAGACAGCCCACGCGCACAGGAGGGGCTGCATCCTGAAACCTCCCTCAACAAGGAGCACTTCCAGGACAAACTATGCGATACAGACATCCATACTGGAGGCAATGATGTGGCCAGTGGTATCATGAGACATGTGGAAGACTTTGATGGCATGGTGGGTGCTGTGATTGGGTTTGTGGATCATATCAAGTCCACAGAGTGTGATTCTGAGAGTCTAGGGGGGAACGGGGGGATAGCTGAGGGGGAGCTGCCCAACCGGTGGATCGATGTTCAAACTTCAGAGAGACACTGCTGCTCTGAGAGAGGCTGCCTCAAAGACTGCTCCACTCAACCACCCAGACCAGCAGGGGGCAGCATTTCAACTGCTACTGATGAGACTGCCAATGGTCAGATAAATCAGGAAAGTAAATCAGATAGTCAATACAATAAGCTTTGTGTGAAATGTCTACCAGAAGAAAAATATCCTGTGGCAGTGGATAAAGAAGTATTACAGAAATCTGTGCATGGCCTCTGTGAGGGAGAGGAGGGGATCCAGTCAACAGCATCAGAAATTAGGGAACTCTGTGGGGAGCATGGAGAGATACTGCCTGAGGTCAGGAGCACAGACGATGAGACCAGGCTGGTAGGGGGAGACATCACATCCCAGAGAACTGAGCGAGGGCCTCGCTGTGCAACGGATGAGCATGAGTCTGAGCTCACATGTAGGACGGAAGAGAGGTGTTTTTCAGATCTATCAGCTACCCTGACTGAGGAGGCCGTAGGAGGGTGGAGGGAGGCAGGGACTGGGCAGTTTAATTCCCTTTTACGAGCCTCTGTTGCTGCTGGCCCTGCTACCTCTGTCACACACTCGCCGCCTAATCCGGCCTCCTCAGGAGCCATGGCAACAGGCCTCCCTGCTCCAAATGGGGGGCAGACAGACGCTGGAGGTTGGGCTCTGGTGCCTCTGCTACGGAGCCCAGGGGAGCAGGAGTGGAAGAGGGGCTGGGACGAGAGCAAGGTGGCCGCCAACGGTGGGTTCCTGGATGAGGGGCCGGAGGCGGAGGATGACTTTGGGCTTTTCATGCAGGCAGAGGAGCAGCCGCCCTGGGACGACCGCTTCACTGCATCACCCCTAGTGCCTTCTGGGAAAAGTGAGAGTGTTGGTAAGTCCCTAGCTTACTGCACCTCAGAAATGTGCTTTGAGCCATGTTAAAGACATCCAGACGCAACGCACACGCAACATAAAATTCTAGTGACTATCACATGCTCCAGTTAGATTACTGCTGCCTCTGTTACATTTGCATAATGTGAACAGTAGTGGTAACTCTCTTTGTTGTGGTTTGTACCATGCGGCAGCCAGGGCATGTAGACGTGTTGCTCCCGTTACTAATCAGTTAGTCAGGACTGACCTGGATTCCTGAGGGCCCTCTCCCAAACTCATGTGAAGGTATTAATTATTGAAAGCGCTGCCGGGAATGTAGTGCTAGTGCTGTCGGCTTTGAGATGTAAGCCGTGTTAGCCTCAGGACCTGGGGCTCCATGTTTAAAGAGACAGAGACCCAAGCAGGCAGCTCCTCCGCGATTTGGACCACGCAGGGAGAGAGCCCATCCATCCAAACGTTCCATCCCCATGGAACCTCAAAGACAACTCCTAATCATTTGTGTCTGATGGCAATAAAAAAATATATATATATATATATATATATATTTAAGCGTTGTTGTCATGATTGTCATATGTCAGTTAAAGCAGTGGCACTTGCATGGGCTTTTAACCAAGGTGTATAAATCAGGTGTTTAATGACACTCCACAAAGATTCAAAAACAGGTCAGCTACCGAAACCAAGTACTTTTATTTGTTGGCCATTCAGGTCATTTGACTGAGGATGGTATGTGAACTAGCTGCCTATTTGGAGCATACACCAGGTTCCTGCACTTTAAGGTCGACTCAGTGCATGGAATACCGATCATATCGAATCAATAGAAACCAGCTAGTGTCTAACGATACATTTCTGATGCTCTCTTAATGTTCCCATGCAGCACTTGAAAACCATTCCACCACCAACGAGTCGACCCATTGGACCTCATGTTGGACAGACTGCTCATTCCAACCACCAGAGGATGCCTGGACAGCCTTCCCAAAGGCTTCAGAGGGAGAGGGACAAGACGCAAGAGGACAGTGGTGGCCCACAAATGCTGTGGAGAAGACGAGGGGAAGATTCTCTGCCAAGGGAAATGTGGTAGGCCTTCAAATCTTTCCTCAGAAGTGACTACAAAGTCCAGGAGTCAACTTCTTGCATATTCCTATTTCCTATCTCTCAAGGAATACATTGTCCATGGGAGTGACTGTAAATGATACGTGCAAAAAAAAATTCTTCATCTTTCATTATTTCCATCTGTCAGAACAATGTGTTTGTGGAGTCCTTCCCGTCACTGTCTACTTCCCTGTATGATCGTGATGCTGTTCCCATGCTCAGCCAGCTCCTCCGAGGCATCTTGGATCATGAAAGCTCTGCAGAGGATCATGGGTAAGTGGGTCAAGAGACCACAATGATATTTTATTAAAATCCAGCTCGGGGGAATGATTTGGAAGTTTGATCCTGCATTAGCACAAATCCGACTCTTATTTCTTTTCAGCTCGGATGTTAAGTCCGTTGGAAGCATAATCTGGAATCTTTATAGTTCTACAATTCATGAAATTGGAATTAGCATTCTGAGATGGTTGTTATAAATATTGCCATCTAGTGGAAGAAATGATGACCTTCAAGATAGCATGAAATGTCATCACCACCCAACAACGACCCTGCTGTATCAACCTACAACTAGAGATAAGCTGCATATCAGACAATATTTCATGCACTGAATCGGCATTGGTTGAATGATAGATTCACAATGATTTACTAGGCTGTGGTGTCATTCATAACTGTGGAGCTCAGTTGTTCCATTCATTTACTTTGCATATCTTTGTTTGTCGCTGTAGCTTACTTGATGGGTTCCATGACCTGAAGAAGATGTTTGGCTTGAAATACAAGAGGGCAAATGCTGTTTCCCATGAACGGCTTCTACAGTCGCTACATTTGGGCCAGTGTGACACGGTGAGTGTCATGTAGTCCGTGTAATGCATGGTTGAATGTGATAACAGGCCTACTCTGTTTCCTGTTATGGGGCATAAATGATACAGCCTAATCTTATGTTACAGCCTTAACTTAAAAAGCTATACTATCACCATGACAAATGCTACAGCATGTTCGAGCAAATTGAATGTATAAATGGGTCATTCGTCATGTGGTCATTTGACTGTTATCTGCACTGGCACTCGGATAACAAGCAAATGGGATCACGACTACAGTTCATGTAAATTTTTAGAAGAGTCATCATTTGTTCACGTCTGCAGGAAAATAGGACTGGGCAAAGAGCAGCCAACTACAGTCCCTCTCTTGGCCTCCCCTCGTCCAGTCAGCATGCACAGGCCTGTGGAAGAGACGGTTATCTTATGATGTCAACAAGAACATCGTGGAATAACCAAGATTTCCACTTTCCCTGACTGTCAACAACACATTGTCTTTACTATGCCCTTCTATGCCAAACCACTAATGGGTCACGGTCTTCATCTCCATGGGGAGAAATAACTAAACATTTCACAAGATTCAGAACTCAGAGGATGGACCAACTGGACCAGCTGACTATATGGTGACCCTTAATAATGCCCTGTTTTGCTTTACATTTCCCTGGAATTGGATCAATACATTTACATTTACATTTAAGTCATTTAGCAGACGCTCTTATCCAGAGCGACTTACAAATTGGTGCGTTCACCTTATGACATCCAGTGGAACAGCCACTTTACAATAGTGCATCTAAATATTTTAAGGGGGGTGAGAAGGATTACTTTATCCTATCCTAGGTATTCCTTAAAGAGGTGGGGTTTCAGGTGTCTCCGGAAGGTGGTGATTGACTCCGCTGTCCTGGCGTCGTGAGGGAGTTTGTTCCACCATTGGGGGGCCAGAGCAGTGAACAGTGTTGACTGGCAATAGATGCATACCTGTGACAAATTGGATAAAATTAAGCACAAATTATAATTTTTGTCTCTCAAATATTCCTGAAATACATGCAAATGTTTACATTCTTATTAATCTCATTTTTAGGGACTCTATGAAATGTTAAAGTAATTTGTTTGTCAGGAGAAGTGGATGTCTATACCCCCCCCCCCCCCCCTTCGTTCACTCCCAGCCTCTTTCCCCCACACACACGGACTTGGACACAAACACACACTGTCCTCTCCCATCATGTGGTCTGGCTCAACTGTGTGCCAGCGACAACTCTGGAGCAGAATATATACTGTTGGTTTAGCTAACATTGGAGCTCACATGGATCACAGCTCCTTTTCTTATTATTTCAGTACATAATGACCATGTTTACTGAAATGATTACCTTTTAAATTGGGGTGTTTCTGGCTGTCAGAATTATGTTGTTTTGTACGGGCAAAGAGAGTGTTATTTTTACCAGTACAAGTTTGTTTTAAATCACAAAAACGCAATCATGTCATATTAAGACTCCATTTTTTTGTCTGGGGGCAACCCTGGGCAACTCAGTAGGTCTACAGAAAATATATTTGATGTTTGTCATTTGTACATAATTCCAAGGGAAAATACTGATTTTTACTGATGAGTGGTTCAAACGGGGAAAAAAAGAAGCTAAAGATTGTCAACTTGTTCATTGATGTAATAAAATGACACGGTGATTGCTGTTTTCCATCCTCAAAGCTTTTGCTAATGTTGTTGCTGTATAATTTTTATAAGTACCTAAATGGTCATCTTATTTGCATGTTTGGCACAATACTCACTATAAACCAAAACAGCAAAAAAAATAGTACTCTACAGGCTACATGTGTCAGTCAATTAGAATGGTGTATGGCGCTAGAATGAAGTATCACAGGTCAAAGGGAAACCGCACGGGCAAATCAACACTTACAAGTGACATACGTTGAATTAGCACACCATTACCACTGGCAAGACTGCAAAGTAAGCCTTCAAGTCATTATCCTAAGACTGCTATTGAGGAAAACTGACAGCGCAAAGCTATTCTCGATTTATGCCCACTCTAACCTTATGGCCAAGTATATCCCCCTATCAGAATGGCATATTTGTGACTTCTCCGATGAATGATGATGACAGGTAAGAGGCTCAAGGGGAGGTCCTGTACTGGATGCTGGTCTCTGTGGTCAGGCCCGGATTACCGAACGGGCACGTGCCCCAGGGCCCCTAACCTCCAGTGGGCCCCTAACCGACTGGAGGAAATTTGCTTTAAGACTGCACAATGACCTCTCAGCCTCATGGCAAAATGTGAAGAATAGCATGAGATGAGCTATAAAACAGCACATGTTTCTCTTTGTTCCATGGCACAATATGTAGAATTGCAGGAAATTTGCTTTAAATCATGATAAAATGTGTACAATAGCATTATAAAACTGCACATTTGTACTCTGCCCCGTGGCAAAATGTGTTGAAATGCAGAAAGTTAGCTGTTTTCCTAAAATAAAATCTGTTTTGGGGCCCCCTGGGTTTCAAATGCAGTAATCCAGGGCTGTCTGTGGTGCTGAATTGGTTAACAGGAACTTGCTGAGTCAGAGGCTCTGTTTTCACCAGATAATGTGGCATTGATTGTGTTATTGTGAAAATATGTGTGGTCGTAGATTACCTTTTGGCAAACTCTCAAATAAAGTCAACAGGGTGTTTGCCTAATCTGCACTGTGCACATTGCCCTGCTATAGTTCAGTTCATGGCTGGCAAGAAGAAAAACATCCTGGTGATGCTGTTTTCTTCAGCTGCAGCATGTGATCCGATGGCTCCCCTAATCACATGTATTAGTTTTACATAAAAGCTCAAGGAGAAGCCATCTCTGTCTGCAATAACCATAAGAAGCCATTATGGACATATGAAACTAGGAGGGTGAGGTGATATGCTCTAGTTCCTTTTTGGTCCTTTGGCCTCACTTCAGTGTTCACAAATCTGAGACTGACTGGATAATTTAGTCTATGGCTTCACCTAGGGATTGTTGGAGCCTTTTCCCTATATTTCCCCATCCAGTTTGTAAACCCCAAAGAGAACCCTCTGGGGAAAAGGGTAATAGAGTAGGCAGAAAAGGAAATGTGTTGTAGCCCTCCTCACTGTTTCTGGATCAGTTCTTGGTGTATTTTCTGGGGCTTATTCAGAGGATTGAAACGTTGACATCGAAATACAACGTAAAAGACCAAGAACATGCGGTCATCATTAGAAACGGCAGGGAGCAGTGTATTCTCAAAATGTTTATCTGCAGAGTTCTAGGCGTTTGAACACACCCCTGTCAAACTTGTACCAGTGGGGCGGAGGACAGCCTAAACTTAACTTGAGGAGACGGTGCCACGGAAGTAGGCTACAAAGTAACAGTTTGGCAGATGACATTGCAAGCAGAAAAAGGGGGAAATGTCTTCGGGGTACAAATCTTGGATACTGCTTACAGGCTTTATACTGTTCTATGTTGCTTATCTGTTGCTCGGAGCGCTCATTTTCTCCACCATCGAACGGCCGGTGGAGGACAAACTAAAAAGTGACATACAAGTCCTGAAAGAAGAGTTTCTCAACCAAAGTTGCGTCAATGCAACATCACTTGAAAACTTTTTGGAGAAAGTTTTACAAGCCAATAAGTATGGAATATCTATCCTTCCGAATTCTTCTGCGAGTTCAAATTGGGACTTGGCTTCCTCTTTGTTCTTCGCCAACACTTTAGTAACGACAGTCGGTAAGTAAATAGCCTATACTTGTCTTTGTTAGGCCTACATCGTTTCGGTTGGTCCATATAAGACAATTCTAAACAATGTAAGTGCTAATATTGCAAGATACTCAAGGAAACACTGATTGTTTATAGATTACAATTGCAGTTCCAACTGGGCATTTTTTTGTATTCCGTGACCAAAACATACCACGCATCAATGGGCCCTTGTGATTTTCAGGTAGCCTTGCCCCAGTATCAGTGCGTTAATAAGGATCGGACCCTTTCTTTCCATTTTCGCCGAAAATGACATACCCAAATCTAACTGCCTGTAGCTCAGGACCTGAAGCAAGGATATGCATATTCTTGATACCATTTTAAAGGAAACATGTTGAAGTTTGTGGAAATGTGAAATTAATCTAGGAGAATGACACATTAGATGTGTTGAAAGATAATACAGAGAAAAAAACATGCGTTTTACTCTTTTTACCATCTTTGAAATGCAAGAGGCCATAATGTATTATTCTAGCCCAGGTGCAATCTAGGGTTTGGCCACTAGATGGCAGCAGTGTATGTGCACAGCTTTAGACTGATCCAATGAACCATTGCATATCTGTTCAGAATGTTGTATCAAGACATGCCTAATTGGTTTATTAATACATTTTCAATTTCATAATTGTGCGCACTCCTCAAAAAATAGCACGGTATTATTTCACTGTAATAGCTACTGTAAATTGGACCGTGCAGTTAGATTAACAAGAATTTAAGCTTTCTGCCCATATCAGTCTCTGTCCTGTGAATTTTTTTTGTTACTTACAACCAGAGGTCGACCGATTAATCGGAATGGCCAAATTAATTAGGGCCGATTTCAAGTTTTCATAACAATCGGAAATCGGTATTTTTGGACACAGATTTGGCCGATTAAAAAAATATATATATTATAATTTTGTACACATTTATTTAATCTTTATTTAACTAGGCAAGTCTGTTAAGAACACATTCTTATTTTCAATGACTGCCTAGGAACGGTGGGTTAACTGCCTTGCTCAGGGGCAGAATGACAGCTTTTTACCTTGTCTGCTCGGGGGATTCAATCTTGCAACCTTAGTTAACTAGTCCAATGCTCTAACCACCTGGTTCCATTGCACTCCGAGGAGACTGTTACTGCCTGTTACGCGAATGCAGTAGAAGCCAAGGTAAGTTGCTAGCTAGCATTAAACTTATAAAAAACAATCAATCAATCAATCACTAGTTAACTACACATGGTTGATGATATTACTAGTTTATCTAGCATGTCCTGCATTGCATATAATCGATGCGGTGCATATCGTTGCTCCAATGTGTACCTAACCATGAACATCAATGCCTTTCTTAAAATCAATACACAGAAGTATATATTTTTAAACCTGCATATTTAGCTAAAAGAAATTCAGGTTAGCAGGCAATATTAACCAGGTGAAATTGTGTCACTTCTCTTGCGTTCATTGCACGCAGAGTGAGTGTATATGCAACAGTTTGGGCCGCCTAAGCACAGCACTGTTTATGACTTCAAGCCTATCAACTCCCGAGATTAGGCTGGTGTAACCGATGTGAAATGGCTAGCTAGTTCGCAGGGTGCGCACTAATAGCGTTTCAAACGTCACTCGCTCTGAGACTTGGAGTAGTTATTCCCCTTGCGCTGTATGGGTAACGCTGCTTCGAGCCCAGGTAGGAGCAAGGAGAGGGACGGAAGCAATACTGTTACACTGGCAATACTAAAGTGCCTATAAGAACATCCAATGGTCAAAGGTTAATGAAATACAAATGGTATAGAGATAAATAGTCCTATAATTCCTATAACTACAACCTAAAACTTCTTACCTGGGAATATTGAAGACTCATGTTAAAAAGAACTGCCAGTTTTCATATGTTCTCATGTTCTGAGCAAGGAACTGAAACGTTAGCTTTCTTACATGGCACATAATGCACTTTTACTTTCTTCCCCAACACTTTGTTTTTGAATTATTTAAACCAAATTGAACATGTTTCAATATTTATTTGAGGCTAAATTGATTTTATTGATATATTATATTAAGTTAAAATAAGTGTTCATTCAGTATTGTTGTAATTGTCATTTATAAATACTTTTTTTAAAATCAGCCGATTAATCAGTATCGGCTTTTTTGGTCCACCAATAATCGGAATCGGCTTTGTAAAATCATAATCGGTCGACCTTTACTTACAACCTCATGCTAATCACATCAGCCTACGTTAGCTCAATTGTCCCACGGGGGGACACCGATCCTGTAGAGAAGGGGTGGGTAATTCCAATCCTCGAGGGCCTGATTGGTGTCAGTTTTTCCCCAGCTAACACACCTGACTCCAATAATCACCTGATCACCTCATGATCTTCAGTTCAGAATGCAATTTGATTAATCAGCTGTGTTTGCTAGGGATGGATTAAAAGTGTGACACCAAGCAGGCCCTCAAGGACTGGAGTTGCCCACCCCTGCTGTAAAGGTTTGTTATTAGAGCAGGGATGGGCAACTGGCAGCCCTCCTTTTGAAGACCCTCAGATCAATTTCCACTGACTCATTCAGGGTCTCAACAAGTTGTTGCAAGTTAGAATAGTAGACTGACTACACTAAACAAGGTACAATTTCAAAATGTGGTTGTGCATCAGCAGTTTTACTCAGTCACTGATAGTGAGTCAATTAGCCCATGTCAGCTAACATCTTTTAGCTAGCCGCTAAACTAATTTAGCTATCTAAAAGATGTTATCATGGTTGAATTACTGGCCGTGGGGCCCCCATTGATTTTGTAAATTAGTCTCACTCAGACATAATTTCTCTCCACACTGACTAGTGTAGAATTGCAGGAAATTAACTGTAAAACAGCTAATTTCACGCTCCACCCCATGGTGAAATGAGTAGAATTGCATGAAATTTGTTTTAACATTGCTTAATCTATTCTATGCCCCATTGTAAAATGTGTAGAATTGCATGAAGTTAATTTTAAAATGTTAAAAAAAATCTCTACTGTCAAGGGGGGAGTCACTAAGATGTTTTGCGAGCAATGTGTGGGGGATATGGGTGTGCGTGAGCATCTGCGGCCTCATGATGAGTTCAGATTTAAGTGCCTTTGAACGGGGTATGGTAGTAGGTACCAGGCGCACCGGTTTGTGTCAAGAACTGCAATGCTGCTGGGGTTTTCCACACAAATTTCCTGTGTGTATCAAGAATGGGTCCACCACCCAAAGGACATCCAGCCAACTTGACACAACTGGGAAGCATTGGAGTCAACATGGGTCAACATCCCTGTGGAACGGTGTTCCTAATAAAGTTTTTGAAAGGAATGGGAGATTTAACTTCCGTGTCAAGGTTTGGCTTTTTCAGAAGAGGCTTTATTACTGCCACTTTTAGTGAGCTTGGTATACAGCCGGATGATAGGGAGACGTTTGTGTTCAACATAGGAGTGCCAAGCACAGGAAGTAGCTCTTTCAGTAGTTTAGTTGGAATAGCGTCCAGTAGACAGCTGGAAGTTTTCTAGGCCATGACTGTATTTGGTTACTGTGTCGAGATACAGGATATATATATATTTTTTAAACAACTACTGTCTCCATTGATCCGTGGTCCTGGCAGTTCTGTGCAGACTCGGTACAACTAAGTTTTGGAGAAATATGCATACACTAAGGAGTCCATCTTGTTTTCTAATGATCATGATATTTTCCTCGAAGTTCATGACGCATCACTGCTGAAGTGAAGGCCATCCTCACTTGGGGGGAAGGTATAGATATTTATAGGCTATACATTGCCTCGCATTCCTACATTTACATTTAAGTCATTTAGCAGACGCTCTTATCCAGAGCGACTTACAAATTGGTGCATTCACCTTATGACCTCCAGTGGAACAGTAGTGCATCTAAATATTTTCAGGGGGAGGGGGGGTGAGAGGGATTACTTTATCCTATCCTAGGTATTCCTTAAAGAGGTGGGGTTTCAGGTGTCTCCGGAAGGTGGTGATTGACTCCGCTGTCCTGGCGTCGTGAGGGAGTTTGTTCCACCATTGGGGGGCCAGAGCAGCGAACAGTTTTGACTGGGCTGAGCGGGAACTGTACTTCCTCAGTGGTAGGGAGGCGAGCAGGCCAGAGGTGGATGAACGCAGTGCCCTTGTTTGGGTGTAGGGCCTGATCAGAGCCTGGAGGTACTGAGGTGCCGTTCCCCTCACAGCTCCGTAGGCAAGCACCATGGTCTTGTAGCGGATGCGAGCTTCAACTGGAAGCCAGTGGAGGGAGCGGAGGAGCGGGGTGACGTGAGAGAACTTGGGAAGGTTGAACACCAGACGGGCTGCGGCGTTCTGGATGAGTTGTAGGGGTTTAATGGCACAGGCAGGGAGCCCAGCCAACAGCGAGTTGCAGTAATCCAGACGGGAGATGACAAGTGCCTGGATTAGGACCTGCGCCGCTTCCTGTGTGAGGCAGGGTCGTACTCTGCGGATGTTGTAGAGCATGAACCTACAGGAACGGGCCACCGCCTTGATGTTAGTTGAGAACGACAGGGTGTTGTCCAGGATCACGCCAAGGTTCTTAGCGCTCTGGGAGGAGGACACAATGGAGTTGTCAACCGTGATGGCGAGATCATGGAACGGGCAGTCCTTCCCGGGAGGAAGAGCAGCTCCGTCTTGCCGAGGTTCAGCTTGAGGTGGTGATCCGTCATCCACACGGATATGTCTGCCAGACATGCAGAGATGCGATTCGCCACCTGGTCATCAGAAGGGGGAAAGGAGAAGATTAATTGTGTGTCGTCTGCATAGCAATGATAGGAGAGACCATGTGAGGTTATGACAGAGCCAAGTGACTTGGTGTATAGCGAGAATAGGAGAGGGCCTAGAACAGAGCCCTGGGGGACACCAGTGGTGAGAGCACGTGGTGTGGAGACGGATTCTCGCCACGCCACCTGGTAGGAGCGACCTGTCAGGTAGGACGCAATCCAAGCGTGGGCCGCGCCGGAGATGCCCAACTCGGAGAGGGTGGAGAGGAGGATCTGATGGTTCACAGTATCAAAGGCAGCCGATAGGTCTAGAAGGATGAGAGCAGAGGAGAGAGAGTTAGCTTTAGCAGTGCGGAGCGCCTCCGTGATACAGAGAAGAGCAGTCTCAGTTGAATGACTAGTCTTGAAACCTGACTGATTTGGATCAAGAAGGTCATTCTGAGAGAGATAGCGGGAGAGCTGGCCAAGGACGGCACGTTCAAGAGTTTTGGAGAGAAAAGAAAGAAGGGATACTGGTCTGTAGTTGTTGACATCGGAGGGATCGAGTGTAGGTTTTTTCAGAAGGGGTGCAACTCTCGCTCTCTTGAAGACGGAAGGGACGTAGCCAGCGGTCAGGGATGAGTTGATGAGCGAGGTGAGGTAAGGGAGGAGGTCTCCGGAAATGGTCTGGAGAAGAGAGGAGGGGATAGGGTCAAGCGGGCAGGTTGTAGGGCGGCCGGCCGTCACAAGACGCGAGATTTCATCTGGAGAGAGAGGGAGAAAGAGGTCAGAGCACAGGGTAGGGCAGTGTGAGCAGAACCAGCGGTGTCGTTTGACTTAGCAAACGAGGATCGGATGTCGTCGACCTTCTTTTCAAAATGGTTGACGAAGTCATCTGCAGAGAGGGAGGAGGGGGAGGGGAGGAGGATTCAGGAGGGAGGAGAAGGTTGCAAAGAGCTTCCTAGGGTTAGAGGCAGATGCTTGGAATTTAGAGTGGTAGAAAGTGGCTTTAGCAGCAGAGAGAGAAGAGGAAAATGTAGAGAGGAGGGAGTGAAAGGATGTCAGGTCCGCAGGGAGGCGAGTTTTCCTCCATTTCCGCTCGGCTGCCCGGAGCCCTGTTCTGTGAGCTCGCAATGAGTCGTCGAGCCACGGAGCGGGAGGGGAGGACCGAGCCGGCCTGGAGGATAGGGGACATAGAGAGTCAAAGGATGCAGAAAGGGAGGAGAGGAGGGTTGAGGAGGCAGAATCAGGAGATAGGTTGGAGAAGGTTTGAGCAGAGGGAAGAGATGATAGGATGGAAGAGGAGAGAGTAGCGGGGAGAGAGAGCGAAGGTTGGGACGGCGCGATACCATCCGAGTAGGGGCAGTGTGGGAAGTGTTGGATGAGAGCGAGAGGGAGAAGGATACAAGGTAGTGGTCGGAGACTTGGAGGGGAGTTGCAACGAGGTTAGTGGAAGAACAGCATCTAGTAAAGATGAGGTCGAGCGTATTTCCTGCCTTGTGAGTAGGGGGAAGGTGAGAGGGTGAGGTCAAAAGAGGAGAGGAGTGGAAAGAAGGAGGCAGAGAGGAATGAGTCAAAGGTAGGCGTGGGGAGGTTAAAGTCGCCCAGAACTGTGAGAGGTGAGCCGTCCTCAGGAAAGGAGCTTATCAAGGCATCAAGCTCATTGATGAACTCTCCGAGGGAACCTGGAGGGCGATAAATGATAAGGATGTTAAGCTTGAAAGGGCTGGTAACTGTGACAGCATGGAATTCAAAGGAGGCGATAGACAGATGGGTAAGGGGAGAAAGAGAGAATGACCACTTGGGAGAGATGAGGATCCCGGTGCCACCACCCCGCTGACCAGAAGCTCTCGGGGTGTGCGAGAACACGTGGGCAGACGAAGAGAGAGCAGTAGGAGTAGCAGTGTTGTCTGTGGTGATCCATGTTTCCGTCAGTGCCAAGAAGTCGAGGGACTGGAGGGAGACATAGGCGGAGATGAACTCTGCCTTGTTGGCCGCAGATCGGCAGTTCCAGAGGCTACCGGAGACCTGGAACTCCACGTGGGTCGTGCGCGCTGGGACCACCAGATTAGGGTGGCCGCGGCCACGCGGTGTGGAGCGTTTGTATGGTCTGTGCAGAGAGGAGAGAACAGGGATAGACAGACACATAGTTGACAGGCTACACAAGAGGCTACGCTAATGCAAAGGAGATTGGAATGACAAGTGGACTACACGTCACGAGTGTTCAGAGAGTTAAGCTTACGTAGCAAGAATCTTATTGACTAAAATGATTAAAATGATACAGTACTGCTGAAGTAGGCTAGCTGGCAGAGGCTGCGTTGTTGACTAAGTAGGCTAGCTGGCATTGGCTGCGTTGATGACACTACACTAATCAAGTCGTTCCGTTGAGTGTAATAGTTTCTACTGTGCTGCTATTCGGGGCTAGCTGGCTAGCTAGCAGTGTTGATTACGTTACGTTGCGTTAAAAGAACGACAATAGCTGGCTAGCTAACCTAGGAAATCGCTCTAGACTACACAATTATCTTTGATACAAAGACGGCTATGTAGCTAGCTATGTAGCTAGCTACGAACAAACAAATCAAGCCGTTGTACTGTAATGAAATGAAATGAAAAATGTGATACTACCTGTGGAGCGAAGCTAAATGCGACCGGATTGTTGAGTGCAGAAGTTCTGTTCGGTAGACGTTGGCTAGCTGTTGGCTAGCTAGCAGAGTCTCCTATGTTAAGGACGACATAAAACTACACACTCTAAACTACACAATTATCTTGGGTACGAGGACAGCAAAGACAACTATGTAGCTAGCTAACACTACACTAATCAAGTCGTTCAGTTGAGTGTAATAGTTGTGCTGCTAATCGGTAGACGGTGGACTAGCTAACGGTGGACGTTAGCTAGCTGGCTAGCTGCAGGGCAGTGTAGACTGCGTTAGGACGACGAAATACGATAATTACGCAATTATCTATGATACAAAGACGGCTGTGTAGCTAGCTAGGAAGAAATTGCTAAGATTAGACAAATCAAACCGTTGTACTATAATGAAATGTAATGAAATGTAATACTACCTGCGGACCGAGTGCAGATGCGACCGCTCGCTCCAACCATGTAATAGCAAAAAAAAAAAAAAAAAAAAAAAAGTTTATCTGTAGTGTTAGGGTAGATGCCCGTGCAGTGGAGTTCATATGATATTTGTTTACATAGCCAGCTAACACGTTTCCTTTTGTTGTCCTATTTCTACCAAAGCGATTCATTTTCGAAACTGTCCTAGCTTTGTAACGAAGCAGCTAACATCTGTAGTTTGCCTGTCAGGTAAGAAAACGAGAGTTGGAGGCAACATTGTGTTTCGCTCACAACGCTGTCACACTCCCGGATCATCTCGCTCCCTCCCTACAAAGACAACCAGCTAACTTTGTTTGCCCATCAAAATAGATGAGGAATTATTCTAAACCTGTTTAGCTAAATTGCACATAGTGTCATCTTTTAATATTTTATTTTAAATTAAAATTAAAATAAGAAAATAGTGCCATCTGGTTTGCTTAATATAAGGAATTTGAAATGATTTATAATATTACTAGTGATGCTTAAGGATATTTTACTCAAGTAGTATTTAACTGGGTGACTTGAGTCATGTGCTATTAAGGTATTTAAAAAAAACTTTTACTCAAGTATGACAATTGGCTACTTTTTCCACCACTGCATGAGTCCCAAGAAAGAGGGCCCAATTATCTACAAATTCAATCTTTTGGGAGACAGTTCTCACCCCGTGATTAAGTTGTGCAAGTCTTCTGTAGAGCTCATCGCTCTCCGTAACTGGGAGGGAGCCAGAGACAATTACTCGATGCCAAAACGTCTTTCTAGCAAAGCTACACGCTGAAGCTATTTTGCGCTTAGGGCCTCTGACTGTTTCATCCCAACATCGTTGGTGCCGACGTGGATAACAATATCTCTATACTTTCTACACTCACCAGTATTAGCCTCAGCCAGCACCATCTTCAGATTAGACTTTGCGTCATTAACTCTGCCCCCTGGTAAACAATGTATGATCACTGGATGATTCTTTTTAAGTCTAATATTGCGGGTAATGGAGTCGCCAAATGACCTAGGGTTTTCAATTTGTCAGAGCTAATGGTGGGAGGCTTCGGCGGCTCAGACCCTGTAACGGGTGGAGGAGAGACCTGAGAAGGCTCTGACTCAAACTCGTTGCTTAGTGGTGAATACCGGTTGACAGTTTCTATCGGCTGAATGAGTGACACCGGTTGATCATGCCGACAGCATTTCTTTCCAGAAGCCTTGAGAAAATTGTCCGGCTGCTAAGACTGTGCAGGAGGATTAAAAACTTCTTAAGGCTAGGGGGCAGTATTCGGAAGTTTGGATGACTGACATGCTCAAAGTAAACTACCTGTTACTCAGGCCCAGAAGCTAGGATATGCATATAATTGGTAGTATTGGATAGAAAACACTCTGAAGTTTATAAAACTTAAAATGTCTGTGAGTATAACAGAACTGATATGGCAGGCAAAGACCCGAGGAGAATCCATCTGGAATTTTGTTGTTGTTGATGTCACCACCCATTGAAAATACCTGTCTATGGGAAATTCAAAGGAAATCCTCCCAGATTGCAGTTCCTATGACTAGATGTCTAGATGTCAACAGTCTTTAGAAAGGGTTTCGGGCTTGTTTTTTGAAAAATTAGCTAGAATTTGTAGTTTTTCAAGGTGGCTCTCATTTTGACTGTAGTCTTGTGGCGTGTGTGGATGAGGGTGCACACCTCGTTTTTTTATCTACGGTATTGAACATACTACATTCCGTCTTAAATTGTATTGTTTATTTACATATTAGGGTACCTGAGGATTGATTAGAATCGTTGTTTGACTTGTTTGGATGAAGTTTATTCTTAACTTTTGTGATTCCTTTGTATGCGTGTTGAACTAGTGGAATAGGTGGATTACTGAATCAAACGCGCTGACTAAACTGACTTTTTTGGGATATAAAGAAGGACTTTATCGAACAAAACAACCATTTGTTGTGTACCTGGGACCTTTGGGTTTGCAAACAGCGGAAGATCTTCAAAGGTAAGTGATTTATTTTATCGCTATTTCTGACTTTTGTGACGCCTCTGCTGGTTTGGAAAATGTTTTTAATGATTTTGTATTGCGGGGCGCTGTCCTCAGATAATCGCATGGTATGCTTTCACCGTAAAGCCGTTTTGAAATCTGACAAAACTGGTGGATTAACAAGAAGTTAAGCTTTTAAACGATGTAAGACACTTGTATTTTCATGCATGTTTAATATTACGACTTTTGTATATTGAATTTCGCGCTCTGCAATTTCACAGGATGTTGTCGAGGTGGGTCACTAGCGGCACGCCCAGCCTTATTAACACTACTACCTTTATTTCCTGGTGGCAAAGATGCTGTGTCTTCCTTTCCTACACTTAAATTGCCCTCACCTAATGATTGTGTCTGAAGCCGGGCTTGCAACTCGGCTATCCTCACCATAAGGCGATAGTACTCCTGCATATGAGTACAGCGACCTGCAATGAGAAGGCATAATGTTAACTTTTGGCCTACAGGGAGGAGATGAGTTCCTTGGCGGAGTGGTGGCAGGAAAATAACCTCTCCCTCAACATCAACAAATTGAAGGAGCTGATCGTGGACAAATCCAATTTTATTTGTCACATACACGTGGTTAGCAGATGTTAATGCGAGTGTAGCGAAATGGATGATAGCGGGGTGAACAGGCAGTGGCTCGGGTGGTTGTTGTCCTTGATGATCTTTATGGCCTTCCTGTGACATCAGGTGGTGTAGGTGTCCTGGAGGGCATGTAGTTTGCCCCCGGTGAAGCGTTGTGCAGACCTCACGACCCTCTGGAGAGGGTAGTGCAACCTTACAGTTAACTAGTCCAACGCAATAACGACCTGCCTCTCTCTCGTTGCACTCCACAAGAAGACTGCATGTTATGGGAATGCAGTAAGCCAAGGTAAATTGCTAGCTAGCATTAAACTTATCTTATTTTTATTTTTTATTTTACCTTTATTTAACCAGGCAAGTCAGTTAAGAACAAATTCTTATTTTCAATGACGGCCTAGGAACAGCGGGTTAACTGCCTGTTCAGGGACAGAACGACAGATTTGTACCTTGTCAGCTCGGGGGTTTGAACTTGCAACCTTCCGGTTACTAGTCCAACGCTCTAACCACTAGGCTACCCTGTTGCGGGCATATCATAATCACTAGACATCACTACACATGGTTGATATTACTAGATATTATCTAGCGTGTCCTGCGTTGCATATAATCTGACTGAGCATACAAGTATCTGACTGAGCGGTGGTAGGCAGAAGCAGGCGCGTAAACATTCATTCAAACAGCACTTTTGTGCGTTTTGCCAGCAGCTCTTCGTTGTGCGTCAAGCATTGCGCTGTTTAGGACTTCAAGCCTATCAACTCCCGAGATGAGGCTGGTGTAACCGAAGTGAAATGGCTAGCTAGTTAGCGTGCGCTAACTAGAGGGACGGAAGCTATACTGTTACACTGGCAATACTAAAGTCCTATAAGAACATCCAATAGTCAAAGGTTATTTCATTAGAAATACAAATGGTATAGAGGGAAATAGTCCTATAATTCCTATAATAACTACAACCTAAAACTTCTTACCTGGGAATATGGAAGACTCATGTTAAAAGGAACCATCAGCTTTCATATGTTCTCATGTTCTGAGCAAGGAACTGAAACGTTAGCTTTCTTACATGGCACATATTGCACTTTTACTTTCTTCATGGGACCAACACTACATGTTGCGTTATATTTTTTTATATGTGGACACCTTCAAATGAGTGGATTCAGAAATTTCAGCCACACCCTTTGCTGATGGGTGTATTAAAACCACACACACAGCCATGCAATCTCCATAGACAAACATTGCCAGTAGAATGACCTTACTGAAGAGCTCAGTGACTTTTAAAGTGGCACCGTCATAGGGTGCCATCTTTCCAACAAGTCAGTTAATCAAATTTCTTCTTCCATCCGGTCTGGATGGGGGCGTGCTCACTCTCCTGCTGTCTCCTGTAGTCCACGATCAGCTCGTTTTTGTTGAGTGAGAGGACTTTCTAGAATGTCTCTTTTTTTTGGTTGGAAAAGGGAGGTAGCTTAGCTTATTAGTCAAATTAACATTTGAGAGGGGTGAGTGAGTCACACTTTTCAGATAGATTATTCAAAATGGGCTACTCTTTAAATGAAAGAAATCAGCCCTTAGGTAGCCTACTTTTAAAAGGTTTCAGCTTATTACTGGTTCACCTTTTGATTGTTTGCGGATTCTATCATGGATTGTGTTAACTTTGATTTTGTTCAATGTTAACCGACTTGTTCCCATCATAGCTTTAATTTGTTGGATTGTGAGATCAGTAACCTCAGGCAATGGCATCTTATCTGCTATTATGTTGTGTTTGCTTGTATGGGATCCTAATAACTTCTACACTTTCTCTCGCTCTTTTTTTTCTCTCTCTCTCATACTTTCTCTCACCCTCCCCAGGATATGGGCACACTACGCCCCTGTCGGACACCGGCAAAGCCTTCTCCATCTTCTATGCCCTACTGGGAGTGCCCTTCACCATGCTGGTGCTCACCGCCTGCGTCCAGAGGCTCATGCACCCGGTGACCTATGGGCCCATCGACATGTGCCGCCAGAGGATCGGCCTGGACCCTCTCGCCGCCACTGCCGTCCACTTTGCAATCCTGCTGCTGCTGGTGGTGCTGGGATTCTTCGTGGTACCCGCCGTGGTTTTCAGCCACATCGAGGACACCTGGTCCTTCCTGGACGCCATATACTTCTGCTTCATCACGCTGTGTACCATCGGCCTGGGCGACTACGTGCCCGGCGAGAAGCCCGGACAGAAGTTCAGGTCGCTCTATAAGATCTCTGTGATGGGTGAGTCATGAACTAGTCTGTGTTTGACAACAGGGCGTGGCACACTGACACTGCTCAGGCTGATGTCATATAAATTCTGTGATACTCATTACACATTCAACTTAAATATTTGTGTTCACAATGTCGTGTTAGAATTGTTTGCCCTGAAGTCTCTTTCCTACGAATAGAAAACAAGGAAATAACAGTGTGAACAGTGATGGGAATGATTGGGTGGAGTTTGCATCAATGTTTTAAGCACAGGGATGTGTATAGGAATAAGTGAACTTGACAGTTTTGACCATGTGCAGACACCTGACGTGAAGTGGGAAACGCTCGGCCCAACACCACCTCTCCAGCACTGAGATAGCTAGGCCCTCTGGTGGAATACGGTCCTTTGTCTCAATGAGACCTCAGAAAGGTTCACGTCTTGGATGTGAGAAATGGCGCCTCCTGAGTGCTTCTCCTCCTCAGGTAGTGCATTCCGGTCAAAAGGGTCCATAACGTCCAAGGAAGTGATTTAAGAACTACTAAATGCTGTTTTGTTATAGTTTTTTAAATGTGCTTATTGTAAGATCTATTTGAAATACTCCTCATTTGAAGAGGAGAGGACAGGACACCTCTGCTCAGTGTCTAGACTTCTTATGGGCCAAATATCAGGAGATATTAGTTCAGAATGATGACTTGGCGTGACTTTCCCAATTTTTATTTTTATTATTATTATTTTTTTACCTGGCTCAGCTGATGAAAGAAAATGTATGCATTCCTTATCCCTGTGTTGACCATAGACATGTAATTCTGATACTGCATAGATGCAGTACGGTTCATCGTTTTTGAGTGTATTTGTGAAAGTCTGAGGAGGCCCTCTTGTGGTTTTCAGGAGGAAACTAAACGGTGTCGCGCCACTGCCCCCTCCATGTATCTCACAATGTCTGTGATTTGGTTGGTATACTGCATGTGTGAATTTGAAGTGGGCTTCTTGTTTTGGGAAGAGTGCAATGTGTGGTGTGATTGCGCTCATCTTAAGGACATGTTGCAGTAGGGAGATAGAGACCACACCACCATCTACCCCACTTGCACTGGGAGGGATTTCATATTGTCACATGACATTTTATCAGAGTCATGCTTTTAGTTTTTAAGGTATAATTGAATTACCCTGTTATTCTCTCTCAAAATAACCTCACTGTTTAGAGCCTAGTTGTTTGTTGTACTGCCATTGTGGTGGCTGGCTCTGTGGCGTTGTCTCGGGGTCCGCCCGCACGCGCGTTGTGCTTCAATACGCAACTTGTTGCCTTGTTTTAGGGCACTGTGTTTTGGTTGATCATGTCACATGACCTGGATTTAAACTTTTATTTAAAGCTTGTTCGTTCCCTTTTTTTAATGTCATATGGTCTAGCACCATCCTCAGACGATTGCTTTAATTTTGGGTGTAATTCTCTTGTCATCTGACATGATCAACCAAAACACAGGGCCCTGACTATGTATGCCAGATCTTCCTGAATGGTTGTTCTCGTTTCCTAGGATTAGCAACTACTAGAAAATAGGTTGTTTTGTTCATATCGGAATACACTTTTCCTGTCAATACCCTACAAAGCCTCCCGAATGGTGCAGCGGTCTAAGGCACTGCAACCCAGTGCTAGAGGCATCACTACAGACCCGGGCTCGATCCCAGGCTGTGTCACAGCCGGCCACGACCGGGAGACCATTGAGGCGGCGCACAATTGGCCCAGCGTCGTCCGGGTTGTCCTTGTCCCATCGCTCTCTAACGACTCCTTGTGGAGGGCCGGGCGCATGCACTCTAACTTCGGTCACCAGTTGTACGGTGTTTCCTCCGACACATTGGTGCGGCTGGCTTCCGGGTTAAGCAAGCATTGTGTCAAGAAGCAGTGCGTCTTGGCAGGGTCGTGTTTTAGAGGACGCATTGCTCTCGACCTTCTCCTCTCCCAAGTCCGTATGGGAGTTGCAGCGATGGGACAAGACATTAACTACCTATTTGGATATCTCGAAATTGGGGAGGAAAAAGTATTTACAAATATATATATATATATATTATACCCCACATGGCATGACAGAATTTAAGTCACTAGGGAGGTGTAAGTCTACTCTGCTTATTGACCTGCACTGAAACAAATTAACCATGAAATGACATAAAATCATAACTATATCGTGAAGAAGCCTGTTGAACAGTTGGCCGCCTTGTCCATCAGGAATACACCACGAGCACACCAGTGTGGTGAGTTTGTGCTTTGTGAGACAAGTGACTTATGTCCATGTATAATGCTTCTTCCCACAGCTCAAGGAGCTGATGTTGAATTAATGTTGTACTCTCTGTCCTCTGCAGTGTACCTGTTTCTCGGGCTGATGATGATGTACCTGGTCCTGCGTGCCTTCCACCGGATGGCCGACCTGCATGGCCTGACTTCTTTCTTCCAGCTCCCCCACTGTGACGAGGATACAGAGGAGGATAAGGAGCCCATTATCGAGGCCGACCCTGAGGACCAGCATGAGGCAGAGGCCTCGGCCAAGCCCCTGGATCCAGCCTCCCAGACCTCCTATAACACCATCAACCGATAAGGACTCACTCCACTCTGGACCGTTCTCCTTTACATAAGTCAGGTGAAACAGCTATACAGTCACTGTTTTACAGCAACACGGGATGAGTTGAAAACCTGACCATACTTAGGCACCAGAGACTATCGTTACTGCTGTGAGGCAACTCACGGCTCAGGTCAGACCTTCCTGCTACGACAGCTCAACTGAACCAAAAAGAAACAGAACTCTACAGATGTCCCAGTGCACCCAGTTAACACTTGGCAAGGGTTGTTCGTCAAGGTGGGAGAAGGTTGTTGTTCCATAACCTGTAGAGAACACTTCTGGTTGGGACTGATGAGGATTATTTGTCACTTTTTGATGTTTCAGACCAAAATATATATATATATATATATGTTTATCATATACGGATATTTTCTTGTGGATGTATTTTCATGTACACTTTTGTGGTTTTAGGTCACAGTTGATCAAGGAAGGTCGTACAGAAATATTGGATGTTTCAAAATCAAACAAACTCATTATAGTGGCCATCTTTGAAAGAGTTTGTTGCCCCTCCCCAGTAATTAAGTGAAAAGGCCATTGCTTGAGACTTTGTCTTGAGTCATATGATGGAGCACATTCCCAGGACCCCCATGGCTTTGTTTTTGCCTGTTGTGTAACATGATCTTGTGTTTCAAATACATTAAGTATATCATCTGAAGGATAACAAATTCAGGGAATAAAAGGATTGAAAATAAAAACTAAGTATCTGTGTTCTGATGTGTAGTTGTCTATCGTTAAATATTAGGATTTTCTGTCATTGTGAAAGTATGTACTTTAGCATATGAAGTTTGTCCATCTTGAACAATGTAGCAACTGACAATGTAAAAACAGCCAATAATGTAATAGCTTTTTCATTTATAATTTAATAAATGCTGATAATGTAGATTGCCAATGTTTATGCACAAAAACTTTAGCATTTTAATGTAATTATTACATTATGCATTGATTATCACATTGAAGTGGGTAACTTATAAATGTAATAATTTTAACCAATGTAATAACAAAATTACTCAACTAAATTCACTCTGTTTTTTTTCATTAATATCAAGTGTCATGCTTCAGTAATAGTGGACTACATGCCACACCACATTCCCGAATCCTTATTTGATATTACTAAAGGAATGTAATTGGACAGTTCATTAAACCAGGGGACTAATGTTGGAGTGCCCATACTACTGTTTCCCAGCAGGCATATGTTGGAGGTCGTGACATTTGAATTCCAACACACTTAGATATGACAACAGTTTGGGACTGTATTATCTGTAATATCTACACAAGACCAGAACATACAGTTGAAGTCGGAAGTTTACATACAACTTAGCCAACTACATTTAGACAGTTTTTCACAATTCCTGACATTTAATCCTAGTAAAAATTCCCTGTCTTAGGTCAGTTAGGATCACCACTTTGAAATGTGAAATGTCAGAATAGTAGAGATTTATTTCAGCTTTTATTTCTTTCATCACATTCCCAGTGGGTCAGAAGTTTACATACACTCAATTAGTATTTGGTGGCATTGCCTTTAAATTGTTTAACTTGGGTCAAATATTTTGGGTAGCCTTCCACAAGCTTCCCACAATAACTTGGGTGAATTTTGGCCCATTCTTCCTGACAGAGCTGGTGTAACCGAATCAGGTTTGTAGGCCTCTTTGCTCGGACAAGCTTTTTCAGTTCTGCCCAGAAATGCTCTATGGGACTGAAGTTAGGGCTTTGTGATGGCCACTCCAATACCTTGACTTTGTTGTCCTTAAACCATTTTGCCACAACTTTGGAAGTATGCTTGGGGTCATTGTCCATTTGGAAGAACCCTTTGCGACCAAGCTTTAACTTCCTGACTGATGTCTTGATGTTGCTTCAATATATCTACAATTTTCCCGCATGATGCCATTATTTTGTGACGTGCACCAGTCCCTCCCGCAGCAAAGGACCCCCACAACATGATGCTGCCACCCCCGTGCTTCACGGTTGGGAAGGTGTTCTTTGGCTTGCAAGTCTCCCCCTTTTCCCTCCAAACATAACGATGGTCCGTTCTATTTTGGTTTCATCAGACCAGAGGACATTTCTCCAAAAAGTACGATCTTTGTCCCCATGTGCAGTTGCAAACTGTAGTCTGGCTTTTTATGGCGGTTTTGGAGCAGTGGCTTCTTCCTTGCTGAGCGGCCTTTCAGGTTATGTCAGTATAGGACTTGTTTTACTGTGGGTATAGATACTTTTGTACCGGTTTCCTCCAGCATCTTCACAAGGTCCTTTGCTGTTGTTCTGGGATTGATTTGCACTTTTCACACCAAAGTACGTTCATCTCTAGGAGACAGAACGCATCTCCTTCCTGAGCAGTATGACTGCAGCGTGGTCCCATGGTGTTTATACTTGCATACTATTGTTTGTACAGATGAACGTGGTACCTTTAGGCATTTGGAAATTAATTAACCAGACTTGTGGTCTACCATTTTTTTCTGAGTTCTTTGCTGATTTCTTTTGATTTTCCAGAATGTCAAGCAAAGAGGCACTGAGTTTGAAGGTAGGCCTTGAAATACATCCACAGATACACCTCCAATTGACTCAAATTATGTCAATTAGCCTATCAGAAGCTTCTAAAGCCATGACATTTTCTGGAATTTTCCAAGCTGTTGAAAGGCACAGTCAGCTTAGTGTATGTAAACTTCTGACCCACTGGAATCGTGATACAGTGAATTATAAGTGAAATATTCTGTAAACAATTGTTGGGAAAATGACTTGTGTCATGCACAAAGTAGATGTCCTAACCGACTTGCCAAAACTATAGTTTGTTAACAAGAAATTTGTGGAGGGGTTGAAAAACGAGTTTTAATGATTCCAACCTACGTGTATGTAAAGTTCTAACTTCAACTGTATGTAAAATGGAGCCATAAAGGCAATGTTGTATTAAAATGTTTCTTGTATTGGTTGACCTGAAAAAGAAAAGGTGCAACACTTCCATATAAGGCTCATGAGGATTGTAAAGGCAGATAATTGAAAGTAGTGGAAAAAACATGGATTTTAGCCTTGGACCAATGGGTGGGGTGAGTAAGTGAGCGTCTGACATGAGTCTGGTTCCATCTCCATCTTAATGGGTCTGGTTTAATCTCTAAAGCAAAGTAGCCTGGTCTATCCTGGGGTAAGGAGTAAAAAATCATGTTGAATATTTTTGTGATAATTACAATTTGTCTATTCGCATGACTGAAAGGTGTCTTCAAATTGAGCTGTTTTTTCCCCTCTCTGTCGACACTGTTTGCAAGGTCAAAATGGAAGTTCAATAGTAACCCCCCCTTGCTAGTCTGTTGTGGCAATGGATGCAAATGCAAAGTGTTTCTTAATATGCATGCCATTCGAGTTATTTTAGGTTATTACATTATTGATGTCTGGAGCGTGATGTCACGAACTCTGCTGCTCTGTTACTACGTAGCAACTTAGCGGTGTCGAAAGCCTATTACGATCTCCAGAACGGCCAAACCACTTTTTTTTTAGAAGCCCGTTTTGGCCTCAAATTAGTTTATGATCAAGTTCAATTTGAAAGTTCGCTACAAATTGAGATATTTAATTAAATAGTGATCCATTCTGACTACTACACTGAACAAAAATGTAAACATAATGTGTTGGTCCCATGTTTCAAAATAAAAGATCCCAGAAATGTTCCATATGCACAAAAGCTTACTGCTCTCAAATTTTGTGCACAGATTTGTTTACATACCTTTTTATTTAACTAGGCATGTCAGTTTGTCACGACTTCCACCGAAGGTGGCTCCCCTTCCTGTTCGGTTGGTTATGTCTAATTGGTTTCACCTGTTTCTCTTTTGGGGTTTGGTTTAGGGCTATTTAAGCCTGTTATGCCCATCTGCTTTTGTGCGGGCTTGTTTCTCTGTTCTGTGTTGTGGATGGTATTGTTTGTATTTTTCCAGACTGTTTGTGTCCTGTTTAGGGTCTGTCATTTATTCTCCTGTTGTTTTGGTTTTCCTTAAACCTCTGCTCTCTGTGCCTGACTCCGCACCCACCACTCCTAGTTACGTAACACAGTTAATTAATTATTATTTACAATGAAGGCCTACCAATAGGCAAAAGGCCTCCTGTGTGGACGGGGGCTGGGATTAAAAATAAAAATATAGGACAAAAAACACATCAGGACAAGCAAGACACCACAACACTACATACAGAGAGACCTAAGAGAACACAGCATGGCAGCAACACAACATGACAACACAAACATGTTACAAACATTGTTGGGCACAGACAACAGCACAAAGGGCAAAAAAGTAGACAATACATCACACGTTAGTGAGCATTTCTCCTTTGCCAAAATAATCAATCCACACACAAGGTGTGGCAGAACAAGTGGATTAAACCGTGTGATAATTACACAGGTGCACCTTGTGATGGGGACAATAAAAGGCCACTAAAATGTGCAGTTTTGTCACACAACACAATGCCAAAGATGTCTCAAGTTTTGAGGGAGCGTGCAATTGGCATGCTGACTGCAGGAATGTCCACCAAAGCTGTTGCCAAATAATGTAATGTTCATGTATCCACCATAACGCGCTTCCAATGTTGTTTGTGTTGCAGTACGTCCAACCGGCCTCAAAACCGCAGACCATGTGTATGGCGTCGTGTGGGCGAGAGGTTTGCTGATGTCAATGTTAACAGAGTGCCCTATGGTGGCGATGGGGTTATGGTATGGACAGGCATAATCTACGAAAAACGAACACAATTGCATTTTATCGATGGCAAATTGAATGCAGAGATACCGTGATGAGATCCTGAGGCCCATTGTCGTGCCATTCATCCGCTGCCATCAGCATGTTCCAGCATGATAATACACGGCCCCATGTCGCAAGGATCTGTACACAATATCTGGAAGCTGCAAATGTCCCAGTTCATCCATGGCCTGCATACACACCAGACATGTCACTCATTGAGCATGTTTGGGTTGCTCTGGATCGACGTGTACAACAGCGTGTTACAGTTCCCTTCAACATCCAGCATCTTATCACAGCTTTTGAAGAGGAGTGGGACAACATTCTACAGGCCACGATCAACAGCCTGATCAACTCTATGCAAAGGAGATGTGTCGTGCTACATAAAGCAAATGGTGGTCACACCCAGATACTCACTGGTTTTCTGATACACGCTCCTACTATTTTTAAAGGTATCTGTGACCAACAGATGCATATCTGTATTCCCAGTCATGTGAAATCCATAGATTAAATTAATGACAATTAATGTATTTCAATTGACTGATTTCCTTTATATGAACTGTAATTCAGTGCAAATCTTTGAAATTGTTGCACGCTGCGTTTATATTTATGTTTTCATTGTCATCGCACAGGACCACGTGCTAACACAGACCAATCACGGGCCGGCAGGCTATGAGGAAGCTTCCACCATCATGCCGTTGACGTTAAAAAGAACAATTCACCCAAAACCACTAATTCCTTTGATTTAGTGTTAAATAATACTAACATGTGAGAACAATATTTTTTGGTGAACAAATGTTTAATTCTGGCATTATAAGGTTGGTATCAACATGGAAAATCGTTCTGGAAATCTGTTGCAGCTCAAGTCGACTACAAAATCCACAATGCAATGCAATGCTCGCTCATTGGGCTGGCTACACATAATACCAAGGACAATATCAGCATGTAAAGTAGCTAGTTAGCTGTAAAATCGCCTAAACAAACTGCACTAGCAATTTCGGCGTCTACAATCTCACCATGTTCAACCTGCAGATCGATATGCAAGGGCAGATATACTTTTGAGGAGATGGGAACCGTTGCCCATGCCACGTCAATGGGCCTCGCGGTGAATTTCGGGCTATTATAGGACAAGGAGTGAATGGGAGTCACTTGGGCGAAAGCTCAAAAAGCCAACATTAGCATGAATTTCGTCAACAATATTACAAATATTTTCCAATATATGAGATACTTAACTTGCTATCTGTAATATTGAGATTAAGTTCGAGGAAAATAGGCATGTTTCTCGACTCATAACCTGACTTTGAGAAGGGATTGCGTGATAATTATTTTAGCAACCGCGTGACGCAGCCTGACAACGTGGAAGCGATTAGTCAACAGTCTGCTGGGTAGGGCGTCATACGATCCTCCCTTCATTACCCAAGTCGATTCCATATCCTTCCTCTGGGCATGTTTGAAATTAAAATACTTTCTGCTTTATGAGCCTTCAGGAGTTTTCCACATGAATACCTGGATGACGTCAGCGTTATCGCTACCTACTAATTTTAATGTTACGCTATGCGTTCAGTATATATATAAATTATTGGCCATGTATTACATTAGCAGCGATTACATTATGGGCAGTTATTACATTATCAGTTACTACATACGTATGACATTTTCACATGCACTTTAACAATTCAACAGCACAACTCCACCTGCATCGTTGTGAGGCACTTGCATTGTTCTGACAATGTCCACTTGGGGTCAGAACGGGACGTTGAGTATTTTCTCTGGCTGCTTGCTGGTGTTCTGCAGTAGGATCCCCACCGAAGTTGTGAATCTACTGTACTGTATCGCAGTTGAGACAAGTGTCATTGTTTGAAAAGATTGGCACAAACCCATTTAATTTTATAACGTATAAAAAAAATATTAACATTGTGTTTGCATAAATTTGACAGTGCACTTACATGTCTTTCATTGAAAAATGTCAGCATAATTTGCTTTTTCAGGGCATTGAGCCAAAATACATTATATAAACAAGAATATAAAAAATATAAACTGCCATTGTGTAACATATAGATCACATATTTAGCTGGACATTTAAATAGGAATTTTCTATAAATAACCATTTCTGACCCTGGTTTGACATTTTCTAAAAATGCCACACAATAGACCTTAATAAAACCCTTAATGATGAAACTGACACTTCTGTCTGGGACATTACTGCAACCAAGTTACAGCAAGCAAACACTATTTTTCCCCTTAGACATCATTGCACGCACGACAGAACCAAACTGAGGAATTCCTCTATATTAACTCCAGCTGTTATAACCTGATATTGAACTACCGGTAAGCACCATGACATTTCACAGCCAGTAACTCAGGTTAAGGTAATATTTGTATTTCCTAATGGCCAAAGCAAGCTGTAAGTTAGTGGCACATCTCAATATGTAGCCTAATTATGCATACTGGTTAAGCAAGTTAGACTACTACTACAGAACATATTGACCAATACAATGCAGTACTATTGTAGTTCAGTTGTACTTTTGTGATATTGAAGGATGTGAGAATGTGTTCAATATTAACCCTCTACTTACTGGAGTAAGACCAGTGAAGGGGATTTCTTCAAAGATGACATTTCCCCTCAGGTTAATGTTTTTACACATTAAAAAATGGTAATCTACCTTCAATTAAATAGATGCCTGAGGCATGTAATGATATTCAAAAATTCCAACTGAGTCAATCCTACCTACCCACTAATTAATTTATTGGACATCAGTCTGAACTGCTTTGCTATTAGGAACATCTTACAATATAATCTCTTGATATAGCTAGGCATAAGGAATATTACGTTTAAAACATCACTACAAGAAAAAGCAGGCTAGTCTCTCATTCAGCCTGTTCTTCTTTTGTATAAAAATAGAGCATTTCACTCACTAAACCATGTGATCAACTGGACAGAGTAAACACTCAATTTCAATGTCCTGTTCTCTTTATAATGTCCTAATTTCTTCAAAGTTCTGGTGATCAAGACTCTACCAGTATTTCCATGATGTGCTCCAGCTCATGCAGGTCCCTGAAGCTCTGGTTGAGAGATAAGAGAGGGTGAAGTGGACGGAACGGAGGACAGAGAGGGTAAGTACTTAAGCAGCTCGTCACTGGCTGCAGCAGAGTGCTCGGACCCCCATCTCCCTGTCAAACACCGATGTGTCGATGTCATGGAAAAGTTCATCTAGTTTTACATCCTGCAGGTAGCTGGAACACACGACCTCCTCCACGCTACCAAAAGCCACCCAGCTCCGTTTGAGCCCCAGGTCTCCAGGTAGGTTCTCAATGGACCTGAAAGGTGTCCTCTGAGGTGACCGCCCTCCATCGACAGTCAAGTCTAGTTCTTTCAGAATGGAGGAGACAGCAGCTGACAGGGAGAAGTCACTCTCTGAGGACATCCAGACATCCTCGACACCTGAGGCACTGTTTACAACACCCAGACCAGACTCCCTGTGGGTGCAGAGTTTAGATGGGACCATGGGTGGCACTGGTCCTGTCAGGTTAACTAACCCATATGGAGGCTTGTTTTCTAGGTGTATATGCCGCAGGGTGTTGGCTATCAACACGGAGCGGCGCAAACTAGGCTCCATCAGCTCCTGCCCGCGGTGGTACTTGACAAGTGAGATGCCAAGCACGGACTGCCGCTGGCTCTCCCAAGTGCCGCTACGCATGCCCCCCACGACATCATCGACTTTGCGCTTCTGTCCCTTGGATATCATCATCCTCCTCGACCTAACGTAGTTAGCTAGATGGAGAACACAAAACTTGATAAGAATCTTTAGAGATCACATCAAGACACGTTACATTGTGAGTTTACTACAGTGTGGGAATATAATAACTAGCTAGCAATATAGCTAGTAGCTAGCTAACGTTGGTTAGCTAACTAATTTAGCAAACTAGCTACTACATCACTAGCGTTTTCTCCACTTCCTAGTTTGTCACAATTTGGCAAAACAACAACAAACCTGTTGTGTGCAACTGTTCATCTGTCTTCAGCTATCTTTTCGATATAGAAAAGTAATGAATTATGTTAGGTCCAAATATGTCTTATTTGTTTGCCTAGCTCGCCGGCTCCGTACAAAACCCACCGGCAAACTAAAAAGTAAACTCGTTCCCGCCCGAGATTTAAGTTTCACCAAAAGAGGCGAAGCGAGAGGTTTCACTCTGGCCAAAATACTGACCAAACAGACCAGGCCGGAGTTTGATAAAAGTCAATGAGGGAAGTGAAAAAATATTTCTTAATTTTCTCGAAATCTAAAAACACAACCTAGATTCGAGCCGATGTCTTAAGTAGTTGAACATATTCTTACCTCAACCTCGTGAAAGTGACCAACTGAAACGTTTTAATTTTCGCCAAAAAAACAACATTATATCGAAGGATTGCCTGTGAATTGATGTTAGACCCGATGACGTTTTGTATTTCAATTTTTAAAAACATGAGTTTATGATAAGCAAGCAATTTTCTTTGGGTTACAATAGGCTCGGCTATTTTGACAAAGCCAGCTATGGACGAGCTACATTTCCCAAAAAGTTACTGAATGCTTTGCATACCCATGCTACTGTGATATTAGGCCACGCAAGTCATTATATGCCAACCTGTTTGTCTCTATATTCAAACAGAAAGCTTCCAATATGTTTTTCTCATTCGCCAAATTAGAAATTCAAACTCGTCAGAATTGCAGTAGATAAAGGAAATGTTGTTGACAGTGGTAGGGTAGTCCCAACAGTCTCAGCTTTTGTTTGAAGTGTTCACATCAGTGTTGCCAACTGCTCAGTAAGGAAAGCAGCTATTGGCTGTCCTGAAAGTCGCCAACCAACGTCATTGCCTAATTTGTATAATTGGCCATGTGCATGTAGGAAGAGAGGAATAACGTCTGGGAGAGACACAAAGTGAGTAAAAAACACCCTAAATATGTTTAGAACTACCAATGAACTTTCTTCTGTCATTCTTGTTTTTTTTTAATGTCACAATGTCACTCCTCCTTTATCTGGGCTTGGGACCGGCAAAAGTGACCCAAAAGAGACACTGGTGGAGTTACTTCGTTTTTTATTTTATTTTTATTTATTTGGTTTGTTTTCTAACCTTATGGTCCACTTAGGAGCCTACAACTAGTCACAGTAAAACATGACATTTTTTAACCATAACATTATTATTTTTTTGTACATAATCTACATTAACAATCTAAATGGACCAAAAAGAGACAATAGAAAAAACTGTCAATGGCAATGTGAAAAAATGATGGTGACTAGTCTGGCTCTAATTCAGGTAAAAAAAACTTTTTTAACGTAAGCCAGGGTGGGATCAGCCAGCGGCGGCTTGCGGCGGCTTCCCGCATGCGCGATTCATTTGCAGTCTGGATGCGAGTGGGTGAACATCGCCTGCTCTGACTGCAGCTGGGAGGGACTGCTGTGTGAGGACTGGGCCGCCTGTGAGTGCTTTGGGATGGGGGTGGGGCCCACACCCACGGCAGCACCCGCTGCTCGTTGAGAAGAGTAAGAACGATACGTGAGTTCACGTCAGTCTCCAATAACACCAGGAAAAGTCGCTAGTTTTGTCGCTAGTCGCTTTTTTGAAAATGTGTCGCTAGAGGGGTCTGAATACACGCTAAATATAGCGACAAAGTCGCTAAGTTGGCAACACTGGTTCACATAGGTGTTTGTGTATGTGACACTTCTAGAGATGGGGAATAGTGACCCTGTATGTGAGTGTACTACTGCCTCTGCCAAGAAGCCTTTAATACTTTCATGGCACAGGTCAGGTGCTAGTTCACCTATAACCACAGACTTTGGTTCAAGCTCAATTTCAGCTGTTCACTCTCAATAGCTACATAGTGCCAGCAAATACCTCTGATAAACATTGTTGACATGTTCTTTTAGAGAATGTGACACATAAAGACTGCCACTTCACAACTACGTTGTATTAAAAAACTCTTTATTTCAAAAGCTAGCTATAAAATTCTGACACAGCACACGATCAGGCTACAAGTAGGCCTAGGCTATAAATAGCACATAGGCCTAATTGATGACTCACTTTGCACGCATACATACTCAGTCAACATTCAATTGCTGTTGGGTTAAAAAATATCCAAAAGTAAAATTGATATTTGAATGATATTGGCTACGTAGTTAATTAAAAAATCTGCACAAAGTATGAGACCCACACACAACTACAAAGATTATTGACATATTACATTTGTCATACATTATAATATCCAAGATAAAACAATTACAAAACATTAGCAAAAGCCAAAGCTGCCATTTCATTCAAGCAAGAAAGATTGGCCTGTAAGATCTAAGTTGCGGTGTCTGATTGGCCAGCTGTGGTAAGTGGTTTACGGAAAAAGGAGGGCTCTGTCTTGTTAGGGTTAACTGTATTCCCCGCAAACCCCAACGGTCTTCCTGTCCCAGTCAGAGATGGACAAGCACTTGACGAAGAAGTGTCCCAGGTCATATTTGGAAATGACCCGCCCTTTCAGCATGTTCTCTGTCACTGTGTACTTCTCAGTCAAAGGGAGATTATCTGTTGGGAATAGCATTTATATTTAGCAGTGTAAGGCACCTAATATGATTACATATTCAGATAATTTTGACTCAATATGTGTATAATGTTTAATATCATTTGAATAACACTAATCCATCCAGTACATACCCACTGGGCACATACTTTGAATCAATATTGTTTCCATGTAATTTCAATGAAATTACATTGAACCAACATTGAATAGACGTTTCATTTACGTCTTTGCTCAGTGGGTAGTGTGTGAGGAGTGATGATAGGCCTATCATGTCATCACTGGAGCCACTTACAGTATAGTAGTACAGTACTACATTTCTACTGATTGGGGAAGGGCGACAACTAACCGTCGATGTGAGGGGGCATGACAGCCACGAAGTCCAGCCCTGACTCCTTCAGCACCATGTACATCCTATCATGGTCCTGTGTGACCGGCAGGAGCCTGGGTGGCACTTTAGACCGGTCCCATAGGAGGAAGGCTTTGAAGAGAGAGGGGGACAATATAAGGATATGGTTTCTATATGGTAGTTTATTGGAAGTTGGAAAGATGCTGTGACCCTGACTGTCCAAGACTCTGTACCTGACATGCAGCCAACTACTTTGCGGATCCCCCGAGCTTTCATGGCGTCTAAGATGTTTCTGGTTCCTTCTGACATCATTGTTGTGGGACCTGTGGATTGCAACTGAAACATGAACATACTGACCATTATCCTGGCCTAAGCATTCAAATGTGTAGGCCTAGTGCAGCAACCCCTAGTGCAGTTAGTTACTGCAACTCACCCTGAACATGATTACAAAACATGTATAACTCATAACAGAAAACTTGTTTTAATGAGACTCCTGAACACTTCCATTTTGATTTGCACCTCAAGATATATTTCAGCTTGTATAACATATCTGTTATAACTTGGTTTTATTCAGACAACTTAACATATGTTTTTTACTAACTTAGAAATCTTATAGCCTACCAATGAAAGTTTGCCTAAACTTACCGAGGTCACTCCTGGTGCCCAAAATGATGATAACAGCATCCTGACCCTCCATGGTCTTCTTCACATCCTCCTTATTGAGGACATCTCCCACCACCACCCTGCATGCTTTGTGTTCTGCAGGCAGCCTGGCAGGGTCTCTCACCAGCACTGTCACATTGTAACCTGTGGATAATGATGTACAAAGAAGCATTATGAATTTATTGACTCGTTTTATCATCTACCAATGATCCATAGGTATTTGAGTCTGATGGGAATATGAAGATGAGAGGAAAATGTAATGCAGGCAATTAGTTCATTTTTAATATATGGATCTCAATTCTAGAGCATGGCTGTGGGTCGAATTGATTAGGCCTTCCCAGTGTTCTGGATAAGCACGATAAGCAGACAGCGAACTTCATCGCGTATCTGCCGCGCACTGCAATGCACTCATCCCAATCATCAGTCAGCAGAACAATATAACGACTTTCATGACTCAACACTTTTGTCGCGAGATCTCCGAGCAAGGAAACGAACACCCTTGTTAATCAAATAATCCAAAAGTGATTTTTTTTAGCACGTTTGCTATTATTTTGAAACTATGTAATTAATAGCACGGAATAGAACAAATCAGATTGGAATAGAATAGAAAATAAAAACACAAATAGAATAAAATATAATAACCCCCCCCCAGAGGAAGGCTGTGGCAAATTACACTTCCAATTACACTAGTATAGCATATGCTAATGACAGATGTCTGCTGTCCTATAGCATTGCATAGGAAATCAAATGAATAACGTTCAGCATAGTTTAGGAACAAGGCAGAACACTCCGATCACTTTTGGACCAGGCTACACAGCAATTGATATATGAGGGATTGTGTAAATAACCTATAATCCCCCACAATAATGAGTAAATTATGTAATTTAGAAACGTTGCCTACCCGCTGCAACAGCCAGTGGTAATGTCACCAGTCCGGTCATTCCCGTGGCCCCAAATATTGCAACATTCTTTATCGATTCTGACATAATAACAGATTGCGAAACTATCACTGGTCACCGAAGAACGTTACAACTTCTTACTTTGTGGATCGCGTGCAACAATGTACCCGAAAACATACACGCAGAATGAACCTCTTTGAAACATTGAGAAACGCCCCTTTTAGATAACCAAAAAAGGCTCACTTCCGCAACAGACTCCTCCCAGCTCCATCAATGAATGGAAAACGCACACCGTCACAACAGGGCCGTAATCGTGCAGGATATATATTCCTTTTTAGATCATTTCAACTAATGTATTCTGTTTTTCTCAGTTTGGAGATCCAAAGATCTGAAAGCATGGCAGTTCCAAAAATCAGTCAAGAGACCAAATTGCAGGAATGTTCAAGCTACCTCTTGTCGAATCACCTTCATTACACTTCAACCTCCTCCGTCACGCGACAGCCATCCTGTTATGGCACCAAGGTGACTGACTGGGATTCCAACCGTCTCCTGTGATCCACATTGCGAGCCACAAGAATGTAGTAGCCCACTGACCTAAAGCCTGCAGGCATTTGTTCGGGGAGGTGCTATTGTAATGGATTTAAGAACGTGCCGTAGACTCACTCAACAGCTACTGCAGCTTGGCATTTCGCCGATGGAGCTATCCAATTGCTACCTTTTGTTTAGTTCAAATAGTTGGTACTGTTGTCAAGAAGGGCGGTCGTGTGTTGCGAAGCAGATTATCACTGGCTCGAGCCCAGTATTGGGACAGGGACAGTGGCCGAAGCTAAATGTCAGCACACTGACATCGGTTTCACTATTACACATCTTCAGGTCTCTGGCAAGGTTATGTGCATGTGGTTCACATAGTCTCGCTCGTCGGACTCATGGCGATACAGTGGGGGGGGGGGGCTCCGTTAAATAGTATAGGCCCACTTTTCCTTCATAGATGCATGCCACAAGATGCTCCCTGTATGAAATGCTCTTCTTTAGGTGCCATTAACGTAATTTATCAGCGAGGAGAGATTACTGTAGGTTGAAGTAAATACATTTGTATGTCACTTTAAGGTACACAGCTTTTATTTAGTTATCCATAGACGTTTCAGGGGTGTGCTTTTTAAAAATGAATATTGTTTTTGAAGTCAGATTTTTCAGGTGGTGTTGCAGCATCCTCAGCCCTCATTACTTCCCACTGTAATGCAGTTATCAACGTTATTATCAGTTTATAAACCAGTAATACAGTGAGTTTATGTTCATGTACTTTTAATAATATGCCTACTTAACAATAATTCCACTTGTTTTAAGGTAGTTCATGTCATACTGGGAAGTAACTTCCAATAGTTGTTGCACATTACATGTTGTCAAATGAACAATGTCCACTGGGAATAGAAGAGGGCTTCTAACACTTTCGTGGAGATAGAGATGCACTAGAATGATTTTCCTATCTGTAAACCCTAGACACCATTTATAACGGGTTATTACTGGAATTCATTGATTTTGTGTGTGTCGACCCCCCCCCCCTCATTTTCTCTCTCTAGCTATACGGAGGTGAGTTCCTTCGCCGCACTAATGCCGAATTCTCTCTAGCAGTATCACGACTGGAGGGAGAGGGAGCGCGTAGGCTATCAAGTGGACAGTATATCCGAGCCCACCGGCTTGGATTATTTGATCAAGCATTTTAGCCTGGCTGCAAGACACCTTTCATGGCAGTCGCGTGGTCCCACTAGCCACGGCAGGGAATTGACATGTATTGCCGCATTATCTGCCTTTATTAGCCAGATATCTTCATCCCGATCCCACAGTTCGATTGAGGATATAGGCTACTTGACTACTATGCCAGCGAAGAAACACCGCGTCGCGAGGCTCTGTTCATAATTTGCTCACTGGTTCATTGATACTGGCACCACCACATCGACTGATTTTTACGTATTTTTCGGTGAAAAACAAACTCATATCTGAAATTGAGGCTAAGGTAAGTTCGTTGTAGCATAGGTTGCATGTGTATATATATATATTTAAAATATATATTTTTTTGTATCATTGAGCATGAACAATTCGAGATGCCCGTGTTCGTGGGAGATGCAGCAACACCGGCCTGCATTGGCTAAGGCTACTGCAGTGATTCAATAGGGCCGTATTATATGCTGTTTTATTTTGCTGGGTATTAGGCATTTGCTGTTGTTTAGATCACTTGTGTTGGCCGAACATAATATTCAGGCTACTATTTGTACACAGGCTTTGAATAGCACATATGGGCAGGTTAGGATAGGCCTTATACAATGTTAAATTATTTAGAATTGGTCCGCGCATGTTCCTGATGATTAAACGCACGTAAGTGTATGCCACTTTTAGAACATTCATTGCATGTCACAATGGAGCCTTATTCTTGAAAGAAGTAACGTAAGAAGGGCATTAAACAACATGCTTGTACATATAGTAGTCTACAGCCATATGGAGCGTAGGCTACGTTATTTGACCGCAACTACAATAACTAAAAGTAGTCCATATTGAAATGCTATTTTATCCAACAGCAGATTAGCCATATGACATTTATAGCATGGCTGCATCATTTTAATGCAGCCACTTCCTTGCTTAAAAGTGTTAATCCAAAGAAAAGATCCGTGCACTTCATATGGGATGGTGCAGGGGACGGTGATCATAGCCTAAGTGTGGTATAATGAGACGGCGGTGGTAGGGATGCAGGTCATACAGTATGTGTCATTTTAAGGTTAAAAGTGATTGCACAATAGGGAGTTAAGCAGTTTGACAACATGCCAATATTCCATAACCAAATATCTGCCATTTATATCCTCTTTTGCCCTGGCTTCTTGCGCACAACTGCGTCGACACTGTAGTAGCCCACCTCACCATCAACTTGGATAGCCACCACTAGGCACTACTATTAATGACAGCCTAGTCATGCAGGTTTGACATGAGAAATCTTGATCTAATGTGAGGAGCGTTTGTGTGGATCAAGCCTAAATTCTGTTCACTGAACTATAGCTTTTTGTTGTTGACCGTAGGGCTGGGCGTAGTCTGTTCTACGGATGTCAGTGTTGCTAATGTTGGTCACACACAGTTGTTCAAATTGTGAAATGACTGGAGCGATCCGTTGCAACACAGTCAGACTCGTGCTGTGACGTCACCGTACTACCGCTGGCGCTGTCCATTGTACTGATCTGTCATGGGACGCAAAAATGTCAAATTCAGACTCTTCAGCAAAGTTTGTGGGCAAAGGCAAAAGGGATGTCAATAGCCACTTTATTCTGAATGCAAGTGAGAATTTATGGTTTAACGTTAGTATATTTTGTACGTTAGTATATCCATCCATTACAGGACAATGTTGCAGGACTTTTAAAATAATCGTTTGACAAGGCCTGCTGTCGTAGTAGGCCTATGCGAGCCATTCAAACTGACACTACAGGCTACATTTTCCTGTGGTGAGACAGTGATTGATACACGCCATTGATATTTACAGATCCTTTTTTAATCTGCATAGACAATAGGTCTACTTCTGGAAATGTGACGCTGTATAACGTCTGATAGACTTAAGTGAAATTGATTCAGATACGGTCAGAGGCTTACACGAACGGGTGTTTTTTTGTGTGTGTGTTATGGGTCTTCTGTCCCTTGAACACAACAGACTATAGGACCCATTGTCTTTACATTTAAACACAATAAAAGGCCTGGGTCTCTACTGATACTACGGAAGTGTGCATTCAGAAAATAACCTAGCCATATAGCCAATACTCACAGTGTTCTCCATTGTATGCAAATTGACAGTAATATTGTGTGGGGCGTAAAAGTCAAGGTAAAAATGTCCACTGATACACCAATATTTGTAAAAGATGGATGAAAAGCTGAATGAAAATGGAGGGGGGACCAGTAAGATGAGGGACCAGTCCTCAGCCTGAGGGGGACAGAATTAAAGGTCCTCAATTCTGTGGTGTGTAATGTGGTGTGGCATCTGTCTATGCTCAGGGGAACTTCTTCCTCTCTTCTGTTCTATCCTCTAGTGTCTTAGTTTCTTTAGCCCCCTAACTCCTTACACAGTGAAAAGAGTTTGGGGTCAGGCTGTCACTCTCGTATCGGTTCGATTCCCACAAGGGACCAGTATGAAACAGTAACAAAATGTATGCACTCACTACTGTAAGTCGCTCTGGATAACAGCATCTGCTAAGTTACTTAAATGTAAATGTATCTATTCCTGAAACTGAAATGCTAAAAAAAAAATAACGAACTGCTTCACTTTGATGATTGTCAAGACGTGTTCATTTGATCGTGTACTGAAGGTGGATTTTCAGGAAGGGAAATATGTTGACCTGGAATACTTAGCGACACTAAATATAGGTTTTAAAATGTTCTGTATCTTTTGCAGTATCAATGCTTTGCAAAGGGGGGGGGGACATGTAATCAAGACTCATGACATATTTCTGCAAAGAGGGGCTACTCAGGATAGAAACAACACAATCAGATTAGAATTTAAATACGGCAGAAAGAGATCCCTGAAATAATTCTGCATCTCCATACATCTTCAATAAAGGGCCGTTTGTGCCACCGCAGTGGTTTCCATAGCTCCTCAAAGGACCTCTGCTTCTCTCAGACAGGAAGTAGGAAGTGCGAAGGTCACAGGCAGAGTGCTACTGGAGCAGCTGGCTTGTTGCCTGGGAATAATTTTTTGGGTTGAGGAGGTGTTGTGAATTACTGTACCAGGGCCATTTTTTCCGGAAGCATGTTTTGGGCAGTGGGAAAGGGGGATGGGTGGGGGGATACAGCCTGAGTCTTACTCCATGCCCGGCAGGCTGGAGATTTATAGTTGTAGCCGGGTGACACGGTGTAGCCAAAGAGCAATAATAATGTTGAGTGCTTTGGAGGAGAATGCTGAACAAGAGCCAGAAACAAACTGGCGAAAAACAAAGATGGACGATCTAAATTGTGCACATGTCACTATAGACTATTGCAGTATCTACAACTGATTTGAGCTGTAAAGGGCAGAGGCAGTCTGCAACGAACAGAAGCAGCAGAACACAGCAACACAGAAAATGATCAGGGCCAGACTAAACCATAGAGATAATCCTGAATGAATGTTCAGACTTTTGTGGTCTGAACTGTGGACACAGCATGACTTCACCTGCCCTGTAGTATGCACAAGGTGTAGCAAGAAACAGTAAGGACTCAGTGTTTACTCAACTTCAATGGTTACACCTTGCCTGCCGTGGTGTGGTGCAGACGACTGTCTCTGACCTTCTCCCAGCATCAGACGGATCAAAGGGCTTAGGCATGTTGACTTGTTGTGTCTCTTCTGGAGGTGTCATGGACATGTATTGAACCCTGTGTCATCCTTTTTTTGCCTGACAATCTGTTATTGCTTCATTTTAGTCTGATCATCATTGGATTCTCTGTTGAGAGCTAGCCTGATCGCCACGCTAGCTGTTTCCCAGCTTGACGTAGGTTATGTTTCTGCCATTAACAACAGCAGCCTACAGTCTGGCCACCCCGGATAGTGAATTGTCCCCGTAGAAGCAGAAGCATATGTGGGCTGGATTATTGCTGGAGAGCAACAGTGTTGTTGTTGTTTCAGTGCAGAGCGTCTTGGATATGTGAGAGGGGCCTCTGGCACGCTGTGACTCTGACAGCTGTGTTTGTTTACCAGGAAGAACCACATCACGTCAGTCAGTGGGATCCTTAAGCTAAAAAACTGTCTTATTGGAGGGACACCAGGTGGTAGGTCTAGGAAAGGCCTGCTGGGGCGACCAAAGGCTAGCAACAGCACAGGCCAATTCGTTTGACACATATGACAGTGTGACAGTTCGGATGGAGCCTTAATGCATTGGCGACCATTGTGGCTGTGTTGTGGCCTACCATCAGTGTGACATCCTTCACTATACAGTACATGACCATGGCATTTTGATGTGCGTGCGGTCCCTTGAAAACCATGTGTGTAGTGCGTTAAACACATGTGGGGTCTTTCTGTATAAAGGTGATGTATGTTGTTCAGTAAGTGTGTGACCTACCACCCGCTTTCATGGCTCAATGGGCTAGTAGTATCTGGTAGTATGTGATTGTAGGACACACCAGCTTCTTGAGCGGTCATGGAGATGTACTGCTGATGCCTACGGGTGCAGTCTCTGGAGTTACTGTAGGAGGCGCTCTGGGTATCCAGGGAACATTCTGGTGGGGAATGAGACAACCAACTGGAACGCGTTGAGCTGTGAAACATCAGACTCATGCTTCACTACACCCTCCTCTGCGTCTCCTGCACACCCACACACACGCACGCACGCACACACACACATACAAATTATCCACATCTGGAGAGGAAGGGGGCTGTGGTGTGATTGTTACAGTACTGTAGCTCTCTCTAAATCTGAATTTCACTGAGCATAGAATTTAGGCCTGACTGAATTTCACTGAGCATTGAATTTAGGACTAACTGAATATCACTGAGCATTGCATCGATCCTTTGACATGATCTGAGACAGATTTGATCATGTAGAAAGATGTGTAAGTATGATATCAGTATGATTTCAGTATTCTCTCTGTATGATCTCAGTGTGATCTCAGTATGTTCTCTGTATGATCTCTGTATGATCTCAGTGTGATCTCAGTATTCTCTCTGTATGATCTCAGTATGCTCTCTGTATGATCTCGGTATGATCTCAGTGTGATCTAAGTATGATCTCAGTGTGATATGTATTTACTGTACATTTCCAATTGATTCCTGAAATATAATATGCTTTATTTATTGATGACCTCGTTCCTGGAATTGAGAATACTATCCTGATGGGTGTGCTGTGTTTATATCTTTCAGAATGTCTGGGCTCATCATTCTATAGAAGCGGATAGTGGAGGTCCCTCTGAGGCTCTTTTGACATTTTCTATTGTATGTCTCACTTGGCTGCTTAGTTGTCCAATATTTGTTGCCATTTCTTTCTGACTCAACCTTTATTTCTTGATGTATTAGATGGTTGTCAATGGTTGTGTACAACAACACTTGCAATAGGAAATAGAGAGTGAGAGAGAGATAAGTACACTCCAGTGTGCGATTTATGGGGGGCTAAGGGGGGCTCAGCCCCCGGAATGAGACATGAGCTCCCCGAAATACAACAAAAGTTGTATTTGAACCATTATCCTGTTTGTTTAAAATGAAATGTTATACTGCTACAGTGGTAAATATGAAAATACAAGCTTAGGTTCTTTCATCGCATTCATCTCTCTACTCTGCCTGTCTCCCTCTTTCTCTGTCTGTCTTGAGCTTTCGCTAACGAACTTGCAACATTGTTTTGACTGGGTCAAGCCCACTAGCGAACTTGTAACATTATCAACTAGGTCCAGCCTGCTAGTGAACTTGCAACATTGTTTCAACTGTATACTAAGTATTAGTTTCTGTGTTCTGCCTCTGAAACGCAGAGGTCTATAGTCTGCCCTGTAGATAATCATGGCATTCTGCAATAAATGGTTGGCTGATAGGGTATTGGCTAGAATGGTTCACCATGCAAAAAGGCAGTTCTGGTCCTGCCTCTTCTGGATCTTCTGGTAACCTATTGAAAAGTACAACAATGATATAGCAAATTAAGATTTGTCATGTATGCCTTTAATTTTCATGACAAAACAAAGTAGCCTAACACACCTGTGGAAGTGTGTCGTTTTTCAGGGTCCAACTCCAGCTCCAACTGACAGGTTGAATACCATGTGCCTTATTTGTTATGTTTTATTTAGGGCTAAGGGTGTGGGCTCTAGATGATTCTATCATCCAATCAGGGCAGTACATACAGTACTCATTCAAGTGTTTTTCTTTATTTGTACTATTTTGTACATGGTAGAATAATAGCGAAGACATCCAAAATATGAAATAACACATATGGAATCATGTAGTAACCAAAAAAGTGTTAAACAAATGAAAATATATTTTATATTTGAGATTCTGCAAAGTAGCCACCCTTTGCCTTGATGACAGCTTTGCACACTCTTGGCATGCTCTCAACCAGCTTCATGAGGTAGTCACCTGGAATGCATTTCAATGAACAGGTGTGCTTAATTAAAAGTTAATTTGTGGAATTTCTTTCTTTGAGCCAATCAGTTGTGACAAGGTAGGGGTGGTATACAGAAGATAGCCCTATTTGGTAAAATACAAAGTCCATATTATGGCAAGAACAGCTCAAATAAGCAAAGAGAAACAACAGTCCATTACTTTAAGAAATGAAGGTCGGTCAATCTGAAACATTTCAAGAACTTTGAAAGTTTCTTCAAGTGCAGTTGCAAAAAAACATCAAAAGCTATGATAAAACGGACTCTCATGAGGACAGCTACAGGAAAGGAAGACCCAGAGTTACCTCTACTGCAGAGGATAAGTTCATTAGCGTTAACTGCACCTCAGATTGCAGCCCAAATAAATACTTCACAGAGTTCAAGTAACAGATGCATCTCAACATCAACTGTTCAGAGGAGACTGTGTGATCAGGCCTTCATGGTCGAATTGCTGCAAATAAACCACTACTAAAGGACATGAATAAGAGGAAGAGACTTGCTTGGGCCAAGAAACATGAGTAATGGACATTAGACCAGTGGAAATCTGTACTTTGGTCTGATGAGTCCAAATTTGAGATTTTCGGTTCCAACCACCATGTCTTTGTGTGACGCAGAGTAGTTGAACGGATGATCTCCCCATGTGTGGTTCCCACCGTGAAGCATGGAGGAGGTGTGGGGGTGCTTTGCTGGTGACACTGTCATTGATTTATTTAGAATTCAAGACACACTTAACCAGCATGGCTACCACAAATTCTGCAGTGATACGCCATCCCATCTGGTTTGCACTTAGTGGAACTATCGTTTGTTTTTCAACAGGACAATGTCTCAACACACCTCCAGGCTGTGTAATGGCTATTTGATCAAGAAGGAGAGTGCTGCATCAGATGACCTGGCCTCCACAATCACCCGACCTCAACCCAATTGAGATGGTTTGGGATGAGTTGGACCGCAGAGTGAAGGAAAAGCAGCCAGCAAGTGCTCAGCATATGTGGGAACTCCTTAAAGACTGTTGGAAAAGCATTCCATGTTCAGCTTTTTGAGAGAATGCCAAGAGTGTGCAAAGCTGTCATCAAGGCAAAGGGTGGCTACTTTGAAGAATCTAAAATATACTTAGATTTAACACGGTATTGGTTACTACATGAGTCCACATGTGTTTACATTTACATTTAAGTCATTTAGCAGACGCTCTTATCCAGAGCGACTTACAAATTGGTGCGTTCACCTTAAGACATCCAGTGGAACAGCCACTTTACAATAGTGCATCTAAATATTTTAAGGGGGGTGAGAAGGATTACTTTATCCTATCCTAGGTATTCCTGAAAGAGGTGGGGTTTCAGGTGTCTCCGGAAGGTGGTGATTGACTCCGCTGTCCTGCGTCGTGAGGGAGTTTGTTCCACCATTGGGGGCCAGAGCAGCGAACAGTTTTGACTGGGCTGCGCAAACTGTACTTCTCAGTGGTAGGGAGGCGAGCAGGCCAGAGGGGGATGAACTGTAGGGCCTGATCAGAGCCTGGAGGTAAGGTGCCGTTCCCCTCACAGCTCCGTAGGCAAGCACCATGGTCTTGTAGCGGATGCGAGCTTCAACTGGAAGCCAGTGGAGAGAGCGGAGGAGCGGGGTGACGTGAGAGAACTTGGGAAGGTTGAACACCAGACGGGCTGCGGCGTTCTGGATGAGTTGTAGTTTTTTTGTTGTGTTATTTCATAGTTTTGATGCTTTCAGTATTCATGTGTTTTAACTCAATTGTATTAGAGCAATAAGGTCCGCCAATGCAAAAACCTGATAAAAATGTATTTATATGACTGCTGTAAGTACAGAAATAGTTTGCTCACTAGGAAATTAATATCCAACTAGTCAGTGACAACTGTGTGGAGTTTGTGACAGCAACTACAGTGCCTTCGAAAAAGTATTCAGACCCCTTGACCTTTTCCACATTTTGTTACGTTACAGCCTTATTCTAAAATGTATTTAAAAAAAAAAACTATTTCCCTCATCAATCTATACACAATACCCCATAATGACAAAGTGCAAACAGGTTTTTAGAAGTTTTTGCAACCGTATTAAACCTAAAAAACAGAAATACCTTATGTACATATGCATTCAGATCCTTTGCTATGAAACTCAAAATTGTGCTCAGGTGCAACCTGTTTCCATTGATGATCCTTGAGATGTTTCTACAACTTGATTGGAGTCCACCTGTGGTATATTCAATTGTTTTGACAGGATTTGGAAAGGCACGCACCTGTCTGTATAAGGTCCCACAGTTGACAATGCATGTCAGAGCAAAAACCAAGCCATGAGGTCGAAGGAATTGTCCGTAGAGTTCCGAGACAGGATTATGTCGAGACACATTTGCATTAAAAAAAAAACAGTTTTTGCTATTTCATTATGCTATATTGTGTGTAGATTGAAGAGAAATTATTTTTTTAACATCGATTTTAGTATAAGGCTTTAACGTAACAATGTAGAAAAGGTCAAGGGATCGGAATACTTTCTGAATGCACTGTATGTGAGCTTATTACAGTACAGACACTATGTCCTGGGCTTTCCAATGATCTTCGATGTAGCGGAACCCCTTACCTTCTAACGACTTTTGTGTAGCTAGTGAGCGTCCTAGAGCAAAACATGTCACATGTCCTTCTTCGTGAGAGTCTCAGCCTTTCGTCGATATCTTTTCAGACAAAAGATCAAACTACTCGAACTCCACAGACTTTTTTTGTTTGTTTAAAGGACACAGACCTTTTTTAAACACGTTTTTAAAAAGGGTTAGACGTCCAACATGTGCCTGCGATACAGGGGGGGACTCATTGGGTTAAAATACATGTCTTTACTATAGGTCATATTAAGCCCATAAAATAGGAAGTCCTGTGGGAAAAAAATACAAAACCCCCAAAATGTTACGGTATAATTCACACTCTGCCCTGATCCCAAGCCTAACAGTTTCAGTAACACAGACCCCTCCCAGCTTCATATTGAATGATAATCGCATTTCCGTAATCCTCAGAAAATGTGATTTACACAAGTCTAGAATATTTCAACCTTTTTTAATTAGTAAGAGTACTGATAATGTATTTAGTGTTTACTCCTGTTTTTCACATCTTGAGTGCTGTTTCAGAGCAGGGGACAACTGAGCAGGAAATACATTTTTATTGTGTGTTGTCTTATCTGCCAAGATGTCAAAGTGTAATATTTTTTTCTATTTTGGTCCATTTAGTCTTTCAGTGATGTTTTGTGTTTTATTTTTACTATGTGTTGTGTATTGTGTGATCTATCTAGCCCATACAGGTAGTGTTTGTTTTATCTGGGGACCCATCATTAAACTGTATGGTTTTGGTGTTGAATGCTGAAAGGGAAATGTGGGGGATGGGAGGAGAACAGAGGGGAATCAGGGGTTGAGGTTTGGGGGAGGGGGATTTTTTTTGAATATTTGTGCTTTGTGAGTTGCCTCAAGGACATTCGCTGGTATTGTAACAAAAAAAGAGTTCAACCTCAATCAGTCTCCCACTGCACACTTACGCTTGAACATGTCCATATTCATACGGACATGAGTGTAACATGACAAAGAGCCAGAGGGATGGGGGATAAGGGCAGTAGCTCTCTGCTTAATATATGGTATTGTTTACTGACGGCACATCTCACATCCCACTTGATGTGAAAGAGACACAATATGAACCGGTTGTTTCAATAAGGTCATTTTTTTATAAGACATGATCGGGAAGAAGAGCGTGCCAAACTCCCTCTGTTATGTATTTTATGGAAATGAATGAGTCAAGAATGAGAAATTATTATTAAGAATCAGAAATGCTCTGGATAAGCATATGGATGAGTCGTCAAAGCGTAAGTGATCACTTATGCTTCTGTTTTCACGAAATCCTAGATATCTATGGCTGTTCATAGCCCTCCCTGGATTACTTAATATATGGTGTGGACTGGAGCTCTATCAAAACATGCATGCACTTTGCCCCTTAAAGACAAATTGTTGTGATTCAGATTTTCTGCATGGTGTTTGAGATGATGTATTTACCTTCGTACAGTATCATTTCTTTCCATGGGGGTGATAAAGGGTGCATGAAGTGTGATCCGCATCCTAAATGTACTCGACCTAACTCTCCTGCTGTGTGTCTGTAGAGTTGTTCAGGGAAATAGGCGCGATGGCCAATGCCTCCACAGATCTGGACAACGCGGAGGCCCAGCGCCAGCTCAACAACAACAACACCCGTCTGGCCAGCAGCTCGGGACACTGGGAAACCGAGTCACCAGTTCCAAGCTGTTTGAGTGTTCCCGCATCAAGGCCTTGGCAGGTGGGTGGATAGAGAGATTATCCTGGACTAGAGAAACAAGAGCACCTTCACCTGCCTCAGTCACAGCTAGATCACTTACAAAACACACAAGCTTCGTAGACCTTCCAGTATACCTGATGGATGTTCAAAGTTGTGGAAGGACTTGATTGATGATCTATCATACAGGGGGCTACTGACAAGGAGGTATGGGTTATATATCAGAGCCAGTGTTGTAGTTCTTGAGTCCAGGACTCGGACTGGACCAGTAGTGACTGGGGACACGACTCAGATGAGAGGTTTAGTAACTACATCACTGATCAGAGCTCTATCCGGATGAACTACAGATGTAGGAACTTAAATTGATTACTCTTTTGTTGCACCATAGGAAATGCAAACTTGTAGTGTGTTCAAGGTTTAAAAACTATTCTAAAGTTAGTAATATCCATTTCCATTTCCACTAAAATGGACTTGATTTGCCCTAACATAAAATGGATCAACCCCTACAAAAATGTCCATTCAATTCCATATAATAATTCACATTTCCTGTTGCTGCAGGTTTATTTTCTTGCTGTAGCAAACTGGTTTTTATTAATATCCTACATCTGTAAGCCATGTGTTTATTTAATTTCTCCTGCAGAAGAGAGAGATGCTGTCCAGAAGAAGACCTTCACTAAGTGGGTGAACTCCCACCTGGCCAGAGTGTCCTGTCGGATTGCTGACCTCTACAACGACCTCCGGGACGGCTACATGCTCACAAGGCTGCTGGAGGTCCTGTCTGGGGAGATGCTGGTTGGTCAACCCATTCTCTGGTTCACAACCTCTGGCTACCTTTAAGTCAGTAGATGCTAGGAGAACAAGCACAAACTATTCAACAAAGAGCTCTCTCTGCATTGTAGTTATTTTTGTTACAAATATTATCCAGTCACGTCTAAATGTTTCATGAATGTTGTCAGCACTGCAGCTATATGTCATGTGTGAGAATAGTCGTTTGCATAATGTGGTTTGACAATTGGATGGGAACAGCATTTGCACACTCTCTTTGCCATTGCGTTTTTAATGAGGAAAAATATTGTCTTACTGTAAAGGCATTGAGATCAAAGCAGTATTTCTCATGTATTTCCCCTGCAGATTGCTTTGACCATTCAAGCATGACTCCTCTCTCTCATTCCCTCTACCTCCTTACCTCGATGTTCTCTCACCCTTCCCCCCCCCCCCCCCCCCCTAGCCGAGGCCCACGCGGGGTCGCATGCGGATCCACTGCCTGGAGAACGTGGACAAGGCCCTGCAGTTCCTCAAGGAGCAGAGGGTCCACCTGGAGAACGTTGGCTCTCACGACATCGTCGACGGCAACCACCGCCTCACCCTTGGCCTCATCTGGACCATCATCCTTCGCTTCCAGGTAGTGACCTTGCCCACCCGTCCTGGTGCCTGGTGTTGTCTGTCTCTGTCGTTTCCGTTGTGGTTGTATTTACATTTGATTTATTTTGTCATGCAGCCAACTCCTGTGGGGCCATACCTGTCCCCTGTTGGGATTGTCCTTAAGACCTGCTGGTAGCTTAACCTCTGCTGAGGTATTTTGGGCATCCAGTTCCTGCAGGCCTGTGTGTGTCTCATGTTGGGGACGGTATGTTCTAGTGCTGTGTAGCTCTATTCCTTCTTTGTCCCCGTGGGGTACTTTTGAACTCAGTCAGCATGTGGATGATGAACCTCATGTGGGTGTGCACCGTTGTTTCTACAAACTCTTTGTTTCCGACTGGTACATGTTCTACGGTGTGACGTCGTAGACAATCTGCCCCAAGAGTCAGGAATAGTCTGATGAACCAGCGCTTCAAACTTGGCCTTCTTTTAGACAATACAGAATGACTGGCGCCTAGGCATTCGCTTAATCTCTCACAAAGTACTTTAGTCAGTAGGTCCCTCCCATTGAATTCTACTGTATGGGCACTCCTACTAAGGCAGTGGTCTCCAAACTTTATTTGGCCCGTGACCCCATTTTGATATTTCCAAAAATGTGCGACCCCACCATGTAAAAAAAGGGATGTGATCAATTGCCAATGTTTCCTTTTTTAAAAACTGGAGCTATGGCAGTCTATTACAAATTAGTCTGACAATACAGTTTGAGGTGACTGAAAACCATCAGAAAGGTATTGGGATGTTCAGAAGATCATCGGGCAATCATTTTGTTTGATCTTACGTGTAGAAAAGAACATCATCATCGATTTAGTGCCTGGTCTTGTCCACTCTGTTCTAAAGAGTCCTGCCCGGCTTGTGGGCTTAAACGGTTCAGAAGATAGAGCCACATTTGTATGAAGAAAACAGGAACCGCTATGTTTAGTATAACTGCATCTACCAGCTACGAGAGGTTCTATGAGCATTTAAAAACAACTGATTTCAGAGTTGCTCTCGCATCCCCTGGTTTGAGAAACGCTGCACTAATGCCAACTTTGAATCGTTGATATCCCAGGCTGTGTGCAATAGCCTGGGGTACGACGTTATAGTACACCTAATTCAAACACAAGAACAAAGTCTTATCGCACATTTTGTCACTCTTTTTCATCAGTCTTTGAGCTAAGGTGAACCCATCTGAGAAAGAGACAGATTTAGCACTAGTTGGGTAAAGGTATCCACCTCGTGTGTCCCAGCGGTAAACAGAAGCAGGCCAAAGATCGGTGTATATTATTGTCATGATTTTGACACAACAGGCATGCTGGTTTCAGCACCGTCTTCATTTAGGAGCGAAAGGGCAGAAATCAGAGTGATTTGTAGACTGGCCAAAAGACTGTACAGAGAAGCCCTGAAACATGCCGCAACACGTCACGGTGTGACATTACTAGCAAAGCTTGAATGTCACTCTGGTCCTGATCGTAGTTGGATCTCAAACAGGGACATACTGTCTGACATCCGCCTCAGAGACATACTGTACACATACAATGGGCACAAGGCTACAGGACGCGATACCACAGACAAGTGACAGGCATGTACTGTAAGTAGCGCAAAATCATTTGGCTTTTGTTGTCGCCTCGGGACAGTGGTGGTCTCAGCATAAACGCATGTCTTGCATTATTCAAATCAGCGTTACTCTGTACATATGATTCAGGGACATAGGCTAGTGGTTCCTACGGCATCATGAGGAGAGGCTAGCATGGCATTGCTTATCGCTCTGCCTTCTAACAGTGATTATGGGTTGGCTGGGGCACTTTTGGCCGGCATCCCATTCTACTGCACTGACTGTGGAGCCAGCGAGTCGATGGCCTCTTCAATTTTGCTAGCAGTGAAAGAGGAGAAGCGCGTTATTGGAAACGGATTTGTGCTGTAGGGAGCAAGGGGTGGGGCTCCGGGCAGGGCTTAGATGCAATCAGGGCCTATCCTCCTCCCCACCCTTCCCTCCATCTCTCTCTGCCACTCCTACTTCCTTCTCGGTCACCGATTCTGCAACCGTTTGGGGTTGTCTTGTCACTCTCCCCTCACACTCCTCTTTTTAGTTTACTACGTCTCTCCTCCCTTTCTGTCTCCCTCTCTCTTTCTTTCTCCCTCTCTTCCACCCCTCCTCTACCCTTGGACTGTTTCAGTTTACTTTGCCCAGTCAGCAGGTAAGACCTAGCCACTGCAGCAGGCAGCAGACACAGCGAGAGAAAGGGGGGAAAAGAGGACTCCAGGAGGTAAATGTTCTCCAGGAGCCGATTTCAAGACCCTAGTAATCACTTGACTCCTCCATTATATCTAGTAACTTAACTATTCCTTTCTAGTCGCTTCGCTCCGCGTCGTTGTGTTTGTTTCTACTTAATTGTGACCTGCGTGGTGTATGCCTCTCTGTCACTGCCAGATGGTTTGTTTTTCTCGGGACTCTTGTTTATTGTTGGATGATATGCACCGCGATCAAGGGTGTTTCAAATCTGCCTGATCTGAAATGTGAGCAGGACATTTTAGAGATGGAATGTCCTCATTGGCTCTTGTAAAAAAGTCTGTTTGGTTTCTGGGCAGCAGTTTATTTGAAAAATATTTGTTCAATTAGACAATGACTAGTCCTTCTCTTTATACATACCGGTAGTGTTATTCTATCATCATTTAAATCATAAATAACCTTTCCCTGTAGGGGGAGACTAAACTGGGCGTGCAGTGTAGTCCTATAAACCTCCAGTTGCTTTCCAGTGTGAGTGAGCATGTACAGTATGTGAGCGGATTAAGTGCGATTGGTTGATATGGGTGATCTAGCAGATTCTAGGGTGTCAACCCTCCCATTAACATGTATCATGTCAGGGTGACATGATTGGGCCAATGGCTGTCATAGATGATGAGGGCGCACAGTGATGTTGTCATGATTCTGTGGCCTTCCTCCCAACATGACAGGCACATGTATGTGTGCGAGTTAGTGATGAGACATGCAATGCAGTTGTGTGACTCTTGGGGTGTATTCATTACGTCTTGCAACGGAAACCGTTTACCATTTAAGAACCAAACGGAAGCAAACAGAGGAAATGGAACGAAATGGGGAGGGAGGGACCTACCTGAATTTGTCCAATAGAAACTAACTCTTGTTTTCATTGCAAAATGTTTTGTGTTTAGAGTAAACGGTTTCTTTTGCACAACATTTTGAAATAGACCAAACTGTTTGCAACAGAATCGGCATAATGAATATACTCCTGGTGTGGCTGTTGAAAGGCACTGGGTTTTGGGTTCAGTGTGTTTGAAACTTACCAGCAACATGGGTGTGTTTCCTAACTGTTTTCTTCTCAACCTCGTAGTAATCTGGTGATTTTACTGAACTGAGGACAGTTTTGAGGCTGATTTCCTTGACCGTGGTTGTTTGTCTTCTGCTCTCCTTCCCTGTGTATACAGATCCAGGGGATTAAGATCGAGTGTGACGACAACAGGGAGACTCGGTCGGCAAAGGATGCCCTACTACTCTGGTGCCAGATGAAAACCGCTGGGTTAGTGTCTTAATTGAACCAAAAGCCAAAATTGAACGTCAACCTATGTTGACAGGGTGTTGACAGTTGTTTTGCTACTATTGTTTCATGCCATGTCTTTAGTTATATAGGATATATGCATTGGACCAATGGTTGTGAGTGTGTTCTGTGTCCACTGTCCCACAGGTACTCTGAGGTCAACATCCAGAACTTCACCACGTGCTGGAGAGATGGTCTCGCCTTCAACGCTCTCATTCACCGACACAGGTCAGCATTGGCTAAACAAGTCTTGCTTTATAATATGTATTTATGTGACCATGTAGAAAGTGAACTAAGTGACCTACTTTACTACAGGCCTGATTTGATTGAGTTCCATAAGCTGATCCGGTCCAATGCCACACACAACCTCCAGCAAGCCTTCAACATTGCTGAGCAGAACCTGGGGCTCACCAAACTCCTGGACCCTGAAGGTAAGACTGCACAGAGAATTCAAATAGCAGCTCGACAACCTCCTCAGCAATTCATGGGCATTTGGTGACACATATCTCAAACGTGCAAACCTTCGCAGACTTTTAGCTACAGTGACCATAGTTCTGTTTTACACGACCTGGAATGATTTCATGTGAAGGCGTGATTGTTATATATTGTATGTGTGTGCTGTAAGTGTTTGTGTATCGTTGTCCTTCCTGTGTGACTCTGCAGACGTGAATACGGAGAACCCAGATGAGAAGTCGATAATAACCTATGTTGTGTCCTACTACCATTACTTCTCCAAGATGAAAGCCCTTCGAGTAGAGGGCAAGAGAGTGGGAAAGGTAGGAGAATGTTGACACTATTTAACCCTGGATCCTGCTGTACGTGGCAGAACAATTGTCATTGGAACCTGTGTATATATCTCCTACATTATACAGTGATATACAGTGTATATACAGTGATACGTACTGTATGTTTTGAACACATGAGTAACGTGATCAATATGTACAGTGCCTTCGGGAAAGTATTCAGACCCCTTGACTTTTTCCACATATTTTGTTATGTTACAGCCTTATTCTAAAATGGATTAAATAAAACAAATTCCTCAGAAAACTTCACACAATATCTCATAATGACAAAGCAAAAACAGAAATACCTTATTTACATAATTATTCAGACCCTTTGCTATGAGACTCGAAATTGAGCTCAGGTGTATTTTGTTTCCATTGATAATCCTTGAGATGTTTCTACAACTTGATTGGAGTCAACCTGTGGTAAATTCAATTGATTGGACATGATTTGGAAAGGCACACAACTGTCTATATAAGGTCCCACAGTTGACAATGCATGTCAGAGTAAAAACCAATCCATGAGGATTGTGTCGAGGCACAGATCTGGGGAAGGGTACCAAAAAATGTCTGCAGCATTGAAGGACCCCAAAAACACAGTGGCCTCCATCATTCTTAACTGGAAGAAATTTGGAAACACCAAGACTCTTCCTAGAGCTGGCCGCCTGGCCAAACTGAGCAATCAGGGGAGAAGGGTCTTGGTCAAGGAAATTACCAAGAACCCGATGGTCACTCTGACAGAGCTCTAGGCTTCCTCTGTGGAGATGGGAGAACCTTCCAGAAGGACAACCATCTATGCAGCACTCCACCAATCAGGCGTTTATGGTAGAGTGGCCAGACGGAAGCCACTCCTCAGTAAAAGGCACATGACATCCCGCTTGGAGTTTGCCAAAAGGCACATAAAGACTCTCAGACCATAAGATTGTCTGGTCTAATGAAACCAAGCCTGAATGCCAAGCGTCGCATCTGGAGGAAACCTGGCACAATCCCTATGGTGAAGCATGGTGGTGGCAGCATCATGCTGTGGGATGTTTTTCAGAAGGCAAGGACTTTGAGAATAGTCAGGATCGGGGGAAATATATATATTTTTATTTAGATTTATTTTACTGTTATTTTACCAGGTAAGTTGACTGAGAACACGTTCTCATTTACAGCAACGACCTGGGGAATAGTTACAGGAGAGAGGAAGGGGATGAATGAGCCAATTGTAAGCAAAGTACATGGAGCAAAGTACAGAGAGATCCTTGATGAAAACCTGCTCCAGAGCACTCAGGACATCAGACTGGGGTGAAGATTCACCTTCCAACAAGATAATAACCCTAAGCACACAGCCAAGACAACGCAGGAGTAGCTTCCGGACAAGTCTCCGAATGTCCTAGAGTGGTCCAGCCACAGACCGGACTTGAACCCGATCGAACATCTCTGGAGAGACTTGAAAATAGCTGTGCAGTGACGTTCCCCATCCAACCTGACAGAGCTTGAGAGTGGGAGAAACTCCCCAATTACAGGTGTGCCAATCTTGTAGAGTCATACCCAAGAAGACTCAAGGCTGTAACTGCTGCCAAAGGTGCTTCAACAAAGTACTGAGTAAAGGGTCTGAATACTTATGTAAATGAAATATTTAAAAAAAAATTTTTTAATAAATTAGCAAACATCCTATTTTTGCTTTGACATTATGGGATATTGTGTGTAGATTGACGAGGGGGAAACAAAATGTGGGAAAAGTCAAGGGGTCTGAATACTTTCCCGAAGGCTCTGTATTTCATACTGTATGTTGTGCTCACATCAGTGTAGTTGTGTAGGTCAAAACAAACTGATAACCATTCAATCTATTATCGATCCATTATCCACTATCAAAAGCTATGAATTAAATCACTCCTATGTAGTATCCATCCATGCTAAATGTTTGTTTATGTCTTATACAGGTCTTGGACAGTGCCATTGACGGTCAGAAGATGATCGATCGATATGAGGCTCTGGCCTCGGAGCTCCTGGAGTGGATCGAGAAGACCATAGGCATCATCAGCAACCAAAAGTTTGCCAACTCCTTAACGGGTGTCCAGCAACAGCTTCAAGCCTTCACCACCTACTGCACCATCGAGAAGCCCATCAAGTAAGTCAACGCTGTGCAAATGACACATAATAGCATCACATTTTATTTTATTTTTTTATCTACTGTATAGTGGTCCCGTTCATACAACAGAAGGTTTCAAACTTCAAACTTTTTTGTTTTATACAAATATCACGAAACAATTTTTGGATGCTTTAGTTTTAGGACATGATTTAGGTTGAGTCAATAGTTTCACCCTTTTATAGTTCTTATAGTTTGATGTTATTTTCTCAGTGAATGGCCCCAGACAAATGCTTTTGATTCGTCTGATTCTCATTTGATGTGTGCTATATGACTTAACTGTTGCGATATTCAAAAAAAAAAAACTACACATTGATGGGTGTGGGCACAGTAGTACCAGCATGAGTCCCAGCATGAGGCCCTAAGCTGGCATGTCTGGCATAATTAAGCACCCAGTTAGCCGTGCCATATGACTCATGCCCTATTTGACCGAAAGGGACTGGATCTAAGTGATGTGACACCCAAATGTGTCTCCAGGCTCTTTCTCTCTGTGGCTAGAAGATAGACATCTCCTCTGGTGACTAGTATCTCTGAGGCCTTATACCCGGCTTCTCACCCAGCCTAGTTGCCCTGGCAGCCGTCGATGGCCAGAGGTGGTCACCTATCATATGACTCTGGAATCTGCTCAGTGATGACTCAGGGATGACCACTTATTATTTTTGAATTAGGTTACAACTAGACAGTGTGTGGAGCTAGGTCACATGTAGTAATGAAGGCCTTTGCTGTGAAGGTCAAGCCTGCAGGAAATGTCACGGATAATCTATTGATGAGTGGAGTAATTCATAGGACTGGCACGATGATTGTGTAAGCGACGACTATGGATGAAGACCGTCATGAAAACCATCATAAGCGTTTTTTTTTGTGTGGAACAAACAGCTGACTGACGACATGGCGGCCGGGCATTCGTGCAGTATTCAAACGATTATAACGGTGATCGTGGTCATTTGGCTGACCGATAGTCGTCCTCAAATTCCATGACCATCACTACCCCTAGTAACTTAATAATAGGGAAAAAAATACAGGTCTGTTATCACTTTCTGAGCAGATGGTTATTTTAAGTTACAGGATCTGGGATATGACACCTGTGATTTTAGGTTTCAAACGGAGCCCACCTTGTGCACAGTACTGTGTCTCAGGATGTTTGTGAAACACACTTTGTCTTGTGCTAGGTTCCAGGAGAAGGGGAACCTGGAGGTGCTCCTCTTTACTATCCAAAGCAAGCTCAGAGCTAACAACCAGAAACCATACGTGCCCCATGAAGGGAAACTCATCTCTGATATCAATAAGGTAATGAATACTGGTATAAGTGGGAATAAGGAGTGTCTCAAATGCCTGAGCAGATAATGCAACAACTGGTCTTGGCAAATATAAAATCCTTCTTTATCAATATCAGGTTCTTTAAAATGTAGCAAATCCGTGCAAAATTACCCCTCTTTATGTTTGTTACCATGCTGCATTATGGGTACATTTTCCTCTGTTTTTCATTTGGCTAGGCGTGGGAGAGGCTGGAGAAGGCGGAACACGAGAGAGGCGTGGCACTACGGCAGGAGCTGATTCGCCAGGAGAAGCTGGAGTTGCTGGCCCAGCGGTTTGACCACAAGACCACCATGAGACAGGCGTGGCTCAACGAGAACCAGCGCCTCGTGTCTCAGGTAGGGACCACAGGGCCGAAGTGACAGATGTCTCTAACATATCACACAGGGGCCATATCATCACAGTTATATAGCAATAGTCTTATAGCTGTGGATTGAGAATGAAATGTCTTTAGAATGTCTTTTTTAGAACCAATGGCAAAGTATTGTGTAACATTAATTACTTTTAAATATACATTGGTATATTTAGATGTATTTTCCTATGACTACATTTCTCTGACTGGGTAAACCCTTCCACAATCACCTGCCTGTAGTTAAGTGATCCTCTGCCTGACTGAATGTCCCGTCCCACCAGGATAACTTTGGCTACGACCTGCCAGCGGTGGAAGCCGCCATGAAGAAGCACGAGGCCATTGAGGCGGACATCTCGTCGTACGAGGAGCGCATCGGGGTGGTGGTGGAGCTGGCTGGGGAGATGGAGACGGAAGGCTACTACGACATCCGGCGCATCTCGGCCCGAAAGGAGAACATCCTGGGCCAGTGGAGCCTGCTGAAGGAGCTGGTGGTGGGGAGGAAGGCCCGGCTGGAGAAGAACCTGGCCCTGCAGAAGACCTTCCAGGACATGGTCTACATGATCGACTGGATGGAGGACATGCAGGTGAGACAAGTATTGTGTCATGCATTTGACGTTACATGAACGCTATACCGTCTCTAAGTTGTGTCGACTCAACAGCAGAGACTGTGGGTTGACATTTGTGTACACATGAAATGGTAATGTGGAGATACAGTACATGAAAAAACAGTGAGAAACCCTTGAGAAATTGACTTTGACGTTTCAGTACAGGCAGCATGGTCAGTGGAAGCACTGTTGAGTGTCAGGAAGGTGACCAACGTCCCTCTCGCCACAGGTCCAGCTCCTTTCCAAAGACTTCGGCAAGCATCTGCTGGAGGTGGATGACCTGCTGCAGAAACACAGCCTCCAGGAAGCTGACATCACAGTGCAGGCAGAGAGGGTGCAGACCCTTAACTCAGCCGCTCTCAAATTCACCACCATCGAAGGTAAGACGTCAGATGACTATGTTGCCAGATCATCTTCAGTGAGAAGTGGAATGTGCTTTGATAACAACTTGGTGATTTTGAGGGAGGAAACATTTGGATACGATAGGATTAGAAATACTGACTATTGCTGTTATGTCTCCCATGGTCCCGGGAAAAAGCACAGTTAACAAAAAAAGGAGTGTTTTTGTATTAAGAGTGTGTAGGAGTACAGTTTACTGTACATTGAGTGGTGAAGATGACCATGGCACTTCCTGAGAGACCCACAAGAGGGCAAGCATGACTTTCCACAACTTATTTTCTGAAGATCCATTTACAATACAGAAGTGAATTAATTGAGTTATTTCAATTTTGTGGATATTACAGTTATTTTGTAAAACTTTACGCCCATTTTACATCAGTAGTAGTGTTTTGTTGACATGCAAAGTTAATTGAGTCTTTGGATACAGTCCCCCATAGACATCACTAATAAAGACACGTATATTGAGTGCTGTCCCCTGTTCCCTATTCTCTCTCCTTCCCAGGCTACCAGCCCTGTGACCCCCAGGTGATCTGCAACCGGGTCAACCACGTCAGCACCTGCCTGGAGGAGCTCAAGCAGCTGGCGGCCAAGCGGCGCTCGGAGCTGGAGGAGTCTCAGCACCTTTGGGCATTCTTCCAGGAAGTGGAGGAGTCTGAGGCCTGGATCCGCGAGAAGAGCTCCATCCTGGCCGCCCAGACCTGCGGCAAGGACCTGAGCAGCGTGCTGCGGCTGCTCCAGAAACACAAGACCCTGGCTGGGGAGCTGCTGGCCCACCGCTCCCTCCTCCAACAGACCATGAAGAAGGGCAAGCAGATCCTGATGGAGAAGAGTTTTGGCACGGGGGGCATCCAGGAGCGCATCATGGAGGTGAAAGGGGAGTGGAAGAGGCTGGAGGACCAGGCGGCGCAGAGACTGGGCCACCTGCAGGAGGCACTCAACTTCTTCCAGTTCAGCACGGAGACGGACGACTTGTTGGCTTGGTTGCAGGACGCCTACCGCCTGGTTTCCAGCGAGGACTTTGGCCACGACGAGTACTCCACCCAGTCACTGCTCAAGAAGCACCGGGGTGTGCGCGAGGCCGTGGACAAGCACCGGCTGCATGTAGTAACTCTGCGCAAACACATGGTGGCGCTGCCACTGCACTACCGGGAGCTGGACGAGGTGCAGTCAAGAATGGGCGAGGCGGAGCAGCTGTACACCGAGGTGGCCGAGGTGGCCGTCCTGAGGCAGCAGTGGCTGCACGACGCGCTGGCCGTCTACCTCATGTTCAGCGAGGTCAACGCCTGCGAGGTGTGGATCGATGAGAAGGAGCAGTGGCTTAACAAGATGGAGGTTCCAGAGAGGCTGGAGGACGTGGAGGTCATAGCCCATAGGTACAGCTCCCGTCTGCGGTGGAGATCATAGGGAGAATGTTAGATTTAAGTCAGGCTTTAAGTATATAAAGTTAGTCATACATTTTTAGGGAATCTGTTCTTTGAACCCTCCCTCATAAGGGCTACATAACGCTGTCATTTTAAAACACACATTCTCCCTCCTCTCGTTTCACACTCTTTGTAGGTTTGAGAGCCTGGACCAGGAGATGAACAGCCTGATGGGAAGGATCCTGGACGTGAACCAGATAGTGCAGCAGCTCCTGGACAGTGGTCACCCCAGCTCTACAGAGGTCAGAGGCTGTCAGGACCACCTCAACAGCAGGTAACCCACCCCACTGTTCTCTGACTGACCAACTCCGAGGTGTATTCACTAGGAACCAAACAGAAGCAAAAGGCCAAAACGGGGAAGGACTAAACTGAACTTAACCAATAAGAATGTTTTGCTACAGTTTGCTATGGTGCGCACTAATGAATGCACCCCAGGTCTACTCCACAACCAGACATAACATAGACCTACGGGTCTCTCTATTTACCCACACAGCACCAATATGTGATGAAAACGTTACTTATCTGCATTGCATAATAACATGGGAGTTATGTTTTGTTGAATAGAGATGCATCAACACAGGATTTAAAAAAAATCTAACTGAACACTAGATAGGCTGCGTTTATACAGGCAGCCCGATTCTGAAAAGATCTGATTAGTCAAAAGTCCAATTCAAAAAGAAATTAAAAGAATTGGGATGCCTGTGTAAATGCAGCCATAGAAACACATCTGTCAATCCATGTACAGCACATGGGGTGTAGTGCATTGATGATATTTTTTTCAAAGTGGCCCAGTTACCTCATTCTTAGATAATTTCGTACCATATAAGGGAAGGGAGGAGGGTTGATAAGAAGAATCTGGTCCACTGTTCTTATTTGGCCCAGATCGGGAGCAACAGAAACCATGATGATCACATGCTCCCTGCTGATAGACCTGGAAGGGGACTGATTGGACCAGAGACCCTAGTGACACCATGGAGAAACAGACAGACAGACAGATCTAAGGCCAGGGCCAGGGTAGTGGATGATGGTATTGGTAAAATGCTACAGTGGCCCAGTTCCTCCTGACTTTGGCATACAAAGCCTATCTCAGGGTGACCATCTGTGTCGACTGCCTGCCACACTGGGTGCAAGACCAACCTGCCCAAAATGTGTTCTATTTGGCTTTACTATATTCTCCCTCAGTCTCAAACTGTTTTAGTTGTGACTAAATATAGCGTTCATTGATATTGTACATCTCGGTGACATAGTTTACGTAGACTTCGGCTTCTGATGTTCCTGGTTTGCTTAATGCTTTGACCATATCTGGCCGATGGTGCTTCATGATATTGATACCCTTTGAAGCCTCTGGCTATAGGGTTCTGGCATGACGTCATGTCAGATATGCTTCGCTAAATGACTGTAATTCACGCCTGTTCTTTTGCATGGGGACCATATTAACAGCCTGTGTGAAGAAAAAGACAAAAGCCTTTGAGATGCAAATGACAACTAACAAGCAAAACCAATGTCCCTCATTAATGCATTTGATCAATTGCACTATTGATTCCATCCTCTTGGGCAAAATGAAAATTGTAACAATATTTAATACTTAGTGTATGTTTTAGTATACTGACTGAATTATAAGCTTCAAGCGGATGCAGACTAACCCTGCCCCCATCCCCAACCCTGTGCCCCTGTCTGTACCCCACCTCCCCACCACTGTGCCCCTGTCTGTTACCTCCCCCCTCTACAACCCTGTGCTCTTGTCTTTCCCCGCCCGTGTGCCCATCTGACCCGCCCTCCCCTGTGCCTCTGTCTGAACCCCTGTCGACTCCTGTGCCCCTGTCTGTCCCCTCTAGATGGAACCGCATCGTGGAGATGGTGGAGCAGAAGAAGGACCACCTGGACTCTGTCCTCCGTCTCCAGAACTACCTGCTGGAGTGTGCTGAGATTAAGTCCCAAATCCAGGAGAAGCGCAAGGCCATCGACGCCACTCAGTACGTGGGGAGTGACCTGGGCGGGGTGCTGGCCCTGCAGCGCCGACTCTCCACCATGGAGGGGGCCCTGGCCGTGCTGGAGCCCAAGCTGCTTCACCTGCAGCAGGAGGCAGAGGAACTGGCCATCTCGCACCCGGCCAAGGCCATGGAGGTCCTGGAGCCCTTCGAGGGCATCAGTGTAGAGTGGGAGGAGCTGAAGCGCACGCTGCAGGGCTGCGAGGACTCTCTGATGGTGGCGGGGCGGCTGCAGCAGTTCATCCAGGACCTGGACTCCTTCCTGACGTGGCTGGTGCAGACGCAGACGGCGGCAGCTAGCGACGAGCTGCCCAACGCGCTGGAGGAGGCAGAGAGGCTGATCAACCGCCACGCGGCGCTGAAGGAGGAGATCGGGAGGTACGAGGAGGACTACGAGCGGCTGCAGGCGGTCAACGAGCTGCTGGAGGCCGAGGAGGCGCCGCTGCCATACGCGGCGCTGCAGCAGTGGCTCCAGAAGCTGGATGTGGGCTGGAACAAACTGCTAGAGATGTGGGAGAGCCGGAGGGAGGTGCTGGTGCAGGCGCACATCTTCCACCTCTTCCTGAGGGACGTCAAGCAGGCCGAGGCCTTCCTCAACAACCAGGTCAGTTAGCCTCTTGTTGGACATCCCAACACCAGCATATCCATTAGCAACATCTAGTAGTTAGGCCTACTGAGTCAATTCATCATTAGCTAATCTGTGTTATTAGTCAGTAATTCTTATTAAACATGAATAGCTAAAGACGGTACAATATGACTTCTGACTGTACTAGATATGGATGCTGTGGAAGCACAGTGCTATTACAGTGAGGGTCAGTGCTATTACAGTGAGGGTCAGTGCTATTACAGTGAGGGTCAGTGCTATTACAGTGAGGGTCAGTGCTATTACAGTGAGGGTCAGTGCTATTACAGTGAGGGTCAGTGCTATTACAGTGAGGGTCAGTGCTATTACAGTGAGGGTCAGTGCTATTACAGTGAGGGGCCAACGTTCTATACCCGCTATGCTGCCAGGGAAAACCCCAGGCCTGCACTCTTAGAAAACAAGGTGCTATTTAGAACCTAAATGGGTTCTTCGCTGTCCCCATAGGAGAACCCTTTGAAGAATAGTTTTTGGTTCTAGGTAGAACCTTTTTGAGTTCCATGGAGAACCCTTTACACAGAGGGTTCTACCTGAAACCAAAAAGGATGTGTAAAGGGCATTGTGGAAATGATCAGAGGGTTGCTTTTACAGTTACACACAGCACAGCATATGCCTGTGATTACTAGCCTAGATGTAGAATTCATAGGAGGCTCTATAGCAGGAAATCCCAGCAAGATGTGCGTCATGAGGGTTGCCAGGTGTGCGTCATGAGGGTTGCCAGGTGTAGGTCATGAAGGTCGTGAGGGCCATGTGGGTCATGAAGGTTGCCAGGTGTGCGTCATGATGGGTTGCCAGGTGTGCGTCATGATGGGTTGCCAGGACCGGTGGATAGTAAACCGGCAACGTCGAGCGCTGGAGCGGGATTAGACATGACAATAAGGTTAAAATGTCAACATGTAGTTCATTTAAAAAATGTTTGTTTTGCATTTATATTCATGCACATTATATCGTCCTTTATTGTGCCATGTGTGTGAGTATGTACAGTATGGCGGTCTATAGGCTATGCATGCCGGAATTATGCACACCATTTTATAAAGTGCACTCCATTGCAGGACTTTGCGTGCAGAACAGTGTTCCATTCCAGTTGAAATGTCACGCATTTCCCCCGACTGCTCTGTCCGTGTGTCAGAGCATGTCTGTTCTGGTTTGCTGACATACCTTTACCAGAGACCCAGTTCTCCCTTAGGCACAGAGGCCAAAGGGTTTCATTTTTTAATAATTGTCAAACGGAGTGCCATGACTTGTTTTTGGTCCCCCCCATGTTTCTCTCAACCCTTGTAGCGTGTATCTGACCATACATACAGGAATGTCCTTACGCTATCGCTTTGCTTTACGTGTGGTTGTGTTGAACACAACAGTTCAGCCGTCGCAATTCAGACATCCATTGATCAGGAAAACAATGTAGTGTTCCTTGCCAATAGTGACTGAAACCTGACCTCATTATAGTCCTTAGAGATCAGCATATTTATCATTCAGCGAAATATAATCTGCACCTCTTTGCATGTACTAAACATGCTAATGTAGTTATTGCTAAAATGCCATGAGATCACACCCATGTCTGCGAGCACATACTACACACGGGCTTGTTACAGTAATATTCCCATTTTCTCTCTCAGTTTTCACTCTATTCCCTCTAATCTCTTGGACATTTACAAACTCGTCACTGACGTGTGGTTCTGACTCTGTCCATTCTCCCCGTCCCCCTACCAGGAGTCGGCCCTGGCCCACGTTGAGCTCCCCGCCACGGTGGAGACGGTGGAGGCTGCCATCAAGAAGCACAAGGACTTCACCACCACCATGGAGCTCAACCTGCATCGCATCAAGGCTGTCATCGAGGCCGGAGAGAGCCTCATTAGCCAGAGCAACATCTACTCGGACCGTATCAGGGAGCGTGTGAACACCCTCGCTAACAGGTGGGTGGCGACATAGGATTGTTCCACTCTGACCATGCGAATGTATAGCAAAGCCATTTTACAATCTTTCTTAAACATCTCTGGCTATGTTTAGAAGAGCACAGGGGCATGAAGATGAAATGGGAGGCTAGTTCGACCCATAAATGACTGAAGATTCACCTGTCCTTATTTATACGGGGGGGCTGTGGTCAAGTCTGAAACGCATGAGGTATAGGTAGATGTGTCACTTGTCACTTAGCAGGGGCACAACACCATATTTGAATACTCTATGGATATTGAAATAGAAAATGCTGTTCATCCTTGAAATACGAGTTAATTACTATGGTGATAATGCAGTGGTCTTTGGTAGCAGGTGGGCCTCACTAACACAATGGTACACACGAGGAGACAAAGCATAAGCAACCGAAAAGAAACTCCCCTTGTTAATACTTTCTTTTAACAGCAGAGCATGACATTCATACTGATGGGTGAGGCGAGGAGGGGCCTAGTCAACCCGTATTCAAGCCTCCACGCCAACAATAGCATGGGGCGACCACATGTTAGGGAGATATTTAGATGAGGCCGTTGGCCGACTCATCTTTACAATGGACTCACTGTTGCTCGGTGTGCTGCACCAAAGCCACCAACCTCATACATGGAGTTACAGTTGCAGATACCAGTAGAGTGATTGCTGCACTGTGTGAATGAATGGTTCTATGTTTCTCTCCTCCACAGAGGCAACCAGAACCGGGAGCTGGCCCAACAGTGGCTGGAGAGGCTCAACGGCCAGTGGGGGCTCCAGAGATTACTACAGGACTGCCACGAGGTAGGACACAACATGAAACGCTGGCATATCAATGGAATAACCAATGGGAGGATGTAGGGGTTAAAAAAAGGGCTTGTGTTCGGAGCTGTGCTGTACATGGCTTTGCTTGGGACCACAGGGGGTCAGGCTCAAACCTCCAGATGGATATTGTGTTGCTGGATCCTTCAGTGATATACTAAAACTCTGCTTAGCTGAAATTGAATGACATCTGACAGACCTGTGGTGGGGTCTATCCCTTCCTCAATCTTTATATCAGGGTTGACAACATGTTTTTCTTTGTCTATGTAAGTTCAATGATTTGAGCCAGCCGGCTGCTGTGTTAGATGATTAACTTGGGGATGTGAGCGACAGACGAACTTGACTCTTCTGAGGTTTTGATGTGATTAGTTGTCGTTGTTGACCTGCTGGATCTTTCGGACTGGACAGTCAACTTCTGCAAACCCCTTCAGAGAGGCGGACCTAGTTGATAGTCGGTGGATATTTGTCATTTGGTTGTAAAGGAAGATGATGCTTTGCTATGATTGACATGACTTTGACTGCCATGTTTAAGCTGTGCTGTGTGCCTATGTGTCAGAAGAGCCATATTCAGTGTCCAGTGCCGAACCTGGATATTAAAAGGTTGACCGATTATTCGGAATGGCCGATTAATTAGGGCCGATTTCAAGTTTTCATAACAATCGTAAATCGGTATTTTTGGGTGCAGATTTGCCGATCTATATATTTATATATATTTTTTACACCTTTATTTAATCTTTATTTAACTAGGCATGTCCGTTAAGAACACATTCTTATTTTCAATGACGGCCTAGGAACGGTGGGTTAACTGCCTTGTTCAGGGGCAGAATGACAGATTTTCACCTTGTCAGCTCGGGGGATCCAATCTTGCAACCTTACAGTTAACTAGTCCAACGCAATAACGACCTGCCTCTCTCTCGTTGCACTCCACAAGGAGACTGCCTGTAACGCGAATGCAGTAAGCCAAGGTAAGTTGCTAGCTAGCATTAAACGTATCTTATAAAAAACAATCAATCATAATCACTAGTTAACTGCACATGGTTGATGATATTACTAGATATTATCTAGCGTGTCCTGCGTTGCATATAATCTGACTGAGCATACACGTATCTAAGTTTCTGACTGAGCGGTGGTAGGCAGAGGCAGGCGCTTAAACATTCATTCAAACAGCACTTTCTGGCGTTTCGCCAGCAGCTCTTCGTTGTGCGTCAAGCATTGCTCTGTTTATGACTTCAAGCCTATCAACTCCCGAGATGAGGCTGGTGTAACCGAAGTGAAATGGCTGGCTAGTTAGCGCGTGCTAATAGAGTTTCAAAAGTTACACTGGCAATACTAAAGTGCCTATAAGAACATCCAATAGTCAAAGGTTAATGAATTACAAATGGTATAGAGGGAAATAGTCCTATAATTCCTATAATAACTACAACCTAAAACGTCTTACCTGGGAATATTGAAGACTCATGTTAAAAGGAACCACCAGCTTTCAAATGTTCTCATGTTCTGAGCAAGGAACTTAAACGTTAGCTTTCTTACATAGCACATATTGCACTTTTACTTTCTTCTCCAACACTTTGTTTCTGCATTATTTAAACCAAATTGAACATGTTTCATTATTTACTTGAGGCTAAATTGATTTTATTGATGTATTATATTAAGTTAAAATAAGTGTTCTCATTCAGTATTGTTGTAATTGTCATTATTACAACAACAACAACAAAAAAATTGTCCGATTAATCGGTTTCGGCTTTGTGGGTCCTCCAGTAATCGGTATCGGCATTGAAAAATCATAATCGGCCGACCTCTACTGGATATATCACCTGTTCAAAGGGTTTCATAGTGTGCCCCTGAGCTACCCTATCTAACACAGAGCTTTATTCTGTTTTTCTCTCTGCGTTGAATAATTCACCACCACTTCCCTATATCATTAATTCAGGGTATAGGGAGTGTGTATCTGTGGTAGAAGGCTTCCCTTCCAGTGTGTGGCCTACTGAATGAGAATGACACACACTGCGACAGTTTGTAAGAAAGTGCAGAAGTGTGTTCTTAACTTTCACTCTTATGATACAGCTGTACTGGCTTGAGAAAAAAAGGGTTGATGCACATCCAGTGGTTGGTTGTTACCATGACCCCCCAAAAAATGTAATGTTTTTTTTCTCCCAAATTTTGTGGTGTCCAATTGGTAGTAGTTACAGTCTTGTCCCATCACTGCAACTCCTGTACGGACTCGGGAGAGGTGAAGGTCGAGAGCCGTGCGTCCTCCGAAACACAACCCAGCCAAGCCGCACTGCTTCTTGACATAATGCACTGCATCTTGACACAACCCGGGCGGCCCTGGGCCAATTGTGCGCCGCCCCATGGGTCTCCCGGTCGCGGCCGGCTGTGACAGAGCCTGGACTCGAACCCAGGATCTCTAGTGGCACATCACATTGATCTGACCTGACTGTGGACTGGAGGCAGAGGCTCATCATTTCTAATAGCAGTTATACACTGGAGTCCATTTGCTGCTGCCTCCCAGACTCCACATGGGTAGAATTCATTTGGAGTCCCAGGGGGGGCTTATCTGCCTGTGACCCAACTGACCTCTCTGGTCAGGAGGGGAGCATCCAGGGGTGGTCCCCGCCTCCAGAGAGTAGGATGCTAAGAGGTTGAGGACAATAGCGGGGCCGTCGGAGAGGAATATACCATGGACCCTTTAAACGAAAGCAGAGCAGTAAATCTATCAACCCCCCTCCCCCCCACTCAGTGATGTAATTTCAAGTGCAGAGCATTCTCCCTGGTGACGCCTCACAACAGCGTAGGATCTCTCTCTCTCTCTCTCTCTCTGCTGCTCACCCCCCCCCTCTTTCGCTCGCTCTCTCGCTGGCTCTCCCTCGATGGCTCGATCCAGTGCAAGCTTTCGATCACCTCGCACTGCTCAGCCACTGCAGCAGCAGCAGGGTCGGAGATACTGGGGCTTGTGACAGCCCGGAATACAGCCGCGTGCACCTGGAAGAGGCAAGGACTGCAGCAGAGGGACAAACCAAGAGCGAGAGAGAGCCAGGCAAAAGGGGTGGGGGTTGGGGTTGGGGGTGGAGAAGAAAGACAATAGGAATGTGATAGAGGGAGTCGTGAGGTGTCTGGATTTCGTGTCTGGATTTCTTTGGAGGAGCCAGAGGAGCAGAATCTCTCCCCCCCCCCCCCCCCTTGACACTATCAAACGCCGGCCCCCCTCCCGCATCTAATCCCTCCTTCCTCCCTCCCTCTAGGGTTCATGGGGACGGGCAAACCTGCTCCTGGAGCCTGCGAGTTTATTGTTTTGGGGAGATTTTTCATTTCTCCATTTCTCATTCTCTCTCACTTGTCAGTGGTCCGCCTCCTTCTCGTCTATCTCCCTCTCTCTGGGTTGAACACACCAGCCAGAGCAACGCGCCACGGCAACGCAGCAGCAGAGGGGCTAGTGCAGCCTCAACGTCATCTTATCTGGGGGTTTTTTGGGGGGGGGGGGAGCAGCTTTGCCTTGCTGCTTGTTTGTTTTGATTCCTGCAGCATCTCTCTTTGACTGTGGGGATTTGTGCTTTATTCCTACCTGGACGGGCAGGTCGAGGATGTGGATACGTACCGCCACCCATCACAACTCTATGAGTCGTTCCCGTTAAACGCTGCCTGCCGGTAAATGGAACCGATTTCCCGTTAAATCTCAGGGGACTAGCAGTCGAGGACGAGAGAGACTAGTTCAGAGGATGGGGGTGGAAATATGTGGGTGGCAGGCAGGCGATGGAGATATTGCTTGTACTGATGATGTTGAATGGGCAGGGATATTTGCAAGTCCTTTTGTATGTTTGGCCCTAAATGTAATGGTTAGCTTGCTTTTATAACTAATGTGCCAATGGATTATGTGCTTGTGTTGACGTGTGCTTATGTGTGTTCTGTGTACATGTGAAGGAATTGCTGTTACCATGTGTATGCTTGTGTGTACAACACGTGTGTCTGCATTCATGTGTCTGCCGTATGTGTTTAATATGCATGTGCTTGACCTCGTGTGTGTGTGTGTGTGTGTGTCTCTGTGTTCATGTGTTTTGGATGATTGCTTTTCTATTATTTCCATGGGTGTTCATTTTTGTTTGCATTTATCTCTTAGGTTTTCACATGACTATGGTCATATGTTCAGCCTGAATACGTCTCTGTTTGTGCTTGTACAGGTATTGTGTGTGTGTGTGTGTCTCTTATGTATGTGTGCATCTATGCTACTCTGCATCCATCTGTTAGTAGCCTACATTGTCCAACTAGATGACAGTACAAATGCATTGAGTGGCATGATCACCCTGTACTGACAGCTCTGTCCCTTGTCCCTCAGCTTGGAGACTGGGTGGCAGAGAAGATGCTCATGGCTCGTGACACGTCCCGCGATGAGACGCAGAAGCTGCACAAGAAGTGGCTGAAGCACCAGGCTTTCATGGCCGAGCTGGCCCAGAACAAGGAGTGGCTGGAGAAGATCGAGAGGGTGAGTACACTACCGCTGGGGCTCCACACAGAGGCTGGGGGTGGGTATCTACCATGAGCTGATGCTCAGGAATGGGGAAGGGGAGACTGAGCTGGCTGCTCTGTTGGGGGTGGCAGAGTTTTGGGTGTGTGGTTGGGGATGGGGAGGGGGAGACTGAGCTGGCTGCTCTGTTGGGGGTGGCAGAGTTTTGGGTGTGTGGTTGGGGATGGGGAGGGGGAGACTGAGCTGGCTGCTCTGTTGGGGGTGGCAGAGTTTTGGGTGTGTGGTTGGGGATGGGGAGGGTGAGTTGGTGTCAACTCATTCTTTACTACGTCTTTTGTTTTGTAGGTTAGAAATACAAAGTTCCTTGTTACAATGTGATCAGACCAGCATACTGTATATACTGTATATAAATCAACTAACAATAGTACCTGCAATATTTGTGGTTCATAACAATTTTTATATGCTCTTATATGATTTATTTAGCTATTCATGATTTCTAAGCCTGTTTGGAGTGTGACACAGAAAACACGCATAAACTGGCCGAGAATTGTCATTTGGTTTACCGTTAGTTGAATAAAAGCACAATCACGGGCACTGCGAGTGGATGGTTGAATGTCAGTGAATCGTCTCTAAGAGCTCTGGTGAAACCAGAGATTCCCTGATGTGCCTATGAGCTCACCACGAACAGCTTTGCCTGAAATCTCCACTGGTCACATCACCACATCATATCTATGGGCCCTGCCTGCCCTATCAGATTGATACAAACTGTAACATCAGTGGGATAATTGCTTTAGGCAAGTAACACAAGGACACCCACTGGCTCGGTTGTGGCTCATTGTACCCTGTTATATCCAGCCTATTCCTCCTAACCGGAACAGGGCTGCACTAGGTGCACATGAAGTTGAGTGGGAAAGCGAGCGTTTTCACTGAACACTGTCAGTATGGGAACGTGGAGGCCATTTAGGCCTAAGTATATACAGAAGTTTAATGCAGTGGCGTCATCCAGGCTGAGTCTAAGGGGTACGATCCATTATAGATACAAAATTCAGGTCATCTGCGTAGATAGATACTGGAGTGGTATTGGAAAGTGCTTACTGCAGCTACTGTACAAGGGAACGATTGCTTGGAGGCGCGCCCATGGGCATGCCGATAAGCTCAGGAGAATAATTAGAAGAATGTTATCTGCATATAGCTCCTCTTACAGTAAATTATTTCTAGGTACAGTATGATAAGCCACATGTCCTCCCAGTGATGCTGTGTACCCAAACAGAAACACAGTTTTCTCCCCCAGGGCCCCCGGCATAACGTTGGTGGGAAAAACAGAATAAACATGTTGCGACAGACACCCTAAACACACCGTAGCATAGCCCTACTGTGTGTATGTGTCTCATCTGAAGCCATGCCAACTGGTGACCTGCTCTGTGTGTTTGTGTGAGAGAGTATGGGGGTTGCCTGATATCTGTCAAATCTGAAAATGATTGAAAATATATTTACACTACATTTGGAAAGTATTCAGAGCCCTTGACTTTTTCACATTTTGTTACATCACAGCCTTATTCTAAAAGGGATTAAATCCACATCAATCTACACACATAACAAAGCGAAGACAGTTAAATATTATTTTTTTTTTGCAAATTTAAGTATTCAGACCTTTTTCTATAGGACTCGAAATTGAGCTCAGGTGCATCCTGTTTCCATTGATCATCCTTGAGGTGGTTCTACAACTTGATTGGAGTCCGCATGTGGTAAATTCAATTGATTGTACATGATTTGGCACATATGTCTACATAAGGTCCCACCATTGACTGCGCATGTCAGAGCAAAATCCAAACCATGAGGTCGAAGGAATTGTTCGTAGAGCTCTGAGACTGGATTGTGTCGAGGTACAGATCTGGGGAAGGGTACCAAAAAAATTCCTGCAGTATTGAAGTCCCCAATAACACAGTGGCCTCCATCATTCTTAAATGGAAGAATTTTGGAACCACCAATACGCTTCCTAGAGCTGCCGCCCGGCCAAACTGAGCAATCGGGGGAGAAGGACCTTGGTCAGGGAGGTGACCAAGAACCCGATGGTCACTGACAGAGCTCCAGAGTTCCTCTGTGAAGATGGAGGAACTTTCCAGAAGGACAACCATCTCTGCAGCACTCCACCAATCAGGCCTTTATGGTAGAGTGGCCAGACGGAAGCCACTCCTCAGTAAAAGGTACGACAGCCCACTTGGAGTTTGCCAAAAGCCACCCAACGGTCTCTCAGACCATGAGAAACAAGATTCTCTGGTCTGATGAAACCAAGATTGAAATCTTTGGCCTGAATTGCAAGCGTCACACCTGGAGGAAACCTGGCACCATCTCTACAGTGAAGCATGGTGGTGGCAGCAGCATGCTGTGGGGATGTTTTTCAACGGCAGGGACTGGGAGACTAGTCAGGATTTAGGGAAAGATTAACGGAGCAAAATACAGAGAGATCCTTGATGAAAACCTGCTCCAGTGCGCCCAGGACCTCAAACTAGGGCGAAGGTTCACCTTCCAAAGGGATCATGACTGTAAGCACACAGCCAAGACAACGCAGGAGTGGCTTCAGGGCAATGTCCATGAGTTGCCCAGCCAGAGCCCGGACTGGAACCCGATCGAACAACTCTGGAGAGACCTGAAAATTGCTATGCAGTGATGTTCCCCAACCAACCTGACAGAGCATGAGAGGATCTGCTGAGACGAATGGGAGAGTCTCCCCAAATACAGGTGTGCCAAGCTTGTAGCATCATACCCAAGAAGACCCGAGGCTGTAATCGCTGCCAAAGGTGCTTCAACAAAGTACTGAGGAAAGGGTCTGAATACTTATGTAAATGTATTCGTCTAAAAACCTGTTTTCACTTTGTCATTATAGGGTATTGTGTGTAGATTGATTAGAGAAAAGTCAAGGGGTCTGAATACTTTCAGAATGCACTGTATATTATGGAGTAATCTAGCTTGGAATCCAGACATGTGTAGAACCACAGAGGTTCATGAATATCTCTTTGCTTGACAAATTCAAACACAGATCAACTCGAGACATTGAGTTTTATCTCTGTTCACGATTCAGGATAATGACCATGGTTTTGTTCTCAGATTGAGACATGAATATCAGATATGCCTTAGAAAGATCTTAGTATTTTAGAAATAATAGCCTTTATTCCGATATATATATTTTTAAACCTACACTGCATGGCTTATATTAATACTGTAGGCTATACCATAATATTGAATAGCAGTGGAGAGGTTTTGCATTTGGCATTCATGATGTTTTTCATGGATGTGAACTTTCTATTGTACTTGCACAGCAGACATTTGTCTATAAAACCATATCAGAATAGGTTATAATACTGTCTGTTTTCGCCGGTATTCTGTCTCATATATTTTACTCATCTGTGTTGATACACTCTGACCTGCCTATAGATTTCCCTCTGTAACGGCAGCACTGAGATCGCCGTAGGCGAACGTAGCCCTCTGTAAAGGGCAAGTTGGTGGTCTTACGTGGGTGCAAGAATCCATTTCATATAGCCAATGTTAAGACTACCCAAGGGGACAGGCCTAGCAAGCTGTAGCTGTGATAAATCTGTTGGGGCGGCGCTAGTGTTTACAACCCAATGGGTTTGAGGATAGGATAAAGTAATCCCTCTCACCCCCCCTCCCCCTGAAAAGATTTAGATGCACTACTGTTCCACTGGAGGTCATAAGGTGAATGCACCAATTTGTAAGTCGCTCTGGATAAGAGCGTCTGCTAAATGACTTAAATGTTAAATGTTTGAGTTAGGGTAGTCCTGGGAAACATTATTTCCCCCCTCCTGGATTTTCAAGAGCTGTGCTCTCTATCGAACATTTTACCCAAAGCAAATTGGTTATATATGAAAGGGTCTAGGACTGTCTCCAAGGTTTTAAGTAAATGAAGTCTCTGCCTATATAGCAGCTAGAATCTCTGGTGTTACTGAACCTACCAGCCTTCTGATGCAGGTGACCCTCTTACCCTGTGACTGTCACTGTTCTAAGGTGGTAGACATTTTTACGTGGTGGATTCCCCGACGTCACATGCCCGCAGCTGTTGGAAGGTGCAACTTTGCCGGATACGGACATGCGGCCGCGCTTGCAGTGGTTGCCAGGCAACTGCCTGTCCCCTCCCGGCGTACCTCATGTGTGAAGGTAATTTGTCCAGCAGGAAGTGACGTATTAAAGGGCTAGTGTGAAGAGTACCAGAAAATGTATGACTTCACTGATAAAGAATGAAAATGTATGCCCTCACTACTGTAATTACAGGGATCCGATGCAGGTGAGACGGCTAGTTGGCTACCCCTTAGTTGCTGGGTCTGTAGATGGCATCTACAGCTAGGGTTCTTGTTTCTAAATGGAAAGTCACACCCATGTCCACATCCACCTTGATATTCTGAAAATCAATACAACGTAGTTGATGGACATTTTTGTTACACGATGTTCAATGTGATAACGACCCGGTGTCTTTGGGTGCCGAACCTAATTTTGGAAGTGTAGAATTGAACATGCTTCAGGTGGGATTGTAATCATTGGATCTAGTGCTTGTCCCTGCAGTATGTAGAAGTTGTTACAAATTGGGCCTACCGCTGTTTCTCTCAATGCTATTGTTACCCAAAGCCCAATGGGCTCTTATTTCCCCTTCCCCCTCGCTTTTCAGATAATTAATTGGCCTCATATCTACAATAAGTATGTGAATCTCACCCTTCTATTCTCTAGACCCCTCACTATTATTATAATAGGGATCTCCTGGATGAAGGTGACTCTCTCTCTCTCTTTTGTTTCAGAGTGTATGTGTGTACATCGTGTGTGTGTGTGTTCAGGGTTATATATTATGAAAAGCATTCAGCATTATCAGCAGCGACCCTGACACTCCATTAATAGTGATGCCATAACAACATAATCACTGCCTTTTATAGTTGCAACTCCATCTGTTAGGTCCTTGGCATCCCACGACTCGTATCGTACACACACACACACACACACACACTTTCCTTAACCCCTTTGGGAGTAGAGTTTGACCCCTGTGTTTTTGCAGGCCCTGCAATATACAGTGGGGGAAAAAGTATTTAGCCAGCCACCAATTGTGCAAGTTCTCCCACTTAAAAAGATGAGAGGCCTGTAATTGTCATCATAGGTACACTTCAACTATGACAAACAAAATTAGAAAAAGAAATCCAGAAAATCACATTGTAGAATTTCTAATGAATTTATTTGCAAATTATGGTGGAAAATAAGTATTTGGTCAATAACAAAAGTTTATCTCAATACTTTGTTATATACCCTTTATTGGCAATGATAGAGGTCAAATGTTTTCTGTAAGTCTTCACAAGGTTTTCACACACTGTTGCTGGTATTTTGGCCCATTCCTCCATGCAGATCTCCTCTAGAGCAGTGATGTTTTGGGGCTGTTGCTGGGCAACACGGACTTTCATCTCCCTCCAAAGATTTTTTAATGGGGTTGAGATCTGGAGACTCCAGGACCTTGAAATGCTTCTTACAAAGCCACTCCTTCGTTGCCCGGGCGGTGTGTTTGGGATCATTGTCATGCTGAAAGACCCAGCCACGTTTCATCTTCAATGCCCTTGCTGATGGAAGGAGGTTTTCACTCAAAATCTCACGATACATGGCCCCATTCATTCTTTCCTTTACACGGATCAGTCGTCCTGGTCCATTTGCAGAAAAACAGCCCCAAAGCATGATGTTTCCACCCCCATGCTTCACAGTAGGTATGGTGTTCTTTGGATGCAACTCAGCATTCTTTGTCCTCCAAACACGACGAGTTGAGTTTTTACCAAAAAGTTATATTTTGGTTTCATCTGACCGTGTGGGAGAATGTCAATCTTCTTCTGGATCATCCAAATGCTCTCTATCAAACTCCCAGCTCTCTGCAGGTCATTCACTCACCGTTCTTGTGATCATTTTGACCCCACGGGGTGAGATCTTGCGTGGAGCCCCAGATCAAGGGAGATTATCAGTGGTGTTGTATGTCTTCCATTTCCTAATAATTGCTCCCACAGTTGATTTCTTCAAACCAAGCTGCTTACCTATTCCAGATTCAGTCTTCCCAGCCTGGTGCAGGTCTACAATTTTGTTTCTGGTGTCCTTTGACAGCTCTTTGGTCTTGGCCATAGTGGAGTTTGGAGTGTGACTGTTTGAGGTTGGACAGGTGTCTTTTATACTGATAACAAGTTCAAACAGGTGCCATGAATACAGGTAACGAGTGGAGGACAGAGGAGCCTCTTAAAGAAGAAGTTACAGGTCTGTGAGAGCCAGAAATCTTTCTTGTTTGTAGGTGACCAAATACTTATTTTCAACCATAATTTGCAAATAAATTCATTAAAAATCCTACAATGTGATTTTCTGGATTTTTTTTTCTTCTCATTTTGTCTGTCATAAAGTTAAGTTGAAGTGTACCTATGATGAAAATTACAGGCCTCATCTTTTTAAGTGGGATAACTTGCACAATTGGTGGCTGACTAAATACTTTTTTGCCCCACTGTATGGGGCGTGTGAGCCGAGAGGGCGAGTGAGCAGAGAGAGAACAGTCAGAGCTTCCTAGACGACAGGACATGGTAGGAATGTAGAGGGAGGCAGACAATTATGTCATACAGTTCCATGTTCAACCGTGTCAGGACATTGCTAATACCTAGCAATCAGTGTCCTCTTAATGGTTAGTGGAACATTGCTGTTAACACCGGTTCTTCACAATATCTTGGCAACATTTTTGCTTTTCTTAATTAATACAAGATACTGTGCTATAATATTATGGAAGGCCAAGTACATCATGAAGACTTGTAAAGTTGACCCAATGGCATTATTTGAATGGTGAGGAGGCAATCATGTAGATCAGATTGAGGCCTTTTATTTGCAAGTGAAGATTTAGCCACTGAACACCATATAAAAAAATAATTAACTGGACACAAGGAACATAAATCAAATCAAATCAAACCGTATCATAAAGCATGCACTGGAACGCGCCCATTCGCCCATCAATTCTCAGACCAGGAAATGAACAGAACCCTCTTCAATCGACGAGAAAACCCAAGGTAATAATTTACATTTCTTTAGATTAACCTTAGCGTATCATTTGTCAAACATGCTCACATTGTATTTATACTTTATACATAAAGGGCACTATTTTGACAAACCTAAAGTAATGGTACATCTTAGCGCTGCTTTATAGGTTTGGGGTGTGTCAGAAATATTTCGGACATTTTCACAAGCAGAATTATGGGCGCATTAGCTGGCGGTGTCGCAAAAGGGTTGCGTTTTGATGAATGAATTAAGCGTCGACAGTTTGGCCTCTCAATGGCCTATCAGAGCGTTGTCATCAACTCCAATTCGAATGTTAGTCCGTTATAGCCTAGTTCAATAGCCTGCCCAATATTTGTTATATATATATATATATATTTGTACCCCTTTTTCTCCCCAATTTCGTGGTATCCAATTGTTGTAGTAGCTACTATCTTGTCTCATCGCTACAACTCCCGTACGGGCTCGGGAGAGACGAAGGTTGAAAGTCATGCGTCCTCCGATACACAACCCAACCAAGCCTCACTGCTTCTTAACACAGCATGCATCCAACCCGGAAGCCAGCCGCACCAATGCGCCGGAGGAAACACCGTGCGCCAGAGGAAACACCGTGCACCTGGCCACCTTGGTTAGCGCACACTGCGCCCAGCCCGCCACAGGAGTCGCTGGTGCGCGATGAGACAAGGACACCCCTACTGACCAAGCCCTCCCTAACCCGGGCGACGCAGACCTCCCGGTCGCGGCCGGTTACGACAGAGCCTGGGCGCGAACCCCGGGACTCTGATGGCACAGCTAGCGCTGCAGTACAGCGCCCTTAACCACTGCGCCACCCGGGAGGCCCCATTTGTTATATTTTTTACATGTTTGCAGTCTACATTATTCTAATTGCATTGCTTTAATATGGAAATACATTGTTAAACACAGTTGTGCGACTATAGTATGTGTTGGTTGAAACTCAATGTTAAATTCAAATCTCCCAACCAACATGTGTATGCCAATATGACACCAATGTTGATGAAAATTTGCAAATCAACTTCATTGGAGGTACGCAACACTATCTCCACCTCTCGTCATGATCCGAGAACTACTATAACAGATTTTTGACAGGGTCATAAGCATTAGGATTGTCAGACCATGTTTTCCCCAAACCTAGCTCAAATTCTAGACATCGGATTAAAACGAGGCGACATAGTCCATAAGGTGACCATTAGACTTAGATCCATTTGGATTGAAAACGTTTTTAGGTGCAACAGTTTTGATTCAATTCACAATTTAGTGCTCTCACGTGCACATTTCTGCCCAATATAAACCAATGATGTGCTACCTTTTTTTTATAGCATTTCTGACAATGCTAACATCTTTCCTGCTGAATCTGAATTCTAAAACCGGGTGCAACTCGTTTTCTATGCAACAGTAGCAGCTAGCTAGTATAAGGCTAACAGCTGTAGCTAGCTAACTAACGCCGGGTTGGATGAGAAGCAAAAGGAAGGTAGCTAGCAAGCTAGGTATATTGTGCTATGGGAGGTTTTTCACATGGTTGAAGTCCAAATCAAATCAAATTTTATTAGTCACATATTTAGCAGATGTAATTGCGGGTGTAGTAAAATGTGTAAACTGCTGACCTGGACAGTTGTGTGTAACCAGAGCACAAACAAATAAACTATTGATTATCCTTGGATGCTATCATAGGCAGTTAGATACACTGAACTTGGGGAAACCGCCACGCTGCTAATTTATAATGCATGTGCACACCAGAACAGACGCATGACTGTTAGAAGATCCAAATTCTATTCCTTACCTTATGCATTAATGTCAATGCAATTTTCTTTTCGTCATTTTAATCCACATTTGCAAGTGTCAAGTTCATTTTCACTGTGTACCCGAAAACCTGAAGTCGCCTACCACAAGTTAAAAGTAGCACGGGTGCGGGTTGCACATAATGATCATTGTTTGCTTGCGAGACCTGTGTGCAGTCAAAAGAAAATGCCACGCTTGCTAACTCAGTTAGCTATGTGATCAAATGAAATTGTTTTAGACTTGTTTTTCAACAAGCTAGAGAAATAAACATTCACTCAGTACTGAGTGAAAGAACAGAGACATTGCATTATTGTGAGACCACCTCTAAGAGTATGAATTAGGCTGTTTGAGAAGGTTTGAATCCTAAGCAACCTGCCTACACATCATTGGAAGTACAACAGACCAACATACAGTGCCTTCAGAAAGTATTCACACACCTTTACTTTTTCCACATTTTGTTGTGTTACAACCTGAATTTAAAATGGATTCAATTGAGATGTTGTGTCACTGGCATTAGACATAATGCCCCATAATGTCAAAGTGGAATGATGTTTTTAGACACTTTTACACATTCATTCAAAATTAAAAGCTGAAATGTCTTGAGTCAATTAGTATTTAAGCCCTTTGTTATGGCAAGCCTAAATAAGTCCAGGAGTAAAAATGTGCTTATCAAGTCACATAATAAGTATGCAATAATAATGTTTAACATGATTTTTAAATGACTACCTCATCTCTTTACCCCACACATACTGTACAATTATCTGTATGGTCCCTCAGTCAAGTAATGCATTTCAAACTCCGACTCAACCACAAAGACCAGGGAGGTTTTCCAATGCCTTGCAAAGAAGATAACCTATTTGTGGGAGAGTAAAAAGCAGGCACTGAATATCCCTTTGAGCATGGTGAAGTTATGAATGATTATTTGGATGGTGTATCAATACACCCAGTCACTACAAAGATAAAGGCTTCCTTCCTAACTCAGTTCCCGGAGAGGAAGGAAACTGCTTAGGGATTTCACCATGAGGCCAATGGGGACTTTAAAACAGTTTAATGGATGTGATAGGAAAAAACTAAGGATAGATCAACAACATTGTAGTTACTCCACAATACTAGCCCAAATAACAGAGTAAAAAGAAGGAAGCCTGTACAGAATACAAATATTCCAAACATGCATTCGGTTTTCAATAAGGCATTAAAGTAAAATTGCAAAATATGTGGCAAAGAAATTTACTTTATGTACTGAATACAAACTGTTATGTTTTGGCATGGGTCCCCAGATCCTCAAAGTTCTACAGCTGCACCATCGAGAGCATGGTTGCATCACCGCCTGGTATGGCAACTGCTCGACATCTGACTGTAAGGCACTACAGAGGGTAGTGTGTACGGCCCAGTACATCACTGTGACCAAGCTTCCTGACATCCAGGACCTACAGTATATACTAGGCAGTGTCAGAGGGAGGCCAAAAACATTGTCAAGGACTCCAGTCACCCAAGTCATAGACTCTTCTCTCTGCTACCGCACGGCAAGCGGTAAAGGAGTGCCAAGTCTAGGACCAAAAGGCTCCTTAACAGCTTCTACCCCCAAGCCATAAGACTGCTGAACAACAATGAATAAAATGGCCACCCGGGCTATTAACATTGACCCCTTCCTCCCCCCACTCGCTGTTCATTATCAATGCATAGTCACTTTACAAATAACCTCGACTAACCTGTACCTCCACACATTGACTCGGTACCGGTACCCACTGTATATAGCCTCGTTATTGTTATGTAATTTTCTTGTGTTACTTTTTGAGTAGATACATTTTTTTTTACTTTAGTTTATTTAGTAAATATTTTCTTAACTCTATTTCTTGAACTGTATGATTGGTTACAGTAAGGTTGTATTCACGGTAAGGTTGTATTCGGCGCATGTGACCAATACAATTTCATTTGATTTATGTTAGTGGCAAATCCAACACATCACTGAGTACCACTCTTCATATTCTCAAGCATGGTGGTGGCTGCATCATGTTATGAGTATGCTTGGGAGTGTTTGTTTTTAGGATAAAAACAAAATTAATAGAGCTAAGCACATGTAAAATCCTAGAGGAAAACCTGGTTCAGTCTGCTTTCCAACAGAAACTGGAAGACAAATTCACCTTTCAATAGGACAATAACTTAAAACACAAGGCCAAATGTGACCGACAGGCTGGATTCGGTCTTTGAAATTGTGTTTTTTTACATTGGATGAAAGTAGAGACTCAGAGCAAGAAAATGGTATATCATACACTACAGTTGAGGAACAATGGGAAAGTAATTCTGCTTGGAAAGTTGATAAACTTGTAACTTCACTTTTGAGAAAATGGATGTTGAATGTTTTGGTACCCACTGGAGAGCTCTTCTTTGTCAACACCCATTCAACATTGTTCACACCCTTTTAAGATTTAGCCCCACCCATCTCTTTAAGGATTCATACTGTATGTGAGGCTATGTACTAAACAACCAAAGATTTACTACGGGTGTGTTCATAAAATTAATCTGGAGTGCAGGGGGTGCTCGTCGTAAACTCAGCGTCCATTCTTAAATTCAGAGAACGCGCTCTCTGCGTGCACGCTGACACTCTGGCTGAGGAGTAGGGTTGATCCAAGTGTTCTGTCCTAACAGCAGTCAAGCACCCAAGCTAACTGACTAACGCTGGCTAGCTTGCTAGCTACGTCCAAACACAAATGAGAGAACAGCTCACCATTTTACTCGCTCTAACAGAGCTGGTTAGGCAGTTTTTATGTTATCCAGAGCATTGGTGTTTGCAACTGTGCTGCTGGCAACAGTTTAATTACGTTTTTTCCCCCAACATTTACTGACACCGGCTATATTCAACGGGTGTTGAGCGTTCATAAATTAGTCAGTTATTCTGCCCTCTGGCACACTCAGACGAGAGTGCTCTGAAATGAGAAAAGATTGCCAGAGAATTTACCAGCTACCTCCATCGACAATTGACGCAGTGACATCATACATATTCTATTGATATAGTTATTTGCATAGTGGAATCTTTTGTTTAGACATGTAGCTAGCTAGCTAAACAATGAACCATAATCACAACTCATAACGTTACTACCGGAATCTGCAGGTAGCTAACCAACCAGGTTCAATGTTAGCTAGCTAACATTAGACTGTAACTAGCAATTCAAATGGCTCTGAGATATGAATAGTATTACTAAACAGATCATACACGTAACGTTAACTAGCTAGCTATCTAACAGTACACTTTAACTTGAAATTAAAATGACTTTCTGACAAAATCAGAAATGTTTAATATCTGAAAATGTAACTAGCAAGACTATCTTACCTGTATACATGGACGTGTTTTATAGAACAGCCTTCTGTGTGTTCTCTTTACAACTCCGTCTGCATATTTGCAATCAAACGCCATCATTTCCTCCATCTCCTAAGCTATCATATTCTATTTCCACTGATTTTAAAAACTCGGTCCTCCGGAAAGTGGAGAGCAACACTTGCAATTCTACTACGTGATATCTTAAAAAAATAGTTATGTGGGGGGGGATCACGTGACCCTTGAACGAGATGGCCGCATGAACTAAGAGCTCCGCACAAGTAGTTTCCAATTCCTAATCTTACCTCCACTCCAAGTTCAAACTCATTTAGCTTTAGTAAGAAAAAGTCATGGCGGCTACAAAAGGCGACACTACAGGTGACATTTTTACCCGGACTCGAGTATTAGTGACGGAAAAAGCCTCCAAGAAGAAGCTAGCTTCAGAAAAAACTAGCGCCATTAGCCAGGAGCAAGAGAACCCGCTCCCCCCCGAGGCACAACGAATGCCAACCTCGCACTCTGTCGAAGACATCCTTTCTGAGTTGAGATCCCAACGTACAGAACTAAACGCTAAATTAGATGCCATTAACTCTCAGCTCAGTGCGATAGGGGGCAAGGTGACAATCCTGGAAAACGCATTGCCTGACATCAACAACAAGATAACCATAAACGCGGGGCGCCTGGACGAGGCAGAGGGGCGAATCCTATCCATGGAAAACTTATTGACAGATGCCATGGAAACAATAGCATATGCTAAAAAGAAAATCAAGCATCTGGAAGAGAAAACAGAGGACCTGGAAAACAGGGGGCGAAGGAATAATTGTGTTCTATTCAATCTGGGTGAAAAAGAGGGAAACGTGCCACTGATCCGTTACCTGCAAGACAAACTTCCCGAGTGGCTCCACATGTCCACCGACAGGCCTATAGAACTCAAGAGAGCTCACTGAGCACTGAGGCCCCCACCAGCAGCCAGACAACCACCGCGCCCAATCACCATACGTTTCCTGAGATTCACCGACAAGGAACGAGTCCTACAGGCGGCGAAAAACAACACCATCACAGTGGGAAACGCCAAACTCGCTTTACACCAGGACCTGTCAGCTGGAATACGCCGAAAGCGCAGAGAATTTGACGAAGTGAAGAAATACTCCATTGACCGAGGCATCTTCAGGGGATTCAAATACCCAAACGAGCTCAGGATTCTTCACCAAGGTGCCTTGCGACACTTCAAAACTCCCGAAGAGGCAAAACGTTTTTTGAAAGACAATCCTGGCCAATGAGAAACAGACCAATGACTAAATGCGATTAATGCCATTACTAAAGGAGGTAAGACGACATATAGCCGATATCCAGAGACCCACCCCCTAAATGTCATTATAGCCATCCAATTTATATTTATTTTCCTTTAACTGAGAGGGATGGGCTGTATAGCCTAACCTAGGCCTACTAATGTTTCAGCCTACTTTTATTTCCCTGTTTTTTTGTTGCTATTATTACTTGGGGTTCCCTATGTCCCTTGGGGGAGGTATATGTAGGCTGGGCTATTGATTTTATTTTTCTGTGGTCTGGACGAGGGCAACTGTCATTTACTCAATGCGGGGTGGAGAGGATGAGGCATTTCTTTGGTGGGGAGAGGGAGACGTTGTGCGTTGCTAACTGTTCCCGGTTTTTGTTTTATTCGGAACACAGAATTGAGACTGAGCGGGGGGGTAATAGATCCAACGGGATGTGTCGTAACACAGCTGTAATTACTATCCACTTTTACCCAGCGATGACTTGCACTAAAGTTCGATTACTGCTCGATGACGATGACTAGTACCTTAAATCTATTGACATGGAACTGCCATGGTCTAGGGCATGCAATAAAACATTTACATTTTACATTTAAGTCATTTAGCAGACGCTCTTATCCAGAGCGACTTAACGAAAAAAGATACTATGTGCTCTAAAAAAGGAAAAAGCAGACATCGCGCTATTACAAGAGACACACCTCTGTGATCGGACCCATAGCACTTTCAGCTCACGCCTTTGTCCACCTCCGCTTTGACCTCTGCAAAAACATCCCGAGGTCAAAGAGCTGGAAATTCAACACCTCCATGCTATCAAATGACGTGTTCCATACATTGGTAACTACATGGATAGACAACTACACACAAGACAATAAAGATTCTCCTGTTTCTCCGGCCACAATGTGGGACGCTGCTAAAGCCACACTAAGAGGTCATCTAATTGCATATGCTTCCTCTAAGAAAAAAGCAATGGAAGCACACAGGCTAGATCTTGAGAGGGAGCTGGAATGCTGTGAAAAAATACATAAACAATCCCTAGACAGCACCTCCTGGAGTCATCTTAAAGCAGCCAAAGCCCAACTGAATTTGGACTACACTCGGGAGATTAAAAAAAAAGTTTTCTTTACTAAACAGAAATACCATGAGTATAGTAATAGGCCCAGTAGATTGCTTGCTTACCAATTTTAAAAAAATAGCAGTCAGAGCGTACAATCATGGCTATCCGAACAGCAGAGGACGAGGTCACAAAAAATATCAATTTAACTTTTCATGATTTTTACTGCAAACTATATACCTCTGAGAGAAAACACACGGAGGCAGAACTCCACTCTTTCCTAGAGGGAATCTCGCTACCTAAACTATCAGAGACCGATCAAGAAGATCTCAACTCCCCCTTCACTCCTGAGGAGATCCTGGAGGCAATTACATCCATGCCACCTAATAAGTCCCCAGGCCCAGATGGATTCCCCAGAGAGTTCTACAAAGCTTTTTGGCCCCAGCTCAGCCCTATCTTCATGCCAATGCTGGAGGATTTTTGCAAAAACGGAGTTCTCCCAGACTCAATGCACACAGCTCGCATTACAGTGTTGCTAAAAAAGGACAAGAACCCCCTATCCTGCTCGTCCTTCCGGCCCATAAGCTTGTTGGATTTCGACTATAAAATAATTACCAAATTGCTCGCCAAAAGACTAAACACTCTTCTTCCCAAAATAATAAAAGTGGACCAAACTGGATTTATTAGAGACAGATACTCTTCTGATAACATTTGCCGTCTTTTTGATATTATTGATCAAGTAAACGCACAGAAGACCCCTGTCCTGCTGGCTTCACTGGATGCTGAGAAGGCGTTTGACAGGATGGAGTGGAGCTTTCTGTTTTCAGTCTTAGAAAAGTTCAATATGGGCCCAAATTTTATTAAAGGGATCAAATCACTATACTCTCATCCAAATGCCATGGTGACTACTAATGGACTGAACTCTGACAGATTCCCTCTGGAACGGGGCACAAGACAAGGGTGCTCGCTGTCCTCGCTGCTCTACTTGTTGGGGACGGAGCCTCTGGCAGAGCTGATAAGGAGCAATCCAAGTATTATGGGTGTTTCTGCAGGCGGCCTGCAACACAAGATTGCGCTTTACGCGGATGATGTCTTGCTCTACATATTCAACCCTGAGAAATCCCCTCTCATTTTAGACACAATTGCTCAGTATGGCAAGTTTTCAAGTTATAAGATCAATTTGAACAAATCCACTGTCTGCCCTCTCAATATTACACTCACCAGCTCTATGAAGACACTTTGTCCTTTCCAATGGAAAACACAGGGGTTTCAATACCTCGGGATCTTCATAACACCAGATCTGAATAGCCTTTTTAAGGAAAATTATCTTCCACTCCTGGATCTCCCTCCCAATTAACTTAGTAGGAAGAATTAATGTAATCCGTATGAACGTCCTCCCTAGACTGAACTACTTATTTCAGATGCTCCCATGCTATCTCCCAGTTTCCTTCTTCAAAACAACTAACCAAAGCATCACCAAATTTATATGGGGCAATAAAAAACCTAGGATCAAGTTTTCACTCTATCGAAACCTGAATCTAAGGGTGGTCTTGCCCTTGCCTCCCTTCAATTGTACTACTGGTCTGCCCAAATCCGCAACATGCTAACATGGATCACAAACAGACAAGAGTCAACGTGGATTCAGATAGAAGCCCAATCCTGTGGTTCATTGCCCTTAAGCTCAATTATATTAATTAATAACTTTAGTGAAGTGGGCAACATAGCCAAAACCTTTGTGATTTACAGCACCCTACTAGCGTGGAGGGACTGTAAGAAATACCTGGGCATTTCCTCCCAAATATGTTCTCACTCGCCTATAGTAGGCAAACCAGACTTGCCAAAAGCCCTGAGGGATGCCAACTTTAATCTTTGGCATACTCCAGGAATCAGGACCTTTTCAGACCTATTTCATCAGAAAACCACTACACTGAAATCCTTTCAAGAGCTCTGCAGTGAATTCGATGTGCCAAGATCCCATTATTATTTTTTTTAAATATCTTCAAATTAGACATGTAATTTCCTCATTTACCTCCAAGAGGTTTAGAACTCAGTTGAATGAAGTTGAAACCCTTCTTGTCACAGCACAATCCATTAAAGGCAAAAAATCTTACATCTATAGACTCCTTTCTGAGAAAGGAAGCTCCTCCTTTACTCCTTTGAAAATAATCTGGGAAAAGGACCTTGGTCTGGCTATCAGTGATGAGTTATGGGCGGAGGTTTGCGACAGGGTATACTGCTCCTCTACCAGTGTAACAATGAAAGAATCTAATTACACATTTTTGTACAAATTGTATTATACTCCTTTGAGACTCCATAGAATGAAAACAGATATGTCTCCTAACTGTAAAAGATGTACCTCTGAAAGTGGATTCAGATTCTGGCAATCTGTACATACTGCTGCACAGAAAATACTAGAGGTACAGTTTGATATGTCCCCGTGTATCTATCTTCTTAATGCCCAGCAGGACTTTGTTCTTGATCCTGACAGAGAAAATTTGCTTATGACTATTACATACTTTGCTAAGAAATGTATTCTTCTATTGTGGGCCTCTAATATCCCTCCTACATTTAAAATGTGGATTGACCAGATTGTTGACTTTCTTCCTCTTGAAAAGCTCACTTATGACCTCCACAAGAGACAGCCCAAGTTTGATAGACTCTGGTCTCCACTATTCAACTATATTTCAAACTGGACAGAGTGAACGGGGTGACTAGGGAAATGCGCAGATACATGTTGTGTAAGGTACTGTAAAACCTAAAAACGAATTATTGGCCCGTCGTCTCAGCGAATGCTTGAAATAGCTGATAAGAACCTTGATAGTGCTGTTGCAAGTGTTATATGTTTTTTTGTTGTGTTTTTATCTTTAATTTAGTTTTTGAGTACGTGTGCGTATGTATGTGCGTGTGTGTGTATGTATGTATGTATGTATATGTGTGTATGTATGTATGTACGTATGTACAGTATGTATGTATGTATGTATGTATATATATATATATATATGCACCAAGGAAAATAAATAGATTAAGAAAAATACATGTTTTTATTTGACTTTATCATTCATTTTAATTGTATTTTAATTTTTAATTTTTTCAAATGTATTATTTTTTTACTTTTTTTTTTTTTTTTTAGCCTGTCACATCTGTGAATGTGGAATGTGTTTTGTTGGTTGATTGAAAAACAAGAACTTAATAAAACTTTTAAATTGAAAAAAAAAAAAAAAAGTTATGTTAGAAAGGATTGCCTACACATACTGGCCAGCTCATGTTATAGACAGAAGCGTGCTACATGTCAGACCAATCCGAACTGATCTCTCAGGATGTCCTGCACACTCATTATCTCAGCCAATCATGGCTAGCGGGAAGGTTGCTGACTTTTTCCGTGGCTAAACAATCATTAATTTTAACACTTTTATTCATATTTACAGATGGCATACAAGTTTGTTATTAAGGCACATTAAAGTTCACATATTCCAGAAGGCATTTCTGCCCAAAAATGCATTTTGATTAAGAAATGTTTACGTTCAAATGGCGCTCCTGTGAAGTAATGACGCATGACATACGCCTAGTTTCCTGAAACGAGTCACAAATATACACTGGAGTTGCTTACCAAGACGACATTGAATGTTCCTGAGTGGCCTAGTTACAGTTTTTGAATTAATTTGGCATAGAAATCTATGGCAAGACTTGCCATCTAGAAATGATCAACAACCAACTTGACTGGGTTTGAATGATTTTTTAAGAATAATGGGCAAATATTGAACAATCCAGGTGTGCAAAGATTTACCAAAAAAAACATCTGTTATCATTGCCAAATGGGATTCTAATATGTTTTGACTCAGGGGTGTGAATACTTATGTAAATGAGATATTTCTCCCAAAAAAGTAAAACATTTTCACTTTGTCATTATGGGCTATTGTATGTAGAGGGGTGAGAGATAAATCTATTTAATCCGTTTTGAATTCAGGGTTTAACACAACAAAATGTGGACTATGTCCAGGTGTACGAATACTTGCTGAAAGCAATGTAACTACTCTTGTAGGTCAAAGTTGTGTATTGGAAAACCTTGGTAGAGCAGTACACATTGTGAATTGAATTTATTTTTCGGCTTCAGACCAATGCCTACTTCTTCTTTGCACTGATATAGGGGCTACGCCTACTGTAAATTGCAGTCTGGCCTGAAAAGATCGAATTCGAATAAAATGAAACAACTTGTTTTAAATAGACTATCTGTAAATACACTTTCTCTCTCTTTTTTAAACCTTTATTTAACTAGGCAAGTCAGTTAAGAACAAATTCTTATTTTCAATGACGGCCTAGGAACAGTGGGTTAACTGCCTGTTCAGGGGCAGAACAACAGTCAGCTCGGGGATTTGAACTTGCAACCTTCCGGTTATTAGCCCAACGTTCTAACCACTAGGCTACCCTGCCGCCCCATATTAATAAATGTGCTTCCCATAAACCATTTCATAAACCATGTCTGGCTTCATTATAAGGCATGGCCTTAGATCAAAGGACAATCTTCACAAGGCTTGATATTTCCTTCAATACACTCATTGATATATGTTGACTCCTCTTGATGCCTGCTGGCACGTATGGCCATGGTACCCCCAGCATAATCATGTGACTGTGTCTGGTACCCCCAGCATAATCACGTATGGCCATGGTACCCCCAGCATAATCACGTGACTGTGTCTGGTACCCCCAGCATAATCACGTATGGCCATGGTACGCCCAGCATAATCACGTGACTGTGTCTGGTACCCCCAGCATAATCACGTATGGCCATGGTACCCCCAGCATAATCACGTATGGCCATGGTACCCCCAGCATAATCACGTGACTGTGTCTGGTACCCCCAGCATAATCACGTATGGCCATGGTACCCCCAGCATAATCACGTGACTGTGTCTGGTACCCCCAGCATAATCACGTATGGCCATGGTACCCCCAGCATAATCCAGTATGGCCATGGTACCCCCAGCATAATCACGTATGGCCATGGTACCCCCAGCATAATCACGTATGGCCATGGTACCCCCAACATAATCACGTGACTGTGTCTGGTCCTCCCAGGCAGATTTATGCCTTCAGGCCTTCACACATGGAGTAATATTGACACAATAGCTTCCGTGGACACAACCAGCCAAACGCAATGGCCACACTTGATGTAATTATAATTCAATAACAGATGTTTGATATTGCATACATGATCACATAGTGACGATTCTGTTTTTCCTTGCCATCTGTTATTTGTGTGGTCATTATGGTAATTCAAGTTTTCCTGGTCCTTTTGGCTACTGATGAACTTGTTTTGAACATTTGTACTGACAAAGTCTACGAGTTGGGTAGAATACCCTTGCTGCACCTCTCATCCGGTGATCAGGAAAGTAACATATGCATGCTGAGATATTTTGGCCCTGTTGGGAGTGTGTCCCTTCACAGTGCAGCTGGGGTGTGCTTCTCCAAATGAGGACATCCTTTGTGTGGGCAGATCATGAGAAGACGGTGCTGGATCAGAGGGAAGAGGATACTCTACTGACGGTGCAGCCGTTAAGAGCAGCAGCAAAGCAAATGTCCTCCCAACTGGAGTATATACAATAGAGATATTTCTATGCTTTCTTGTTCGGAGCCTTAAGCAGAAGCAAGTACTGTGTTTCAGGGGAACGGGACTGTTTTTAACTGATCACAAAGGGAACTAACTATCTAGCATTTCAAGCCTTCCACATGAAATGCACACTTAACTCCAATCATCGAATTACATTATAGTGGCTTGAAATGCAAATACATTTTTTTTGTGGGGGCGGCCCTATAGGCTCTTTATGGTGCCTTGGGGAAATGGTGAGTTCAGGCAGGCCATCCTTGTTTTATGTCCTTGAGCGTAATATCTGTGAGCTCTGCTGTGCTGACTCACTCAGATCCAGTCCACCCCCACACAACCCACCTCTGACAGAGAGTGAATTACAATGGGGGGGGGGGGGGTGTTAGATCATGGGTAAGTTAAATCTCCTCTCCGGTCGTCACTGGCTAATGTCTCCATGGCGGCGAAAATTAAGTGAGATGATTGCGTAGTTTACAACCCCCGTTGCTCGGAACACTTGCGTGCACTCAGGCGCACAGGAGATAGAGCAAGTGTATGTATGTCTGCCTCTCTGAGTCTGTGATGGTGTGTCACGGCAGGCAGCAACTCAGTGTGCTCTCCTCTCATTCGCTGGCTCAGTCTCTGGGGTTGCGGTTGTTATGCGATTAAGCTAGGCTTACTGGAAAGAATTGTGACTATGCAGAGAGCTTTTAAATCTGGGTCTATTCTGAAAAGACCTGAGTGTGTCATGAATGAAATCAACAAGAAATGAGTCAAACCTGAAACCTCCAAACCGATGAAGACAGACAAAGGAGAGATCCATACCAGATGATTCAATCAGGAAGTGAAATGATGATAAGAGAAGTGCTGTGAGCTCAGACCTCTAAAGGTGAAGTGGTTTTCTGGGCTGCCAGGGCCAAGCAAGCCCTCCTAACCCAATTTGATGTGCACTGATAGGCCAGTGTCAGGAGCAGCTGGTCTGGAGCCCAGGCTGTAGCCTCCATAAAGGTGTACCACTGAGTCACAGCTCAAGCTTACAAGCTAACAATGGAAGGCATTTTCTTTGTCATTTTACGTGATTGCTTAGAAACCATTTTATTTACCTACCAGATTAAAGATCTAGAAAAACCATAGCTAACTCCGTATCAATCAAATTTACATCAGCAGGTGTAACAAAGTGCTTAAATGTATGCTCCCATATGGTAAACTGCCAACGTGGTAGTCACAAATTGTTTCTGCCTATGATGGAACTATTTACAGAATGATTTCAATGGATAAAATCCTACATTTACGACAGTAGATTGTTTATGACACCAATGTTCCATAAGTGATATAAATGAGACTTTATTTTTCATGTTATTATAACCTCCACTCATCAATGTCTAATAACTCTAACCCCCCCCCCATCTCCCTTTCTCTCTGTTCCATCTCCTCGTGCTCCCTCTCCATTACCCTAACCTTCAACCGCCATCCTACATCTCTCTCAACCTCTACTTCCTATCCTCCACCTGCTCCCCCCTTCCATCCTCCAGGAGGGCCAGCAGTTGATCCAGGAGAAGCCCGAGCTGGGTCCGGTGGTGCGGAGGAAGCTGGGGGAGATCCACGAGTGTTGGCAGGACCTGGAGAGCACCACCCAGGCCAAGGCCCGCCAGCTGTTTGAAGCCAACCAGGCTGACCTGCTGGTGCAGAGCTACACCAGCCTGGACCATCAGCTGCACCAGCTGGAGGGACAACTGGGCTATGTGGACCAGGGTCAGGACCTGACCAGCGTCAACAAGCAGCTCAAGAAGCTCCAGGTCTCTTCCTCTTCATTATATGGTCCAACTACTGTTACAGTTTTTGGTTTTGTGATCAGTTGGGAATATTTTTGGGTATGGTGAAGCTATTGTCATACATAATGAAAATGTAGGTTAAAGTTGAATATCGCAGTGTATCTCTATATACAAAAACCTAGGGTTGTTCTGTGTGAACAACCTATACAGTAGGAGGTGGTTCAGGTTTTTCTCCTGTCCAGGATGCTCTACCTCTGTTCTGTCACTACTACTGGGTCCATACATCTTATCAGTTCATCATGCGTCTCTCATTCTCCTCTCCAACAGCATGCTGCCCCTAAGGGCTGCTTACAGTTCCCTTTCAGCCTGTAATTGTGCTTTGTGTACAGTATGCTCCACCACCCAACCTCCATCCAGGGGTACAGTAACCTTTTCACTTCAGTTCATTTCTCTCATGGGTACTCTAATCTTTCCTTTTCTTTTTTTTCCTTTAATTCCTTCCTTTCCTTACTTCCTTCCTTCCTTTCATTCTTTCTTCCTTTCCTTTCCTTTTTCTCTCTTAATTTCTTTCTTTTATCCCTCTTTATACTCTAATGCTAGTATTTTTTTCTTTTTCTTTCTGCTTCCTTCCAGCCACTACCACTCACTCATCCTGTCCTGCTGTTCATCCTGTGATCTATGGTGTGAGCAGAATCACTGTCTCATCCTGTCCCGCTGTTCACCCTGTGATCTATGGTGTGAGCAGAATCACTGTCTCATCCTGTCCCGCTGTTCACCCTGTGATCTATGGTGTGAGCAGAATCACTGTCTCATCCTGTCCCACTGTTCACCCTGTGATCTATGGTGTGAGCAGAATCACTGTCTCATCCTGTCCCGCTGTTCACCCTGTGATCTATGGTGTGAGCAGAATCACTGTCTCATCCTGTCCCGCTGTTCACCCTGTGATCTATGGTGTGAGCAGAATCACTGTCTCATCCTGTCCCGCTGTTCACCCTGTGATCTATGGTGTGAGCAGAATCACTGTCTCACCCCGGAAACTCTAACATTTGGCTTCATATGGAAATGTATGAACATCTCCACTCCACTGTGTGTGTCTGTGTGTCTGTGTGAGACTAAGAAATGGTCCTGTCTATTAATTCAAGGACCATTTCTGTCAAAATTAGAAATAATGTTCCCATGTTTTGTTTTATTTGTGATTCAATGGTGTAACATTTGTGTAAGCCAATAGAAAGTGTGCTTATTCTCGTGCTAGTCTCTGATATGTGTCTCTGAGAATGTCAGGGGATTCATTTAACCAGATAGAAGGTACCGAGGCAGCCGTCCCGAAGGCTCTTTTCCTCCCAATTCCTAAGAATTCCCAAAGTCAAATCGTCATGTGAATTCGTAAGGGATTGATCGGCCTCATTCTGCCTCCTACTCTAATTCACTTTACCATGGCACCCATGCAACAACTCTTTGCATCTGGCCCACTTTTCGAAGTAGTTAGCCTCAATGACACTACTTCACCTCCCTGGTGATCTCAACCTGATGCTTGTGTCCCAAAATGAGTGTCACTGCCTTGGTGAGAATCACCACCCCCCTCAGAATTACCTGACGGCTCTGGAGAAGTAATTGCCTTGTAGTCAATTGCGGTAGATCTAACTACTATCATCCAAACACTTCTCATGAATTGTTATGACAGACTGACCAGTAGAGCAACTGATCATGTACACCTAGGAAATCCATCAGTGGCTGACTCCTGAGTTGGATGTTGTCCGGATATTTTGGTGAGAGGGGATCGATAGATGAACCAATGTATCCCCTCAATACTCACCAGGCGTCTCGCTGTCCCATGGACTTCCACCCTCCCGCTCTTTATTTCCTAACCTATCCTTTCTCCCTCCTTCCTTCACTCGCCCCTCCTCAAACGCTTCAATTCCATTCCCCTTTGCTTCCATTCTACCTCCTCTCTCACTCCCTCCCGCATCCCCTCGCTCCCTCTCTCCAGACGATGGAGTGTCAGATGGAGGAGTGGTATAAGGAGGTGGGGGAGCTGCAGGTGGCGGCGGCCTCCGTCCCCCAGCAGGGCCAGGTCATGGACACGGTCAGCGAGCGCCAGTCCGCCGTGGAGACGCGCATCGTCCGCCTCATCGAGCCGCTCAAGGAGCGCCGGCGCATCCTTCTGGCCTCCAAGGAGGTTCACCAAGTGGGCCGGGACCTGGAGGACGAGATAGTGAGTGGCCGTCCTGATCGTCCTCCGATTATACCCACACACACCATGCACACTTACAGACACTTAGAGAACACCCGCACACCTCCCCCAGTCTACTCAGACCACTTCGCACATACATTTGCTTCTAAAAGTGTGTCCTACAAGTGTCATCGACAAGGGTTGAAGTGTTGCTTAAGTCAGCGACTAACCCCCCTTTTTTTGTTGTTGAAGATTTATCTTGAAGAAAGATGCATGTAACTCTAAACTGATGCAATACCATGCTGGTGATAAACCTAGAACAGTTACCAGAGTTTGCAGGTGCTTCTTTGCTAGTTTAACCTGTGATGTGTTTGCAGCTGTGGGTGCAGGAGCGGCTGCCTGCCGCCACGTCTCAGGAGCACGGCTCCAGCCTACAGGCTGTGCAGCAGCTCATGAAGAAGAACCAGGTGTGTGGCAGCTAGCTGAGGATAACCACATCTTTACAGTATATGTCTATCTATCTATCTGGACATCGTCTTTCTGTCCCCCCCCCAGACTCTGCAGAGGGAGCTACAGGGCCATCGGGCGAGGGTGGAGGACGTCCTGGAAAGAGCTAATGTCATCGCCTCCATCCGCAGCCCCGAGGCTGACTGTGTGCGGGCGGGCCTGGAGCAGCTCAATGGGCTGTGGGGTCTGCTGTGGGCCGAGACGGAGAGAAGACAGCTGGTGCTGGATGCCATGTACCAGGCCCAGCAGTACTACTTTGACACGGCCGAGGTGGAGGCCTGGCTCAGCGAACAGGAGCTGCACATGATGAACGAGGAAAAGGGAAAGGTAGGCGGCTAGGAGCCAATGGGGCGGCAGGGTAGCCTAGTGGTTAGAGCGTTGGACTAGTAGACTAGTAACCGGAAGGTTGCAAGTTCAAACCCCCGAGCTGACAAGGTACAAATCTGTCGTTCTGCCCCTGAACAGGCAGTTAACCCACTGTTCCTAGGCCGTCATTGAAAATAAGAATTTGTTCTTAACTGACTTGCCTAGTTAAATAAAGGTAACATTTTTTTAAATTAAATTAAAAAATCACCAGGCGCTGATGTACTTAATCTGCCCAGTTACCTTGTTACAGTAAGATGATTGGCTTTTTGGAAGAGGGAAAAGTTGTATGTGCATAGGTGTAGTACAATGTCATTGTACCCCTCCAGACATCAGCAACTGTACATGAACACCAGTGGAGGCTGTTGAGGGGAGGACGGCTCATAATAACGGTCGGAAAGGAGCAAATGGAATGGCATCAAACACCTGGAAACCATGTGTTCGATACCATTCTACCGATTCCGCTCCAGTCATTACCATGAACCCGTCCTCCCCAATTAAGGTGCCACCAACCTCCTGTGATGAACACTCCCCTTGAATTGTTAGCATTTTGAACTTTGTGAGAATGGACTGTCAAGAGTGTTGTGGCCTCCCCTTCAGGATGAGCCCAGCACCCTGCAGCTACTGAAGAAGCACCTGGTACTGGAGCAGACGATAGAGGACTACGCTGAGACGATAGGCCTTCTCTCCCAGCAGTGCAGGCAGCTACTGGAGATGGGACATCCAGACAGGTCAGTGTTGGTGCCCCACAAACCTTTCACCACGCTACACCACACCAAGACTTTCGTGGGATCGAACGTTGGTTATAGTAGCTGTAAAGTGAGTGTGCCATGAAATGCACATTTAAAATACTGCCTTAAAAGCTCAAAGGAAATCCCATATACGATAACTAAGGATCTCATTTTGTGACTTGATTGAAGAGGACCCAGGGCCTCTACACTCTGTCTACTGGGTGCTGAGGAGTAACCCGGTAGTAAATGGCAGACTGGTTGAATGACATAACCCCTGTAGAGAAGGTAGTACAGCACAGTAAAGTAGGCCAGTCATAGACTCCTGTTGCTCTGTTATGGCAGCAGAGTGAATCATGGTGACATCAGGGTCAGCACTGGGTCCGTAATACTTCTCTGTCTCTGGTGTCGTTGCTAACGGCGCTATCATCTTAGCTCTTAGCTGTTAGTCGTTGCTAGACCTGCATCTCTGCACTAGTAGGGTATTGTTTTTTTATGGGTTGTCCATGTCGTTCTCATGTTGTTCAGTTTGCTTTGTAAGTCTTATCATCCTCACATTTACTCCTTCCGGAAACTCAACAGCAGCTCATGGTTTTACATGTCCAAATTAGTTTCACTGCAGGATCTCAGCTCCCACACATTACCCCTCAATTTTACCCTGTGTTTACTATTCGTCTCTAACCCTGTCTCTGGTGTGTGTGTGTGTGTGTCTCAGTGAGCAGATCAGTAAGCGTCAGTGTCAGATGGACCGGCTGTACGTGTCTCTGAAGGACCTGGTGGAGGAGAGAAAGTCTCGTCTGGAGCAGCAGTACTGGTTCTACCAGCTCAACCGCGAGGTGGACGAGCTGGAGCAGTGGATCGCTGAGAGGGAGGTGGTGGCCAGCTCGCCAGAACTGGGACAGGACTTTGAACACGTCACGGTCAGTGGGACCTGAATGGACAAAACATTCAACAATCTGATAATCCTCTTAGTCCTCTGTAGCTCAGTTGGTAGAGCATTGGCGCTTGCAACGCCAGGATTGTGGGTTCGATTCCTGGGACCACCCATACGTAGAAAATGAATTCCTGTATGACTGTAAGTCGCTTTGGATAAAAGCCTCTGCTATTTGGCCTCTATTGTTATAGCGTGTGTCTAAAGACTGTTGGCAACGGAGTTAATATGGCTCAAAGAATGGTATACAGTACACTGTATTCTTGCTTAGTAAGGAAGTAGCATGTATTTCAATGGATTTAGTTTTTCTAAGTAGCCCATTACCGTTTTAGCAACAGTGCTTAGCTTGGCCAAACAGATATTGATCATCCCTTCATTCCTCTCCTCCTCTCTCCTCCTCCTCCCTTCAGATCCTGCAGGAGAAGTTCACAGAGTTTGCGTCGGAGACGGGCAGTCTGGGTCAGGAGCGTGTGACGGCGGTTAACCAGATGGTGGACGAGCTGATCGACTACGGCCACGCCGACGCCGCCACCATCGCCGAGTGGAAGGACGGCGTGAACGAGGCCTGGGCCGACCTCCTGGAGCTCATGGAGACCCGGGCACAGATGCTGGCCGCCTCGCACCAGCTCCACAAGTTCTTCACCGACTGCCGCGAGGTAGCGTTTCTACCACAAGAAGTGCCAAGGGATACAGGTCTGTGTCGTGTTTTGATGTGTCTCTGATGGACCGTTATCGCATTGTGCTGCAGGTCTTGGCCCAAATTGATGATAAGCAGCGGAGGTTGCCCGAGGTGCGGGCGCGCCAGGGTGGCACCGCCAACACCAGCACCCTGCAGAGGCTCATGCAGAGCTTCGAGCACGACATCCAGCTGCTCGTCACTCAGGTGAGGCCCCGCCCACTGTCACTTTATTTTACGTGCACATAAGGCTAAAAAAGGAAGACTGAACAAAACAAGCAGTCAATGTGGTAACACGTCACATTACATTTCTCATCACATTACTACAGTAATCTTTGCAGTGTTTTTAGACATTCCTATGTAATTATCACCCGTCTGTCTGTGTCCAGGTGAGGCAGCTCCAGGAGAGTGCGGGTCAGCTCCGGACCATCTACGCCGGGCAGAAGGCTGAGGCCATCGCCGGCCGGGAACAGGAAGTGATGCATTGCTGGAAGGAGCTCTTGACTTCCTGCGAGGAGTGCCGAGTGCAGATCACCACGGCAACAGACAAGCTGCGGTTCTTCGGGGTGGTGCGAGACCAGATCATGTGGATGGACAGCATCATCTCTCAGATCGGCACAGGGGACAATCCAAGGTATCCAATTGGGGTCACAATTGTATATTTATGGTTGAGGCATACACTTTCTATTAAAGTGAGGTGAGCAAGAGAAAAAAAAGAAGGGTGAAAAAAGTTGACCCTTTTGTTGAAAATACTATAGGCCTAGCAACCTTAGTTCAACACCTAGGAGAGGCTGAAAGATGCATAATGAACTTCAGCTAGAATCCAAAAGGAAGTTGTGTATCTCTTTACTGGAAGATTTTTTTTTTTTTTATGTGAATGGGGCATTCGTTAAACATTCAATGAAATATCTATATTTACAGTTTGTATGTATGGTGTATCTTATACTGCTCTGTGTCATCCCTCTGTCCGTCTACCAGATGGGATTGAGCTGCAAGTTCAGGGGCCTGTTTTGATTTTAGTACCTTATCATAATATAACTCAAAACGGAACTCATTTATGTTACGGAAATGCCAAATATGGAGAGCTGCACCAAGAGATGCAGAGAGAGAGAGAGAGAGAGAGCACAGAAAACACAGAGAGCAAAAAATTATCATGAAAAATGTCAAAGCAAATGCACTGTGAGCGAGTTTTAATATAGTGTTATTTTCTGGCCCTTGTCTTCCATGGTGGGTAACCCTGTGCTCTTCTCCTTCACTGTCAGCATTCCCTCCAGCGATATAACGGGCTCTGGACTCTCTGGTCCTTTCAGGGATGTGTCCTCAGTGGAGGTACTGATGAACTACCACCAGAGCTTGAAGAGCGAGGTGGAGGCGCGCAGTAAGAGTGTGCTGCAGTGCATCGAGATGGGCAAGACGCTGCTGGCCGCGCGCAACCCTGCTGCTGAGGAGGTAACAGCACTGTTGACAGGGTTCTGCCATAGAACATGGAGGATGGTACTGTAGTTTAGATGACATTTACAGTCACTAGTTTAGATTAAACTCAATGGAAATGCTATGTCTTTTTAGATCAAGGAGAAGCTGGATACGGTGGTGGCCAAGCAGTACGAGCTGTCTGAGAAATGGGACAAACACTGGGAGGTCCTGCAGCACAGTGAGTCCCTCTGACTTTACCTGAATGGAACTAGTCTAGTACCTGGCACCTCAAGTCTCTAAATGATATTATCCCAAGGCATTCCATAATAGAGTTTGAACCACAGTAAGCTACAATTTGATTCCCATTGTTCTCAGACACTGAGTTCCTCTTTCTCCTCTGCCTCAGTGCTGGAGGTGCACCAGTTTGCCCAGGAAGCGGTGGTGGCCGAGGCCTGGCTCACAGCCCAGGAGCCCTTCATCAACAGCAAGGAGTTGGGCGCCAGCGTGGACGAGGTGGAGCAGCTCATCCGCCGCCACGAGGCCTTCCGCAAGGCCGCCGCCACCTGGGAGGAGCGCTTCAGCTCGCTACGACGCCTCACCACGGTCCGTCACTATCCCTAGCTTACTAACACTACCCTTAGCTGATGCCGTCTTTCTTCTGGTTGCTTACAAGAGGTTGTAGAGCACAGATTGTTTGAAGTGACTTGTCAAATGGCTTCGTGTTTACGTTATGCTTAATTTTGTTGTAGAGGAGATTCTACAATGAAGTGCTGATGTTTAGTTAACCTCGATTTGGTTCCAGGTGGAGAAGATGAAAGCAGAGCAGAGTAAGCTCCCTCCCACCCCCCTGCTGGGTCGTAAGGTGTTCCTGGACCCCCAGGAGACGTCCCCTGCCCGGAGCCAGGGCTCCCCCCTGATGAGACGGATCCATTACGAGCAGGCCGAGCCCAGAGCCGAAAGGCCCCCCCAGGAACCCTCGCCCTCTTCCGTGGCCCGCCGCCTGGGCTCCACCGTAGCCAACTACACCCCCATCATGAACGGCTCCAGTGGCTACCGCAGCAGTCTGGAGGCCCGGGCCATCCCAGTGATGGGGGAGTGGCTGGGGGTGTAGTCGGGGTGGCAGCCAGGCTGGGAACAGCTGCTGTGGAGGCAACAAATTTAGGGACCACCGCCGCCATGGAGGTCCGAGGGGTGGCAGCAGGATTTGGGACTGCCACCTCTGAAGCCAGAGGGTTGGCAGCAGGATTGGTCACCCCCGCGGTCGAGGCCAAAGGGATAGCTGCAAGCTTGGTGACTGGGGCAGCCGCCGCAGTGGAGGTGAAAGCCTCGCAGTACCTCCGGCAGCCTAAGATCAAACACATGGACGACATGGTGACGCCCATGCTGGTGGCCTGTAGGCTGGAGAAGGCGAGAGAGAAGGAGGTGCGAGAGAGGGAGCAGAGAGAGAGGGAGAGAGATATTGTGTTAATGGAGCCAGCGCCCGTGATGCCGGTGATGGCCGAGGTGGTGCTCCAGGAGATGGGGAGGGAGGTGATGGGAAGGGAGAGGCTGAACAGCGAGCCCAGCAGCAGAGACCACCGGGCGGGGAGCAGCCGGTCGGAGCCCCAGCAGAGAGACAGGGACAGAGACAGTAGGGACAGTAGGGACAGTCACAGGGAAGCCAGGCTGGAGCGCCAGCACTCTAGTGAGGCGCTGATGATCCAGGCGCGGCGGGATGAGCTGCCCCAGGAGGTGTGGCGGGAACGGGCCGAGCGCAAAGAGAGGAAGCTGGAAAGGCAGACGTCCAGCGAGCAGGAGGGCCACGGACACGAGGGCCGGAGGAAAGACCGCCACCGGACAGAAAGACAGGAGTCCAGTGAACACGACACAGCCAAGGAGCAGTCAGACAGACGTTCTACGTGAGTACTACATTGCGCCTTAGTGTCATTAAGTGCTGTTTGCAGAAAGGTGTATCACTTTTTGTCTTGGCTGATTACAGGGAGAAAAAGTCAGGTGGCCAGACCTTGTTTGATATAGTGGAGCAGCTAAAAGAGAGAGAGGCAGCAACGGTGAGTCTTCTGTTCACCAGTTATGCCGCCTTTATTCCACAGTTATCTATACATAAATACTGTTAATGAGTGTTTAACGGCTATATATTGTATTTATAGTCTAAGCTCTGCCTTCTCTCTTCTCCCCTCAGGCACGAGGGGTCTCTAAAGTGCCGAACGGCGTGCCAGAGAAGTCTTCCGGACGTCCAGACCGGCCGCGAGCAAGGGATCGTCCTAAGCCCCGGCGGAGACCCCGGCCCAAGGACCCATCTGCAGGAGAGGCCACCACCCGGCGGTCGCGCTCGGCGCCGGAGCCAGGGGTGGCTCAGGGCGTGAGCCCTTCGGTCCCCCAGCCTCCCAGCCACACAGCCCACCACGAGGGCTTCCTCTTCCGCAAGCTGGACATCGAGACCATGAGGAAGAGCTCTAACAGGTGGGCATCCAGGTTCCTGACGGGGGGGGGGGGGGTCTGAAAAAACAACCAGGCATGATCTTATGAGCATGCTAAGCTAACAAAACAACTGACTTTACCTACGAAATGTTCAATTGGTTGCATGTCACTGGCATTAACATATGTTCCAGCATCTGATTGGTGCCTTAGGTCTCGGTCGACATATGCTCATCCTATTGGAGCTTTAGCACTGGTCTGACATACTGTATGTTCAGACATTCCTATTGAGCTTACGACCCGAGTTGACATATGCTCTTGTAACCTATTGAAAATAGAATTCTGGGTTGACATATGTTCTAGCATCCTATTTGAAAATAGCCATTTGCTTTAACATATGCTCTTCTAGCATTTTATTGAAACTTCAGATCTCTGTTTAGCCTCTGATCAGAAGTGTATCAGAATGAGAGTTCAACCAAGAGATAGCCACCAGCCATTCCACTGCTTGCCACATGCATGGTGCCTAAACCAACACGGCCCCTGACGGAGAGCGGTCTGGTTGATGGATGTTGTTGCTGGGCCTAAGGTCGAACCTGGTGCTGGTTCTGGCCCATAGCCAGTACGATATGCAGCCATAGCCATGCTACACGCACAGGTCCCTGCAGAGACCCACACATCACTCCGCTTCCTCCCCGAGAGACGTTTCGTTCAGTCGGCCATGCTTGGTGGCCTACCACGGGTCTCTGGCCCCCGGAGACTGAACCGTCCGCCTCTCGCTGCTGCACTGCCCCCTGGAGGTCATGGCTGACACGCAACGCAACAGACTCATCCCACAAATGAGACCCACTGCTCACTCACCAATTGGATGAATGTTTCTGATGTACATGTAATGCTATGTACATGCCAAGGTAAAGCCTAGCTTTTTGTTTGTTACACTCAATCATCTTAAGAGGTGAGATGAATGTTCACTAATACCAATACTGTCATTTAACCAAACTCTCTGTTTTTTTTCCCTCTCTCCTGTTGCTCCTTGCTGCTGGCTGTTCTTCCTACCTCTCCACAAAGGTAAGCCACGTGTATGCACCTATGCACGCTACGGTCGGCGGTTCATTGTTTGTTCGGCAGTGTGTTCCCCCTCGGACCACTCCGGCCAGTCATCTTGAACTCCCCCAGGTGAGTGAGGTTAGGTGGCATTAAACCTGTGGTTGGTTTTTGCTGAACGCGCCCCGTTTCCCCCCCCCTCCCGCCCCTACAGCAGATCCTGGGTCAACCTGTACTGTGTGCTGAACAAAGGAGAGATAGGCTTCTATAAGGACGCTAAGAACACCGCCACACCTTACAACAACGAGCCCATGCTCAACCTCGGCCACTGCCACTGCGACGTCACCCTTGGATACAAGAAGAAGAAAAACGTCTTTACTCTTAAGTTAGTACTCTGCCTTTTAGGCAGTCTGTCAATCAGGGTCATGCTGCTTGTCTTGTCTACCGTACAGATAGCCATTTTGTGTGTTACCCTCAACTTCTCTGTCCTTCTGTTTCAGAACGAAAGACGGAAGTGAATTTCTGTTCCACGCAAAGGATGAGGTAAAAGGCGTTCAAAAGTTGACTGCTCTTTCATGGAAACACAGTCATATAACAACAATGTGATTCTGCAATGTTTGTCCGTGTGCCAAATAACTTTCTCTCTGTCTCTCACCCTCTCTCTTTCCCTTTCTTGTTCTTTATCATTCGTCCTGTCCCATGCTCTCTCTCATCTCCCTTTCTCTCTCCGAGTCACAGGATGATCTAAAGGCCTGGACCACCAACATCAACAAGAGCATCGCAGAGCATGAGGAGATTGCCAAATGGGGTCAGCCCCAGCCTACTACCTCATCCACGGACGAGGGCACGCGCCGCGACGGCAGCAAGGCCGATAACAAGTCTGACAGGGGGGAAAGGCCGGAGAGAGCCGAGCGCTCTGAGAGGTCGGATAAGGGTGAGACCAAATCGGATACCAAGCGTTCAGAAAAGTCCAGCAAGAAGAAATGAGTTTGATGTTGTGCGGTGGGGGAAAGGGAGAGGGGTATAAAAGACTCCCAGTCAAGACCCAACCCTTTCCTCTCATCTGTCTGCGATAGTTCTGTTTAGTGTCGAAAAAGACAGGAAAATCACCCTGGTGAACTGACATGAGGGATTTGAAGCACGAATATCAGTGTGCCCCTCCTCGTTGCCCTCTCTCTTTATCTCTGTTGCTCTGAGGGTGTCAGACCTGGTCACTAACACTTATTGCCTGGCTCGTTCCACCTCTGTCCTCTAGTGGTGACACCGGTGCACTGCAGAAAGCAGATCCTCCTCGTCAGGGCAGCAATGTGAGAGAGATGGACACTCATGTAACAAGAGGGTTGTCACTGGTAGTATGAAAAAGTAGCTCCTAACGTTTTACGTTTTATTTTTTTGTAAGAGATGAGCTGTATCTGTATGTAACTCTTGTCTGTCTATTTATGTATTGTATGTCTATGAACATCCAATTGTATACTCCCAAACAAAAGAGAATGAAATATGCCTAAATGTTTGACACAACTGGCCTCTTTTTGGAGAACAATTATTTTCTGTTTCCTTTTTTATATTTCTGCTCGTTCACTCTGCCATCATTCTTTTCTGGACTCTCTTTTCTCACTTTGACTTTCTTCAGTACAAAACTGTAATATCATCAAACTCATCCAAATTGAATTTGTACAATTCAACATTGAGCCAGGAGAAAGAGAAGAGGCAGGTAACAACAGTCTTCACAAAGCTTGTTCTGGCTTTTGAATGGATGACCTGGAACCTTTACCCGGAGGCTAGGCTGGCCCCCACGGCCATACTCAGCTATGCCTTCATCTGGGGCCCCCGAGAGGCCCCCAGGGACCCAGCAGCCATAGCCACCCAGCACCAGAGGGATAGGACTGGAAGCCATCTCACAAGACCAAATCCTCCCCCTTTCTTCTCAAAGACTATCAGATGGTGGTAATCGCACTCCACATACCCAGTCAACATTATTTTTGTCCATTCAGAAAATATCACAATGCTTTTTATAGACAGTCAAAGAGAAATTAAGTTGTGTGTGTGTGTGTGTGTGTGTGTGTGTGTGTGTGTGTGTGTGTGTGTGTGTGTGTGTGTGTGTGTGTGTGTGTGTGTGTGTGTGTGTGTCTGTTCAGCTGCTCACCACTCCCAGGGTTTTCATAGCTCAGGTTTTTTTGTTCACATCTGCGTCCTCAGTTCTCCCTCAGTCTTCCAGGCACTGCCGTTCCACAGGCCAGGCTTCTAACAGCTCAACTAACCACAGGAGTTGATGAGGACACAGCAAGGATCTAAGTTCAGGGGCCACACAGAAGTAATACGGTGCCGATTGGTCACTCCAAGGCCTCAGGAGTGCAAGTCGATGTCAGATGGATGTAAACAAAAGCTTCTGGATGATTGAATCACATGCATGTCTTGCTTGGGATAAATCTCTTGTTCCTCTCACAGTATGTAGCTATCAGCAACGATGTTCACTTTGTTCCTCTCCATGCATCATACAATAAAATTGTCTGTTTGTCTTAGCACTGCAAAGCCATATTTGGTAACGGGAAGTCTTACATTATGGAAGCTAGTGGACAAATCCTTTGCCTGTTACTTACATCAGAGATTTGTACAGAAGTGAGGAGTGACTGCGACGAGATAGTACAGTGCAAATATCATGAGCTCTTTCCCGAGTAGCTTTTTCTACCTTGTTTTTTTAAAACACATTTTATGCATCTATATAGGCGTTGAATGCCAAATCAGTGCAATCCATAACGCTTGTTGGACACAACAAGGCAAGGATCAGCAGAACTTATTTTTGAATGAACATAACTATCACACGGAATGTGAAATACAGTACAATACATGACATAGGACACACTCAGATAGGGCACTGTGGACATCTATGAGATTCTGTGGTGAATTTTGAGACTGCGTGGCATACAGTACAATTAGCATAGTGTAGTGGGGAGGATTCTAGCAATAAACTGCTAGTCTGCTGAATTCTTGCATTCAGGAGTTTCACTGTGCAGTATTCACTACTATCTGTTGTTAAGTCTACTCTAATCTTGCCTGGGCAGCTCGTATGGAGGATGGTCTCATTCCAAAAACAATATGCTCAATAAAAACGAGTTGGTCTCAAATTGATGTACGTAACTGTCTGAAACACTAATTTGGATGTCTCCGAATGGTAACTTTGTTTGGAAATGTTGCTTACCATTGCGTTCTCTGTGTACTCCTGTCACAGATCTCCTATTTGTATGCCATAGTCTCACTCTAAACAGATGGTATGCGGTCCAAGTATTATGGTGGCCTCGGGAGGTGGCCAGGAACTCATTGTTGATGCGAAACGAGAATTTATATGCAACTTTTCCTTTGCACTAAAACGCTCCCCCATTGCACAGTGCTATTGCTTGAAGAGCAGTGGTGCTTCAGGGTCCTAGAGGGAAATGTGTTTATTGGATTACAGGAGAATGAGGTTTGAATTATTTTCATGAATGAACATGGAGAACACCAGCCTGAAAAGTGTGAGCGTATCATGTTCAACCGTGATATGAGATTTCATATGGCTGTTTCTCTTGTCTTGCTTGTTACACTTTACTAACAGCTGGACTTCCAGCTACAGAGCATGAAGTACGATCACATCCTAAAGCCAAACATGCCTATACAATTATTCATGCTAAGGTTTCATTCAGTAGCTATCTGGATAAATGACCAGTAGTCATTTTTCCAAATGTTGGCCAACCCGTCTGTTGTCATGGCCAAGGGCCCGATCCATGTTATCCTGTACTTTTCTGTCGCACAGAGGGCAATTTGAGCTTATAGACTTTCAAATTACAAACCAGCTGGATGTTGTTAATGACTAGAAAGCACAATTTTATAACCTGCAGTTGATGCACACAAGCATTAGCGTGTCACAGGGAGACTTGTGAGAGGAATCTCATTATTGATACAATGCTTCTGTATTAGCTGTGCAGTCATGATGTTTCAGTTATGTTAGAACATTGCGTAACTGGGCATCTGTAATGTGTGATGTGCGTTAAGTCCTGGAGTGCTTCCTTCATGAAAGCATTCACACCGCAACCGTTACAAATCAATAGTCTAATGCCGTTATAAACTCAAATCCGTATTTTCTAGAATACGTTCTTTTTTTCATTTCAGGGAATAATGATTTCGTTGCTGTTTTCATCCAGGATGTTCTATTGCTAGTTGTTTAACTAAGTCAATGCTCAACACCTACTGTTCATTTCCTGACCTTTGACCCTAGAGCACCACTGTTTTTAGGGAACTACTGAATGGATGTTTTGCAAATTTCAACAGCTTGATGACCTGTACAATATGTAATTGCTTAATGTATTTTTTGTAAAGAAAGAATTACGTTAGTTTTTTTTTTGCTGTGAATAGGAAAAAATGACAACATCAATGGAAAACATCACAATATCAGGACACAGAAGTTGCATGAATTACATAGTCGCTATTATGATACTGCGCTGCATGTTTTGAAGTCTCATCCCGTCGCTATACAATCACTGTACAATAATGGGGTGACACACTTACGTACATGGAAAAGGTGAATGAATGAATAATAATGTATAAAACAGATCCAACTTAAAACCATTGACTGTGTACAGTTGTTTCTTTGAAATGATAAATACAAATTGTGATATTGAAGAAAAAGAAACTCACTGTGTTGTTAATTTTGTTTGCATGTGCAGTTCAATGCCAACGTCTGCAGTTCAATTGGCTCTACAAATATATGCAGGCCAAAGGACCATGTTGGACCAATACGAATTCTAGTTACATTCACTCTTCTTTACATAATTAGAAAAAGGTGTAAAGTATTTTTTAAATATATTTTTTAATTTAATTTTTAAATGTATTTCACCTTTATCTAACCAGGTAGGCAAGTTGAGAACAAGTTCTCATTTACAACGACCTGGCCAAGATAAAGCAAAGCAGTTCGGTTAATTTACTGTATTTGATAAGTGTTTTAGTATTAACACTGCTCATGCATAAAAACATACATTAATATGTCACTGCTATTACAGCCAGGGACAAAATAGCAGCAAGTCCACATAATATTATTGAAGCTAACAACTACAGACCTTGAAACATTTGATCTGTTTACGCAGTTTTACATGTATTGAATGAATAATGCTTTGATTCATTGTGATAATGTTCCGCATGCCTGTAAACCAATGTGCCTAGTTGCTTGGAGCCCAGTTGTGAGGGGAACTTTCTGTTTTTACTTCCTGTATGTTATGTCACTGTCACCTCCACCCTGAGTAGATACACCATATATATGTGGACACCCCTTCAAATTTGTGGATTTTGCTATTTCAGCCCCACCCATTCCTGACAGGTGTATAAAATTGAGCACACAGCCATACAATCTCCATAGACAAACATTGGCAGTCGAAGGGCCTTACTGAAGAGCTCGTTGACTTTCAACCTGGCACCAACAAGTCAGTTCGTCAAATGTCTGCCCTGCTAGAGATGCCCCTGTCAACTGTAAGTGCTATTATTGTGAAATGTAAATATTTAGGAGCAACACTGGAGCCACGAAGTGGTAGGCCACACAAGCTCCCAGAATGGGAATGCCGAGTGCTGAACCGCGTAAAAATTGTCTGTCCTCGGTTGCAACACTCACTGCCAAGTTCCAACGTCAGCACAAGAACTGTTCGTCAGGAGCTTCATGAAATGGGTTTCCATGGCTGAGTAGCCGCACACAAGCCTAAGATCCCCATTCGCAATGCCAAACATCGGCTGGAGTGGTGTAAAGCTTACCGCCATTGAACTCTGGAGGAATGGAAACACGTTCTCTGGAGTGATGAATTACACACCACCACCTGGCAGTCCAAATGAAAAATCTGGGTTTAGCGGATGCCAGGAGAATGCTACTTGTCTGAATGCATAGTGCCAACTGTAAAGTTTGGTGGATGAGGAATAATGTTCTGGGACTCTTTTTCATGGTTCGGGCTAGGCCCCTTAATTCCAGTGAAGGGAAATATTAACGCTACAGCTTACAATGACATTCTAGTTGATTCTGTACTTCCAGCTTTGTGTCAACAGTTTGAGGAAGGCCCTTTGCTGTTTCAGCATAACAATGCCCCCATGCACGAAGTGAGGTGCATACAGAAATGGTTTGTCGGTGTGGAAGAAATTGACTGGCCTGCACAGAGTCCTGACCTCAACCCCATCGAACACCTTTGATATCAATTGGAACGCAGACTGCGAGCCAGGCCTAATTGCCCAGATCAGTGCCCTACCTCCACTAGTGCTCTTGTGGCTGAATGGAAGCAAGTCCCCACAGAAATGTTCCGACATTTAGTGGAAAGCCTTACCAGAAGAGTGGAGGCTGTTATAGCAGCAAAGGAGGGACCAACTCCATATTAATGCCCATGCTTTTGGAATGAGATGTTCGACGAGCAGGTGTCCACATACTTTTGGTCATGTAGTGTATATACTGACCAGATCATATGCATTATGTCAAACGTTGATTGTAGCCTACTGGGCGGCAGGTAGCCTACTGGGCGGCAGGTAGCCTACTGGGCGGCAGGTAGCCTACTGGGCGGCAGGTAGCCTACTGGGCGGCAGGTAGCCTACTGGGCGGCAGGTAGCCTACTGGGCGGCAGGTAGCCAAGTGGTTTGAGCTTTGCGCCAGCAACCAAAAGGTTGCTAGATCAAATCCCTGAGCTGACAAGGTAAACATCTGTTGTTCTGCCCCCGAACAAGGCAATTAACCCACTGTTTCCGAGGCCATCATTGTAAATAAGAATTTGTTCTTAACTGACTTGCCTAGTTAAATAAAAAATAAATATGCTGTAAAAACAGTGATTGGGTAAACTGCGCCTGTACTTTGCACTCCAGAACACCTGGTGGCGCCGTGGCGATGACAATTTGGTTGTTCTCGACTGTCAGACACCACAGTAAGAGGTTCTGCTTTCAGGAACTTGCAGCAGAAACAATTATGTGGCTAACGTTGTCTTTGTCTAAATACTTATTGTGATGGATTAACTCAATTATTTACTTTGTGGGCAATGCATGAACATTCCCACATTTTAAAATATGGCTAATATGGCAAGGACCGGAGACATTATCCATTTAAACGTTGGAGGAAAAAGGTGAGGACTGGGATTACTTTGAATAGCTAGCTAAATTACCGCCAGCAAGCTATTGTTGGTGGGTGGATGCTAACTAACGTTAGCTATCTAAAAGTTGCTGGCTGGCTAGCTAGCTATCTAGGTTGCCAGCATGTAACATTGTCCTAAGTTAGCAAACTAACTATTCATAGTTCAATATTTTTCCAGCTTAACGATCTCTCTGACAGTAACGTTAGCCACTGACTTCACAGTGCGGCTAGAACGTGCAACTCTAGCTAGCTAAGGTAATGTTCGCTTGCTAACTTCTTAATGGTCTTGAACATGATCAAACTATGCTCATTTGAGTGATCGTGTTGTTTCAGGTTCAGCACCTCCAAACAGACATTGGCATGGGTCCCAGACTCCTTTTTCTCAAGGTAGGTAGCTATTTATTTTGAAACATAGGCCAATGCCTTTATTAAAGTCTCACAGGTGTCTTCATAATGACTCACTCCAACTCATTCATTACCTGGACATAGTAATGGCATATGGTCATTTGCTGTAGACCTTACTAAGTGACGCTAACTAGTGAGTTGTGTTGTCTCTGCCAGTCTTCTAAGTGGGAGGATCTCAACCTTGAAGGATGAAACTGGAGCGGTAAGTTGTGATAGATGGACTATGTGTATATATAAAACTATTGGATAGTGGCAACCACTTAGGCCTACATATAACACATTTGTAATGTACTGCTGAACTGTATCTCCCACAGATCTTCATAGATCGGGACCCATCTCTCTTTACTCCCATACTGAGCTTCCTGCGCACCAAAGAGTTGTTTCCCAGGTGCTGATTCCTCTGGTTACATTCGTTTACGTTTAATAAGTCAAATATATATTCAGCCGTGATGGTAAGTTGTTTTCCCAAGTTAGATTTCTTAACCTTTTTCTTTTTAGGTCCATAAATGTGCACCTGCTCATGCATGAAGCGGAGTTCTATGGAATCACGCCATTGGGTAAGAACATGGCCAGCGGCTAGTCAAATACAGCTGTGAATGAGAGGCTGTCTTTCTTTCTTTGTGTGGGTGTGTCAGTGTCTCCACCTTGGTTACTTTTTTTTCTCTTCCTCAGTGCGTAAGCTGCAGCTTTGTGACGAGCTGGACCGATCCTCCTGTGGAAACGTGCTCTTCAATGGCTATCTCCCACCTCCAGGTAGGCTGATCTACTCTAGATTTGACTTCACTTCAAGGGCAGGCAAAGTGTGTGTGTTCGGTTTGATTTCCTGATCATCTCCTCCTCTGGACCAGTGTACCCGGCGAAGCGGCGGAACCGTCATAGTGTGGCGGGGCCTCAGTATATGGGTGGGCGTGCCTTGCCCATGGAGAGCGCTCCAGTGAGACGCAGCAACACTATGCCACCCAACCTGGGCAACGCGGGCATACTGGGTAAAGCAACGGTGGAGGAGAGGATAAGTGGTGGTAAGGCCTCGGACTCACATACACATTCAACATGCCCATTTAACATACTCATTTAACATGCACATTCAACATACTCATTTAACATGCACATTTAACATACTCATTTAACATGCACATTCAACATACTCATTTAACATGCACATTCAACATACTCATTTAACACGCACATTTTTACGAGCATTTTGCTACACGCCGCAATAACATCTGTGTAAATATGTGTGTGACTTGTCAAATTTGATGTTGAAAATGTGCAGCAAAATGCTTATGTGGTAGTTCCCTCGACAGTGCAGTACAACCAATATCAATAATAACAATGAGAGTCAAGTAAAAAAACAACAAGTAATAGAAGAGGTAGATTCCATTTGTCACATGCATTCTATCGCTTAATGTTTAAACTGCCTTTTTAAAAAAACATTTTTTCCCCGTTAAAACGGTAAGAAAAAAATGATAAAATTCCACGTCAATTCACAATGCAGAATAATGGTCCTGTTACGTATTTATCACCGCTAGAGCTGGGCAATGTAGTTTTATCTACCGCAGTCATATACACTTGAAAGCGCCTCGGCTACGGCATGTTTGTTTGTCTGGGTACACTACGACTTTTTAAATGCCGACACGAAACGTTCTCTGGAGATAGTTTTCGAAGCACCGCTGAATGGGTATTTTACTTGTCTGTAAAGGAATGCCGCTTCTGAAGCGGGACTAACGTCCATCACTCGACAGCTGTCAATCAAATAATTTCGAGCTGCCTGCGCACACACACCACTCTCTTAAAAAAATCACTTTAAAGTTGGTTAAATACCGTGACTTACCAAGCCATTTAGTAAAAAGAAAACCCATCTTCCTGTAGGAATCTACTCCTAAGATTCAGTATTTTTGGAACGAAGGAGTTAATTACTAGGCTACATTAATTCAGGCTATTGTTCATTTAGACCGTATGCAGGCCATATAAATTTTAAATCTGCAGCTGGTAAAAGTTTGAGTAGCCAATAGCCTACTAAATGAATACAAGCAATTTTCGCAGCCTATAGCCTATTCAATTCTGGGAAATGTTTATTTAAGTTTCAATTAAACTAGTTGGTTATCTAACCCATATTAAATGTCAGGGTATTTTGTTATGTTGGCTATAGGCTTTAATTTGGGAATTGGAAGTCTCTTTTTCAAAGCAATTTGAGTTGTCAAGTGTTGCTTTGAAAATAAGAAGATAGGACTATCATTCTTAATTCATGGCATGGTTTCATTTTATCCAAATGTTGAATAGAGATGCAGACAAACTCATTCATGCAGGGAACGGGGAATGGCCTAATTGTCGATTGCTCTGGAGTTATAAAAACAATCAAATAAATTGATCGAGTCAAGGATCAGCTCTCTTAATAATTCTATGTGGGTGGGTCGGGTTGCAGAGAAAAATCTGTCCTGATGTCGGATATGGGGCGGGGCTGGCGCCGAGCGAGTGTGGCTCCAAAAAAAAGGACTGTGTTGTTTATGTGTAAGGGGTTGGATGTGTGGGGAGTCGGTGCAAACCGACGCAGATCGTCTCAAGGTGCAGGTCTGTGCACGGAGACAGCTAGGGTTTAGAGTGAACCGTTGGTGGTCCCTGTATTGAAAAGTAAACGCTCTAACCTGGAGCCATTTTCTTTGTTAAGGGAATATCAAAAAGGAGGGTTCACATTCCTCCACGCCTGTTCCTCTTTCCCTTCCGACACAGCTCAGCTTGCAGACCCAGGCATGGTCCGCATCATCTGTGGCCACCACAACTGGATCGCTGTGGCTTATGCCCAGTTTGTTGTTTGTTACCGGTAAGAACACGGGACTTCTGTGTACGATATCACAGTGTCATATGAATCAGTCATTTTTTTGGGGGGGGTAAGGACAGTCGAGGGTGTTAAACGGCGCCGTCCTCGTCCATCAGAGTGAAGGAGTCTACAGGCTGGCAGCAGGTGTTCACCAGCCCCCGCCTGGACTGGGTGATTGACGGGGTGGCGCTCAACGCCAAGGTGATAGGCGGCTCCCTGGGAGACAACGACAAGATGGTGGCCGTGGCCTCGGGCACAGAGATCATCCTCTGGACTATCTGTCCCGACGGCAACGGCAACGAGATAGGTCAGTCTGCAAACGGATGAACTCGCAACTCTAAAAGTAAAGTTTTGTTTGTTGACTTTAGTATTTTAAGAGACCACTTTTCTAGGTAGTTGTGGGTGTTTATGTAAGGGCCGTGCTAATAGGTCTCCGTTGTACCTGCTTCCCTCCAGGTGTGTTCAGTCTGAATGTCCCCGTGGAGGCTCTCTTCTTCGTGGCGAACCAGCTGATTGCCACCAGTCACACAGGGAAAGTGGGAGTATGGAATGCGGTGACCAAACATTGGCAGGTGAAGTTGTGTCCAAACATTCTGTAAGAATGTCACGTTACCAGAACACATCACATTATGTGTAGTAATAATGTATGTGGTCCTTGCAACGCCAGGATTGTGGGTTCGATTCCCGGGGCCATCCATGTGTAAAATGTTGCGTTGGCTAAATGCGTTATATTATATGTGTATTGTACATCAGTTGTTCATGTTTTCCTTTTGTCTTTCCGTTCTCAGAATCAAGATGTGGTTCCCATTAATAGCTATGATACTGCCGGATCCTTCCTAATTCTAGGCTGTAACAATGGGTCCATATATTATATAGGTAAGGGAAGTCATCTTTTCTACCTATGACGCAATAATGGAAAACTATTCAAATAGTTTTTCCGTATAGAAGAATGCAGTCACAAGTTGTTTGTAGTATATGAATACACTTGTAAAGTATAGACCTCTCATTGACGCGATCTTGGCAACAGATGTTCAGAAGTTTCCGTTGAGGATGAAGGACAATGACCTCCTAGTGACAGAGTTGTACCGCGACCCCACGGAGGACGCCATCACTGCTCTCAGTGTCTACCTCACGCCCAAAACAAGTATGTCTGCCTGTTTTCGATTTTGAACTTCACTGAAATTAATAGCTTTTCCTGCGTTTTATTTTTTTATATATATTTTAAAGGATTAACAAGTATCAATTAGTCAATCGTGGTTATTGGAAATTCAATCTTAATAGATGCATGGTGCTAAACAATCATTTTCTGAAAAACTTGTTTGCCATTTATGGTCAGCAATGGTCATTTTATAGGCATTATAATTGTATAGGCAGCTGGCAGATTTTGAATGATTCCTGGTGGCATTTCGCTAACTCTTTCCACTGATCTTTAACCTAACCTCACTTCCCTAACATGAACCCTAACTTCAATCAATTTCGATCCTAATGCCTCACCTTAACCTTTTTGGGTCTGTCGGCTGACTATCCACTTCCATTTCTTGATATGCACGGTACATCACACAGCATGCGTTGAGGCTAAAATGGTGTATGGGATAAAAGTCCCCAATGTGTCATCAGGCGACAGCGGCAACTGGATCGAGATCGCCTACGGGACCAGCTCGGGCACGGTGCGGGTCATAGTGCAGCACCCGGAGACCGTGGGCTCTGGGCCCCAGCTCTTCCAGACCTTCTCAGTCCACCGCAGCCCCGTCACCAAGATCATGCTCTCTGAGAAACACCTCATATCAGGTGAGAATGGTTGGCCGGGAGCCTCCACCTTCTAGGGGTGATTGTTCATTTTTCGGCGTTTTCTACCGTCTCCGCTAATGAAGCACATTCATTAATTTAGCTACATTTCTCATTAGGATCGATCGATTGATGTTTGGATGTCGGCTGACACAGCAATTACGTTAAACATTGACGCTGCTGACAAAGCAGCAAGATGGGCCCGTCATGCAGATGTTTGGCCTAACCCTTTTGTGTCGTGTTGTCAGTGTGTGCAGACAACAACCACGTGCGGACCTGGACGGTGACTCGCTTCAGGGGCATGATCTCCACCCAGCCAGGCTCCACCCCCCTCACCTCCTTCAAGATCCTCTCCCTGGAGGACATCGACGGCCACGGGGGCTGTGCTGCCGGCACTGAGATAGGTGAGCAGACAGGTGTCAAAAGTGGACACTGGTTTTAAATGTTACATAAGAAGTGAACATTTCAGAGATGCAAATGGGGAAAGGACTGCAATGGTCCGTACCGAGCGTCGCTCCTCTCTAACAGGTCCGTATGGCGAGCGAGACGACCAGCAGGTGTTTATCCAGAGGGTCGTCCCCGACACAGACAGACTCTACGTGCGCCTCTCGTCCAACGGGAAGAGGGTGTGCGAGGTGCGCTCTGTGGACGGCACCTCCATCACCTCCTTCATGGTGCACGAGTGCGAGGGGTCCAGCCGCATCGGCTCCCGTCCCCGCCGCTACCTCTTCAGTGGCCACGCCAACGGTAGCATTCAGATGTGGGACCTGACCACCGCCATGGAGATCGCAGGGAAAGTGGACATCAGGGGTAAAGACGACCCGCGTGGCTTTTTGTGTTTACTTTTTTGTTGTTGTTGCTTTTTGTTAAGTGATGTGTCATAGACATTGGGTTCTCTGTCTGGTTGTCCCTCAGCGCTGGGCGGCCCCACAGAGGAGGAGCTCCTGGAGCTGTTGGACCAGTGTGACCTGGCTCTGACCCGTACGCCCGACATGAGTCCCGCTGCCTCCTTCACCCACTCCTCCACCCCCCGAGCCTCCACCTCCAGGTACACCAGCCACCATTGGCACCTGCTACATGTCCCCATACAGCTTCATATGTTAACTCACTGATGCTCTCCCTTTTTGCAAGATTACATATTCAGGGCATAAAATGAACACCCGCCACCCACCAAATGCGGGTGGATTTAGGTATTGGCGGATAAGAACGTCTACTTCACCAGCCATGTTGGGGGGTGGTCAGTTGGCATGGCTCTACAATGTGAGAATTACATTTGCGTTTGTGAATAAAAAAATAGTCAAGTATGAGCATGTGTGTGCGAGTACAGTATTTCTGCTGTTTAGTTTCATGGCTGCCAATCGCACAAAGAAATAGGAATCCTACATTCCACCTCACGCAGCAACAGCTTCACGCACTGTGAGTGAATCGCTGATAGATTCATTCTTGGAGGTGCTGGCACAAGCATAAAGGGTGGTCTAATTTGCTCAAGTTAGCAAAGTGAGCCTTTGTCCTCGTGTTCACATTGTTGTTTTCACAAGCGCAGTTGTTTTTCAGTGTTAGCTAAAATCTGCTGCTTCAACTGATAGTGAAGAGACGCTGTCGACGCTCTGTCCTACTAGTCACATCCCAAAACTTACAGACACACGTGACATGACTCCAGTAGCCCACGGTAGCCTCGGTTACCACGGTAGCCTTCCACCCTTAGAGGGGCAGCTGAACAGTTTGTCTCATCTGATATTTTGGTTAAAATAAAAAATGAAATGAAATTGAGCAATATACCACATTAGTTCTTACTAATACATTACAAAGCATGTTTCTTTTGTTGTAAAAATAATTTTGGCTGGTAAAAGAAAATCTGTGGGCTGGTAGATTTTTTTTTCATCTACATGCCACTGATCATATTATTTCATGTTTATCTTCTCTCTCTCTGCAGTTTGCAGTCCCAGCTGAGTGAGAGCTCCAGGGAGCGCGGGACCAGAGGAGGTGTGAGCAACTCGGGTCCCTTCTCTGGTAGCCTGCCCCGTCAGGCTCCTCCGGTGCCCCTCACCAAACCCCGGGATATGAATCTCTCCATGGTGGGGTTGGGCCTCCAGCCCCACCAACTGGGTCTGAGCCAGGCTTCCCTCGGCAGCAGTGGCAGCCCCCGGCCCAGCCGCACCGCCCTCCAGGACAGAGACCGGGACGGTGGCATGGGGTCTCTGCGCAGGGGCAGCTTCGTGGAACGTTGTCAGGAGCTTGCCAAGGTCTCGGACTCTGCAGGAGGGGCTGAGGTGGGCACGCGGCGCAGCCTGGCCGCATGCTCAGAGTTGGAGGCTAGACTGGGCCTACGGACCCCCGCCTCTTTCTCCATCCCCCCTGCAGCCTCTCCCGCCTCTTTATCTTCATCACTGCGTCGGCCACAGCCCACCTCACCCAGCCCTGTCCCTTCTACAATCGTTAGTCCAACCCGCTCCCAGACCCCCGTGTTACCTCGTCGAGCTGACACCTCCCCTACTACAGAAGCCCTGCCCCCTGAGACTGCAGCAGCCACCCCAGAGAGCTCCTCCCTGTGCCCCCCACCAGTCCTAAACCCCCTATGAATGAGACCAGCTTCTGACTGGCTCTGTGATGTATGAGTGAGTGGACTAACAAAGGATGCGTTTTGTGTTCCTGAGCATGTGCCGTTTAGTGACGGCACCTATTGTAATATTTATGGACTTTTCCTTGTTTAGCATCAAGGATCCATATCAAATGTCATTCCTCTGTTTTCAAAAAGGCCAGCTGTGACGTAGGCAAGATTCGTATACAATGTATCCAAATGGTCAATGTATTGGTGATGCAAAGTATAACTCCAGCCATGTATGAATGTGTTCTGTTGCATTTGGTAGAGCAGTGCATTTTATTAAATTACGCTGAACAAAAATATTAATGTTACATGTAACAATTTCAGAGATTTTACTGAGTTACAGTTCATATAAGGAAATCAGTCATTTAAAATAAATTCATTAGGCCCTAATCTATAGATTTTACATGACTGGGAATACAGATATGCATCTGTTGGTCACAGATACCTTAAAAGAAAGGTAGGGTTGTGGATCAGAAAACCAGTCAGTATCTGGTGTGACCAACATTTTTCTTGCGCAGCACAACTTCGCATAGTTGATCAGGCTGTTGATTGTGGCCTGTGGAATGTTGTCCCACTCTTCAATGGCTGTGGGGAGGAGCTGGTGTTTGCTGGGAAACTGCGTCTGGACCAGGCCCAGTGCAGAGCGGCCGGACTCTCTGACCTCTACACCGCCCTGAGACAGCTGACCACCAAGTACCAGCAGATTGGCAGGAACTGGAACACGCTGTCGTACACATCGATCCAGAGCATCCCAAACATGCTCAATGAGTGACATGTCTGGTGAGTATGCAGGCCATAGAAGAACTGGGACATTTTCAGCTTCCAGGAATTGTGTACAGATCCTTGCGACGTGAGGCTGTGTATTATCACGCTGAAACATGAGATGTCAGGATAGCACGACAATGGGCCTCAGGTTCTCGTCACTGTATCGTGTTGCATCAGTGTAGGCTGGTGGGAGAAAGACAGGCTCATTGTAATGGCTGGAATGGAATAAATAGAACCGTATCAAATATATGGAAACACATGTTTGACTCATTTCTATTCATTCCATTTGAGCCATTACAATGAGCCTGTCCTCCTATAGCTCCTCCCACTGTGCATTCAAATTGCCATCGATAAAATGCAGTTGTGTTCGTTGTCTGTAGCTTCTGCCTGCCCATACCATAACCCCACCTCCACCATGGGGCACTCTGTTCACAACGTTGACATCAGCAAACTACTAGCCCACACGACACCATATATGCTGTCTGCCATAGTTGAGACTGTGATTAATCTGTGAAGAGCACACTTCTCCATAGTTCCAGTGGTCATCAAAGGTGAGCATTTTCTCACTGAAGTCGGTTACGATGCCAAACTGCAGTCAGGTCAAGACCCTGGTGAGGATGATGAGCACGCAGATGAGCTTCCATTAGTCGGTTTCTGATAGTTTACGCGGAAATGTAATTATTTGGCTGTGCAAACCATAAGCCGCCTCCAACGTCGTTTCAGAGAATTTGGCAGTACATCCAACTGGCCTCACAACGTGTAACCATGCCTCCACATCTTGGTCCTTCAACTGCGGGATTGTCTGGGACCAGCCACCCGGACAGCTGATGAAACTGGATTTGCACAACCAAATAATAACATTTCCGCACAAACTATCAACCGTCTCAGGGAAGCTCATCTGTGTGCTCTTCGTCCTCACCAGGGTCTTGACCTGACTGCAGTTCGGCATTGTAACCGATTTCAGTGAGAAAATGCTCACCTCTGGTAGAGAAATGAGCGTTCAATTCTCTGGTGGACGTTCCTGCTGTCAGCATGCCGATTGCACGCTCCGTTAAAATTTGAGACATCTGTGGCATTGTGTTGTGACACATCTGCACATTGTAAAGTGGCCTTTTCTATTCCCCAGCACAAGGTGCACCTGTGTAATGATCATGCTGTTTAATCAGCTTATTGATACACCTGTCAGGTGGCAGGAATTTTGTGGATATTTGAATTAAAAGGGAATTTTTCAACCTCATTCTTCAGCACCAAACCAGAGTCTACGTATGTGTCTATGGTTAAAAATATTTAAAAAATGCTCTGACATCACAGTGTAGGATTAAAGGGAAAAAACTGCGATTTTCAAAACCTGCAACGAGTCTCTAGCCCAAGGGAGAGTATTTCCTTGCTCCCCACGGTGAACCTCAGTGTTTGAAAATCACTGTTTTTAAAATGGTTAAACTTTTGATGATTTGGTTGAAAAGTGGTGAAGTTGCCCTTTAAGAGAAATGTAAAGACCTGTAGTAGTCTTTACCCAACACTGGGTTCCACCATCACGGGCTTGCAGGCTGAAGTGATGTATAGGCCCACACCTTCTAAACTTTTCTGATATCCTCTACAGATTTCTTTCAGTCTTCTTGTTTTGCACTACTGTTGGCTCAAATGAATCAACAAGCCTACTGTACACGCAGTATCAACAGTGGTGACTGTTGAAGAGGAAACGATGGAGAATCTATAGATCAATGGTAACTTTTATCGTTCATGTTTCGTTACATCTGACCGACTGACCATTCTTTTTCAAGTCGTCTTCCAGATCGACCCAGTGCCTCACGTACCTGTGTTTTTCTATCTTCCCCAATGGGTTAGGAATTGTACGAAACCAAAGGTAGTCATTATATCCCATGTTTTTGTACATTTCATTTAGATCCTATTTTCTGACTATAAAAAAAAAAAGAAACCATATTGAATGGAAATGTACAACATTCAATGTTATGTCTCTGTACAAAGTATATATGTCTGTCCATTAACTAACAATAATAGTAATAATTTTGGCAAAAGTGGGATTGCTTTATCAGCAGTAAAATGTTACCCAAGGATGCTGAGTGCATTTCATATACAGTACCCTCCAGTTAGTCACATATCTAGCTTTTATGGCTGTAATTTTCTAATCTGGTCTTCATTAATCGAATACAACTAACTAATTACAGTGAGCCTACTTTTTGGCTCAACATGAAACGCAATGTTCACACTGCAATGTCTGTCACACTCTATAAACGCATTTAGTTCCAAAATCATTTTATTCAAAAGCATACGTGCTAGTATGAAAGCAGTTCATGTCTTTGTACAGCGATCATGTAATAAATAAATACATAAATAAAATACAAAATGGCGTCGCACCTTCTTAGTACAGTATGGTAAGGCAGGGAAGTCAGAAGAATGTGCTGTTTGTAATGATAGCAGTACTAATAGTTTGGTTCAGCCTGGCTAACTGCTTGGAGGCATTTGGCTATGTGGTCGCTAGCTACCAGAAAGCATTGTCAATAACTGTAGTGCTATTATGTTTTCACATGAGTAACGTCCTTTCATATTGACTGAATATCATGGCTCGAAAATCGCCATGATATAAGAAAACATTTCTACATACTCTCCTCTGAAAAAGTACCTCAAAAATATGCTATACTTGGGACCATTCAGTCTTTATCGCTGAAGCGTTATAGATTGCACGAAGTTTACAGTGAATGCAGTCGCCGCTAATGCGGGAACATTGCCTTTAAATTTCAATCACACTTTAGCGTTGAACTTCTGCGACACGGATTGAATAGAGCCCTTGACTTATAAGTCAGTCTTGTTCCATGACACCATGGCTTGTCATAAAACTGCGAACCACCAAGCCCTGAACTTCTGACCCCTCAACAATGGGGCACCTGGTTAACGTTTGTGGGGGCCAATGGGAGGTTAGGTGTAGTAGAACAGTCATATTTTGGCGTCCAGCATCTCCAGGAAGAGTTTGTGCATGGGCACGCGGCCCTCCAGGTGGAGTCTACAGAAGGTGTCCACGGCGCGGTTGGCAGTCTGCCGGAGCAGGGGAAGGGTCATGAGAAGCTTGCCTGCCCGGTGGAGCTCTGCTGTGTGCTGGGAGCTCTCGTACTCCTGCAGGGCCTCATGGAGTCCGTCCTGGAACCGCTGCACTGCCTCCGCATTCTCCAGGTTCTCTGCATCTGAGCGGGGAGAGACAAGGTCAAGCGAGGCCTGTGGGTGTTTGGGTGTGTTTTGGCATGACAGCATGTCAGATCCCATTGTCCACCTCATTTGTTTCTCCATCGAGGGCTAATGGACGGGCCAAGGTTAAGTTGCATGCGGCCAACCCCCATTTTTCCTGAAAGGACTGTAAATGTAAAAACAAATGCTCCCCCCTCTGATCCTTCTAGCCACCTCAGGCGGTGTGACTGCCCCGGTGTGTCTGGCTAACGCAGCCAGACTCGCCAAATGGATTTCTGAATTCCTGTGATAATTTGCGGGGCAGATGGATTTATTGATTAGGGCTGAGGGCAGAAGCAGCCTTCTCACTGTCGGATATTGATCAGTTTTCACTTGCTGGGGTCTGGGGAACAACAGCGGGGAGGGGAGGGGTGAGAGAAGTGGGTGTTGGAGAACAGATTTGGCAGAGACCTAGACCTCCCCTCTCTCTGTCATGGGGATCTGAAGAGTGCCAGTTTATACAGAAGTAATTGAATAACTATTATTCAACTAAAATGCATCGATAGTTGTCGCCACAAAAGTATGTAGTATAACATGAGTTCACAGAATGACCCCTAACAAACAAAATACAACGTTAGTCATATCAAATGTATTAATAGTAGTTAAAAATTGGAATTTAAGTGGAGGGCTGATACTGACTTGGGTAATGCTGTGAGAATGTCGTTGCTAAAATACGGGACCCGTGAGGGACGTTTGCCAATATGGGGGGCTAGCCACTCATTTATTCCCTGACAGCTAGCGGCTTTTCAAGTCATTGACCATCATTTAACAGGCTTGCCCTGCTAGGGGACACTGAACCTGGAGAAAAAGTGTGTTCAAGGACACACCCCGAGGGAAAGGCACTGTGGATCACACTTTAGGGGCTTTATTCAGTCCATATCGCCGAAGCGTTAAAGATTGTGTGATAGAAATGTGAAGGTAATTGAGCCGACATATGCAGCGCATACCGTGAATACAGTCTCCGCTAACGCGGGAACATTACCTTTACATTTCAATCACGCTGCAACGATGAACTTCCACGATACGGATTGAATAGAGCCCTAACTCTCCCCACAGTCCTGAAGGAGTGGCTGTATGTCGGACTGCCTGAGGATGGTGTAGTAGATTTAAAGCTGAATTTAACACAATTAATTATTGTACACAGTAGCCAGGCAGGTTAGATAGTAGCATATATTTTTGGTAGTTCAGCCACACTTATAATGCTTTCTAAGAGGGATTGTACAGTGGCTTGCAAAAGTATTCACCCCCTTGGCATTTTTCTTATTTTGTTGCCTTACAACCTGGAATTAAAATAGATTTTGGGGGAGTCTTGGAATCCCACAAACTCAACCTAATTGGTTTGGGATGAGTTGGACCGCAGAGTGAAGGAAAAGTAGCCAACAAGTGCTCAGCATATGTGGGAACTCCTTCAAGAAGGTTGGAAAAGCATTCCAGGTGAAGCGGGTTGAGAGAATGCCAAGAGTGTGCAAAGCTGTCATCAGGGCAATATAAAATATATTTTGATTTGTTTAACACTTTTTTGGTTACTACATGATTCCATATGTGTTATTTCATAGTTTTGATGTCATCACTATTATTCTACAATGTAGAAAATATTACAAATAACGAAAAACCCTTGAATGAGTAGATGTTCTAAAACTTTTGACTGGTAGTGTACGTCTCTTGAGTCTGCTCTGTCACAACTGACAACACCAAACTACTGATAACAGATATCCAGTGCATGCCATGTAGTTAGTACCGGAGTTGGCGAGGGCCATAGCCTTGAGAGTGACCACCTCCTCTTGGCTCAGGTTCATCTGCTGGTACTTGGTGGTCAGCTGTCTCAGGGCGGTGTAGAGGTCAGAGAGTCCTGCCGCTCTGCACTGGGCCTGGTCCAGACGCAGGTTCCCAGCAAACACCAGCTCCTCCCCATAGCCCAGAGACTGAAACACCACTGACAAGACCAGTGTCTCCATCCAACCACTCTGCAGCAGGGCCATCTGGTCCACCAATGAAAGGGCAGAGAAGCCTGGAAGGGCAAATATGGAAACGTAACACTCCATAGGTTCTCACAGTTTAAAACGTTTACCTTGTCCATTTGTACCAGTGTAAAATGGCATTGCATAGTATTTTTTATTTAACCTTTATTTAAGGGACTCATGCTTATTTAACAAGACATACAAGAACAACAGAAGTGGGTACCTGGGATATGCTTTGCCCAGCCAATCATGACCAGGAGTTCCCTGTTTAGGAGGTCACACAGCGTCAGCAGGGCTTTAAGGTTGTCATCATTGGTTGAGTTGTCAGGCGTGGCACACAGGGGTGCTGGCTCTGTCAAGAGAAGCTGGGAGATCACTTTGTTTCCTGAAAGAGGTCAAACATATATTAGTAATGTACTCTTATGTACTCCCGTTTGTGACTGACACGGCTCTTATTGGAGTGTGTGAGTGTTGCACGACAGAGGGTACACACCGTTGGACTTGACAGGGTGTGTGTCTGGGGCCTTCGTATAAAGAGAGAGGCCAGAGTCCCCCCTTCTCTTGTACTTCTGACGTCCTCCTCTGACTCGGTCCATGCGAACACCTGTAGTGACACAAACACGATTATCAGTGATCATCATGTTTCCTCATTGATTGATCCTCAATCCCCAAGTCAAGAACAGACAAGGGAAGGTGCACAGTGATAATAGATAGAGCCATGGCCACATGGACCTCTATTCCACATCAGGTAACTGATGCAAATACAAATACACCTTATGGAACAGCGGGGACTGTGCAGAGAGAGGCACACACACACACACACACACACACACACACACACACACACACACACACACACACACACACACACACACACACACACACACACACACACACACACACACACACACACACACACACACACACACACACACACACACACACACACACACACACACACACACACACACACACACACACACACACACACACACACACACACACACACACACACACACACACACACTACACACTACACATGATAAGACACGTACTCTACACACACATACACATGGGTTTTGTATTGTAGATATGTGGTAGTTGAGTAGTGGCCTGAGGGAAATGTAACGTCATGTAATATTTTACATTTGATATAACAGCCTTAATGTTGCTGGACCCCAGGAAGAGTACAGTATCTGCTGCCTTGGCAGCAGCTAATTGGGATCCTTAATAAATACAAATACAAAAAGAGGTTGAGTAATTTGAAACTCTACTTCAGGCTGTACGTGCTCTGTGGGCCTGTACGCTTAAGCATGTCCATTTATTGAGCCAAGTGATTCCATTGAGATGAGTTGGTCATCAAGTCTCACCTTCCTTCATCATGCCGGCACGCAGGCACTTCTGGAAGCGGCACGCTTGGCACGACTTCCTCCGACGCTTGGTGATCTCACACTCGTTCATCACAGGGCAGCTGTAGTCAATGTTACCTGGAAACACAGAAAGCACAGCTCTGTTTACACCCCCTGGATACTTGAGGTTACCAGTCAGCAAGGCCAATGTCGCAATAATGTCATCCAAAAGGTGATACTGCATTTTACAGTATCTTTTTTACAGTGCATTATTGATGCTTAACTTTTCATTCAGCCTAAAGGTGAAATTGTCATGCTGTAAAACAAAGTGTGTGTTTAGGGGGTGTGCCACCATGGCTGACCCTTGCCATCTGGTGGTTAACTGAGTTTCACTGTCTGTGGCACCATGAAAAAAGTCAATTGCCTCTGTGTTCGCTGGCACCCTGAGCTTTCACACAGCAATCAATAGAAGCCCAGACAAAATACAGATATTGATTGGTTATTTCACACTGAGCCTAACTCCCACCACAAGTGTTATAACGTTTGGCCTCACACAAGACAAAAAGGGTTTTAATAGAGTATTGACTAATTTCTCCCACCCATCTATACCCAGACAAGCGGGTCTGGATCTGGGGGTGATCTAGGGGCCAAGGGCCCTCAATCAATGAGCTTCCCCCTAAACCCCCCCCTGTCCCAAGAGGCTCTGAGATTATTTTTTAACAGGAGATTTAACAGGAGAATTTTCAACAGGAGATTGGCACCTCTTCAGATTGCCTTTCACAAGAAATGTAAATGTGGTGTGTGGTGTTTTAGGCACAATAACACGTTTATCTGCATGTTCACACTTTGACGGCCACTATTGCTAAAAGAAGGCATTATGAACATCCACTTTTGATATATGAGAATAAAATAATTAGATATAAAGTCATTTTCATTAAACTGTAAGCATACTTGAAATTAGGCACATAGTAAAATATTGTTGAAAATCAGTCATTAATGCATCAGGCGTCACTAGATCAATATCATGCGTCAGTTATTTTGGAACACTTGAGCAGAGAATAATCCTCTCTAGTTTCAGAGAGCAAAAATCCAATATTTCGGATTCTATTAAGAAATCAGATATCTATGGCAAGACGCATCATTCACCCAAGTTTCGTCAAAATCGGACCAGTGCTGTCTGAGATAGGCCTGTCGCGTGTGACGAACGTACGAACGGACGGAGACAGATCCACAGATTTCATCGTGGGGGACAATAAATCATTTCTGGGGCCATCAACCAATATGGAGCACATTGAGTCTTCACACAAAAATCAATCCCATAGCTGAGTCTGCGGCTGACAGAACTATTGGAAATCTGTGTATGCCGCAATCAGCCTCATTTGCGCTTCCCCCTCTAATAGATTATTGATTATTTTATTAATTAAAATCTAGCCAAGAACTTCGTCATGTCCTAAATGTATCACACGTGCACGCTCGCACACAGTGCACGCAACACACACCATCACAGACGGCTTGATTTGATGTTCTATCCGTTTTTTTGCAAAAACGTATACACTTTTGTTTACCTTGAATTGTCCTCTTGAAGAAAGCCTTGCATGCCTCACACGACGCTACTCCGTAGTGATATCCTGATGCAAAGTCGCCGCAAACTAGGCACAGCCTTTTAGGTCCAGGGCGCAGAGACGATAGGTAGTCACATTTGAGGATGGAGTCAACGTGCGCCGAGAGCGCCAAACTGCGCTCCGACCAAAACTTAGCTGCGCCGCTAGTGTCCGGTGCTGCGCTGACAACGCTGCCGCTGCTGCTCGAACTCGGGGATTCCGGGTCCATCGAGTGACCCTGTGAAAATAAACTGTATCCACTGCTGTCCGAGCTTGGACTGAATGGCGTGGTGCTGTCCAGGGCGAAGGTAGGGCTGGGGGGATCCGTCTTGTTACATGTATCATCTGGTGACGGGGCGTCGTCGGTGTTTGAGGAGACCAACAGGCTGATGGCACAATTGAAATGATCATGACAAAAATATAATCTCACTGAAATAATACCCCATTGTGGATTCTGTGAGCTGCTACAATAACAGTGTGGCATGCAGACCCCAGGATTGTCTGCCACCTCAAGGACCACCACCTCTATTCGTGTTCCCAATGGAGGAAATCAACTTTTGCAATTATTCTACAGACACATAATAACAAAAAAACTAAATTAAGCCTTATCTGATGCTTTAATTAAAACAAACACAAATGAACAGCACACAAATGATGGCAATCAGATGAATGACCAATAAAAACGTATCTATGATAGGAATGGCAACAAAAAAACATCAATCTCAATGACTCTTACTGGTTGTGCTGGCTGAGAAAATTGACGTTTTCACTCAGGCAAAACCCCTTTAGATCCATATCAAGGAAGAAAGTCTCAAGGAGATGTGTCAAGGTAGTAATAGTATTCTAGTATCCTGGTTTGGGAACCAACGGTATAGAGATAGTGACAGAGGGAGGACTCTTGAGACAAGAGCCAAAGTTATAGCGGCAGGTTTATTTAGCTGAAGTCCTGTGTCATTAGAAAGGGGCGGGGCCTGGCGGACTAATCCTTGACAAGCACTGAACGTTTGTTGATGGTTTCATTCTCTTCTCACTTATGTTGTGTTTTAGCATACATATTTACATATTACACACAAGCTAACGTTTATACATGATACACTCGTCAACATATGAACAAGATTTGTTAAAATAGGATTTTCACTGTTCCCTCTTTGTGACAAAGTGTTATCAAAGTGAGGTGATAAGATGACACGTTATTGCTTATGACACTATGTCTGTTGGTTTTGCTCAGTTGTCATTAAATGCATTTTTACTAGTCATTTTTTCCATTGCTCGTCTGTGTTCCAGACTCCTCTCTCCCTCACCTCTGTCATTGTGGGACCAGCATTTCCCTTGTGCTGTTTGGTGTAAACAGAGAAAGCACTCGGACCAGACTCACGGACACGGCATCCTCTTTGCTTCCAGGTATTTGTCTCACATAGCCCCACATAGGCCTCTCTCTTTGAAGTGAGTTTGCATGGTTAACCTGTGAAAGTCAGGTAAAGTGAGCTAGAGCGAAAGTGAGAGGCAGGCAGGGGGAATTAGAACAGACCGGAAAACCAAGGGATAGAATTAGACTAGATAAAGGGAGTGGAAGGAGGGAGTGGAAAGAGAGAGGGGACTCTTACTTGGAACTTGTCAGTAGGTCAGGTACATGTACAGGACAGGGCTTACAGCTGGTGAGAGGGGAGGGGGTGATTAGGTAGGAGGGTTAGGGTGGCTGGAGGGTGAGGATTAGGAGCCATCCATTGCCAGTGCGTTGGCAGGGGTGCTGAAGCAGCACTTTTGGACAACCCGGATGTGTGAAAACCCTGTGAGGAGCTAGAATATCCAAATCCAGTCATCAGACACCCAAGCCCTGTTTATACCTGGTGTTAACATGGGTCCTTTGTCCGGATCTTGGCTGTATTCTGATTGTGCACACATTTCCAGAAATGTGTCTACCCATTTTAATATGTTTCTGTTATCCTTCTACTGTGTCTGCATTGTGACCACATTTCCTGGTCCCTTTTATGCAAACTATTTCACAGCTATTCTTTCAAAATAATATGTATTTATTTATTGTAAGAAACATATTGATGTAATTGATATAATCATTCAATGGGCAAAATAATTACGATTTAAAATGTTTCTATGTCCAGATCTGTCTACACTTGTAAGATATTCAGACACAATGTGTGTCTGACTACCTCCGGAGGTGGGCAGGATGATCTGATCACAATCAGATCACAATGAGTCTTTTGATGGTCTTACACCTGTCCAAAAATGTGGGCACAATCAGAATGTGGAAAAGATCATGACAAAGAACTCAAGTTAGAGCGAGGCTTGGCTCAAGATACCCTCTTCACCTGAATTACAGCTGGATCCCAGTAAGTGAGCCATTGCGGTCATCAACACTTTGAATTGTGTACACTGTTCCAAAATAGATGATCAAAAAAGAAAAAGAATGGAACTTATAGAAAAAGACAAAGCAATATATTTGCATATTATTTATCCAATACACCATGAAATCATATTTTTGTGGCTATTCCAAACAAATATGATTTTGGCCAGTTTCCTGATATATTTACACATGGTAATCCACCATCTCCAAATGATTTGGGATGAAAGGTTCCCACAGTGGACCACTGATGCGTTTTCTCTTTTGGCACACATTCCCTGCCCTTGTCATCCCCCAGCTGTGAAATGTATTACAGCGCAGCAGCACACTGACCCGGTTCTGACCACAGTAGGCCCCCAGTACAGGGAGATAGGATTACTGTCTAGTCTGACACTTCTCTTATTCCTCCTCAGCCCTAATCCAACAACGGCTGCATCAGCAAGATGCCCCCACCCCTCTCCCCACACGGACACACACACAGAGAGAGAGAGAGAGAGACTCAGTTGACCCTGTTAACACAAACAGCACCATCAGTGCTCGTGGGTGAAATCAAGTGATACTGTAGCTCCCTGGGAGTGTACTGAGGCCTGGGACCAGTTTTCATGCTCTGTCACAGTACAGGTCAATGGTACAGACAGGACTAAACTCTCTCTCCTTTTCTCTCTCTCTGTGTGATGGAGCCACTGTTATCTCATCTGGTCCCTGATTCCATATCATTACATAGTAACAGGCTTACATTGTAACACAACTGTAATACTACTAATTTTATAGCCTGTTTATAAGGTACTCTTACTGCTTTAATGGTCATTTAATAGAGGCTCCATAGTGACTATGTGTTTTAAGGCTGAGTGAAATACACTGAGTGTACAAAACATTAAGAACACCTTCTATTTCCATGACATAGATTGACCAGGTGAATCCAGTTGAACGCTATGATCCCTTATTGATGTCACTTGTTAAATCCCCATCAGTAAGAGTCGATGAAGGGGAGGAGACAGGTTAAATAAGGACTTTTAAGCCTCGAGACAATTGAGACATGGATCGTGTATGTGTGCCATTCAGAGGGTGAATGGGCAAGACAACACATTTAAGTGCCTTGAACGGGGTATGGTAGTAGGGGCCAGGGGCACCGGTTTGTGTCAAGAACTGCAACGCTGCTGGGTTTCCCCCCGCTCAACAGTTTCCCGTGTGTATCAAGGATGGTCCACCACCCAAAGGACATCCAGCCAACTTCACACAACTGTGGGCATTGGAGTCAACATGGGCCAGCATCCCTGTGGAACGCTTTCCATGGTCCGACTAATTGAGGCTGAAGGGGGGTTCCTAATGTTTGGTATACTCAGTGTAATTGCAGTATACTCAGTGTAATTGTGGGCTATATTTGTAATAAACAACGGATAAACAACAAAATAACAGCAAATTTGGTTGTGGCTGGTTATTGGTAAACACAATAATAATGAGGCATTACAATTACTCTGAAGCTGCCACTTACAGTATCTGCCAGCAAGTGGTAAGTGTTAACACCGGTCTTCCAGTCATTTGGGCCAGATTCAGGGTAGGTGATAAGGGGAGAGAACAGACAGAAAAAGCAGATATTCCGCTAGCACTTGCAATCCGCAAGAGATAATTAAGTACGAAGTGAACCTCTTTAATCAGCTTTCGTAGTGTGTGGTGGAGAAGGATTGGCCTATAAAAGAGATTAGACATGGGATCCTTATAAACACTACTGGGAATTAGGGTTCGAGTGGCAGGTAAATGGATTAGAGGCCTAGCCACAGACCATGAGTGAAAGAGGTGGAAACTGCTGTTATGACAGTGCAAGATAGGGACAGTGATAATGATGCTAATCCAAATTAGCCTGGCTACCCACACTCCGGCCCAAACGCTACTTCTCCGCAATGAGTCTGGATCTGAGTACCTCTGCGACCCTTCACCAAATGGGAACACATTCTGATTGGTCCAAAAACCAATAGGTTGAGACAAAGCTAGAACACATGCGGCGGTTTGAAAATGTGTCATTGGCATTTGATACTCTGATTGGTTAGAGACGATCCAATCGCTGATTGCTTTGTTTTCTACAACGCCCCTTGTGTGCCCCTCGTCACCACAAAGTATGTAGCGAACGACAAAACAGCGGAATAATTTAGTTTAAATCGTCAGGCTAAATCAAAATACTGTGTTATACCTACACCACTGGTTTACTCCCAATACTGAACCAGCTTCCAATATGTTACTACTTTATAACAACTACCTTGTAAAGTAAAAGTGTATACGTTTCTGTCACAATGAATGAGATCCAAAAGCCACTTGGAATGGAAAGTGTGCAAATATATTTTCAAATAGTTTTCATAGCAATAATGATAAAAAAAATCACTGACAAAACAATGAACAAATTCCAGAAACAAATTTTAAAAATGTACAAAGTTGTGAGTAAAAAGTACACAAGAGCTACGTCATCCACAAATACAGTGCATAGTGTTACACATCTCTAGGTGCTGAAAGGTGGAAATGCTTTCGGGTTTGTTTCAGCTTGTGAACTACATCAGGAAGTAGGAACATTTACAGAGAAGGTTCTACTCACTGAAACAGATCCCATTTGGTAAAAAAGTTCTCAATTGTAAATATGTACATGGTATTTTATCACGGATTGTGTTTTGATCACATAAACAACATTTCAAATTGTGAATACAAAGTCAACTATCTTATATCAGTTTTCAGGTACATTCGATTCTCATGAAAAAAAATAAAAAAATCAAAATTGGCTACAAAAGTCTAAAGAAATAAAATGTACAGACACGTACGTCAGTGATGTGTAGCTTCCTCGTCCGCATTTCTATAAAATAATACAAGTTATCATTACATAACAGAGCAACTTAACTTTAAACAGCATAAATTAATACAAGAAGCAATCACAAAAACAAACACCGGCGGGGTTGTAAAATCAACAAATGGAGAGAAATACAAGTCACTGACATTTTAGAGTGACAGACATTTGGTTCAGCGATGTCGTGATGTTGCTGTGTTTTCTGTACATTCCAGCTAAAGAGAACGTTCGTTAACAAAACATCCACAGACAGGGATTCTGTCTTAGACAAAGGCTCTGCTCGTCTGTAGCAGTAGCTTGTCATTATTTGTCTTAAGAGACTACACTGGCCCCATTCAGTGGTTCTCGTCTGCCTCAGGGTCGAGGCACAGAACACAGTGTGTTGATCACGATTGAGCTCAAAGTGAGCCATCTCAATGGGCCGGATCCTACCTTTAGATACGTGTTCGTATCGTTAGGATTCTGCACAATGTACGTTAACCTCTTTTTCACCACTACGCATTTCAACATCAAAAGGAAAGGTTTGGCGAATGGACATATTTATTTACCTGCTTTATAATAGCAGTCTCGAGTGTATGTGCTTGGTTGAGCTCATGTGTATGTATAATGAGTTGTGTGTGCTTGTGTAGAACTCAAACCGTATTAATATCAGAGTTCTTTGGACTCAAATCTCTCTCAGACACTGTGCGTCAGTTACGTCGGCGTTTTCTTCAGAGAACAACCCTCTCAGCTTTTCTCTCGGGTCAGAAAATGGACAGGTACATTCGTGAGCCCCTGACCGAGCCTGTGGAGGCCAGAGGGAACACTTCCCCGGTAGCAGATAGGACTGATGAGTGGGGGAAGACAATGTTGAAAGTAGTAGCTGTGTTATGCTGCCACACAGTGGTTGGGCCTCCGGGACATGACGTAGCCCCGGTGGCACACACAACGATAGGAGCCGTCTGTGTCGATGCATCGGCCGTTCGCACACGCGTTGTCAGGATCCACACACTCATTGATGTCTGGGCATAAGAAGCAGAACAAAGACACAATTGAAAACACAAGCATGTGAATCAGTGAACGTCCAAATGTGTATACAGTGCATTCGGTAATTATTCAGACCCCTTCACTTTTCCAAATTTTGTTACGTTACAGCCTTATTCTAAAATGGATTATATAGTGTTTTTCTCCCCCTTGTCAATATACACAAAATACCCCATAATGACAAAACATTTTTTTAAAACATTTTTGCTTAAAAAAATTGATAAATAAGGAAATATCACATTTACATAAGTATTCAGACCCTTTACTCAGTACTTGGTTGAAGCATCTTTGGCAGCGATGACAGCCTCGAGTCTACTTGGGTATGACGCTACAAGCTTGGCACACCTGATATTTGCAGAGTTTCTCCCGTCTTCTCTGCAGATCCTCTCAAGCTCTGTTAGGTTGGATGTTCGATTGGGTTCAAGTCCAGCCTCTGGCTGGGCCACTCAACATTCAGAGACTTGTCCCGTTGTCTTGGCTGTGTGCTTAGGGTCATTGTCCTGTTGGAATGTGAACCTTCGCCCTAGTCTGAGGTCCTGAGAGCTCTGGAACAGGTTTTCATCAAGGATCTCTCTGTACTTTGCTCCGTTCATCTTTCCCTCGATCCTGACTAGTCGCACAGTTGCTGCCACTGAAAAACATCCCCACAGCATGATGCTGCATCCACCATGCTTCACTGTAGGGATGGTATTGGCCAGGTGATGAGCGGTGCCTAGTTTCCTCCAGAAGTGACGCTTGGCATTCAGGTCAAATAGTTAAATCTTGGTTTCATTTGACCAGAGAATCTTATTTCTCATGTTCAGAGTCCTTTAGGTGCCTTTTGGCAAACTCCAAGCGGGCTGTCATGTGCCTTTTACTGAAGAGTGTCTTCCGTCTGGCCAGGCTACCATAAAGGACTGATTGGTGGAGTGCTGCAGAGACGGTTGTCCTTCAGGAAAGTTCTCCCATCTCCACTGAGGAACTCTGGAGCTCTGTCAGTGACCATCGGGTTCTTAGTCACCCAAGGCCCTTCTCCCCTGATTGCTCAGTTTGGACGGGTGGCCAGCTCTTGGAAAAGTCTTAGTGGTTCCAAACTTCTTCCATTTAAGTATGATGAAGGCCACTGTATTCTTGGGGACCTTCAATTCAGCAGACATTTTTTGGTACCCTTCCCCAGATCTGTGCCTCACTCAATCCTGTCTCTTAGCTCTACAGACAATTCCTTCGACCTCATGGCTTGGTTTTTGCTCTGACATGCACTGTCAACTGTGGGACCTTATATAGACAGGTGTGTGCCTTTCCAAATTATGTCCAATCAATTGAATTTACCACAGGTGGACTACAATCAAGTTGTAGAAAGATCTCAAGGACAATGAATGGAAACAGAGCTCAATTTCAAGTCTCATAGTAAAGTACTTATGTAAATAAGGTAATTCTGTTTTTATTGCAGTCTAAAAACCTGTTTTTTTGCTTTGTCATTATGGGGTGTTGTGTGTAGATTGATGAGGAAAAAATATAAATGAATCCATTTTACAATAAGGCTGTGATGTAACAAAATGTGGGAAAAATGTGAAGGGGTCTGAATACTTTCCGAATGCACCGTATGTTCTGGTAGATGTGTAAAACGGTAAATATATACAAAATCTATGACATTTCTCCATTGCACTGGTAAATCTAAAGATTTTACTGTAACATAAATGTCAATCTGAGAATAAGAGAATAGATTTAAAGGCATAAGGATCGAAGGACAAGTGAAAGGCAGGGAGTTTTACATATAGACAATTGTGAATAGTTGAAGGGTTTGCCTTGTGGATTGTGTGAGGAGGGATACCTACCTATGCAGGCCATGGAGGTCATGTCCAGCTCGTAGCCCTCGTAGCAGTCACACGTGTATCCCTCCGCCACCCGGATACACCTGCCGTTCTCACAGCCGTGCAGTATCCCACAGTCCTCTGTGCTCAGGCCTGCATACGGCTCATATCGTCCTGGAGCGGGGAGAGGAGGAGGTGGTCAGAACTATGAACAGATAGCTAATCAAACACGCATTCTTTACAGGGCCTAGGTTAAGTTCGCATCTTAAAATGAATGTGAAATATTTTGGGTAATGCAGCAGCATCGGCAAAATGACAGTAATGCCTTCCAGCAAGACTACTAATTTGACCTATTGAAAGCCCTAGGGGCTACAGTTACAACAGTAAATCCAGTAATGCACACTAAGAGAGGGCTTACTCTCATAGACTCTCCGTGGGCCACCACCACCACCTGGCCCCTGTCTGTCAGGGAACGGAGGGAAAGGGGGTCCCACACGCCAGGGTTCTGGCCCCTCCTCCTCCTCACTGTAGGGGTCACTGTCCGAGAGGGGGGCCAGACTCAGAGGGAGGCCCTCTCGGATGGGGGGAGGGGGTCGCACCCCAAAGGCAAGCTCAGAACGAGGGTCTGGGAGGGTCCGGAAATGGGGTCTCGGAGGAGCGTCAGGCGGGCCGTAGTCGTCCTCGTCATAGTACCGCTCAGGACTGGGAGGGAGAAATCCAACATGTTTGACGAGAACATATGTTGCGTCTTACATGATGTATGTGAATGAGTGAGTGTGGTGAATAGGGCAGTGTGTTACATGTATCCTGAGGGCCGTCTGTATGGGCTCTCTGGGACGCTGAAGGTGCTGGGCGTTCTGCTTCTGAAGCCAGACCTGCTGCCTCCCGCTGGTGTGTAGTCGTCATAGTCAGGCTGGGGGTACTCAGGCCTGCGGGGGATGGGGTCTGGGAAGGAGTCCGGTCCATTGGGCACGCGATACCCCACTCCTCCTCCTCCCTCTCCTCCTCTGCCGGGTCCTGGCCCTGGGTCCGGCCCGTAGGGGTCAGGGAAGGGGGGAGGAAACTCTGGGGGCCCCAGGAAGACGTTACAGCGAGCCTCATAGTCCTCTGACAGAGGGAGAGAAGGAAAAGAGGCGTAGACCAAAAATGTCACTTTCCCCAAACTTTAAACATGCCCATAAACACAACACTGTTTCGAAACACAGGGCGCCATTTTGCTTATATCTTATGACAAAAATGCCAACACAGCAGATTGTTCAATGTAAATACTCATCCACATTCAGCGTGGCCGTAGTAGCGCATCAGTGAGTGTGTGGTCAGTCCAGTAGTACCTGAGTCTCTGGCAGGACACAGAGCACAATGCAGTCCCCAGCCCTCTCCATACAGACAGCAGCACTCAGTGAAGGTGACCTGTCCACCCAGCAGGGGGCTCTGACACACCAGGTCTGCTGTGACAAACTGCCAGCAGAACGATAGGTTCTCATCTGGAGGCACGAGGGAGAGGACAGGAATGAGGAGGGGAAGGGGGAGATGGAAAAGAGAGACAGATAGATGAATAAAAAAGGAAGATGGAGAAAGAGAGGCAAAGGAAGATGGAGAAAAAAGAGGGAACGATAGATGGGGAAAGGCGGAGAGAGAGAGAGATGAAAAACAGAGACAGTGAGAGACCTCACAGCTTGAGCTAATACGTGACATTTGAGTAGTGTGGACTCATGAGGTGAGAGTGATTGTGGACTCATAAGGTGAGAGTCATTGTAGACTCATGAGGTGAGAGTGATTGTGGACTCATAAGGTGAGAGTGATTGTAGACTCATGAGGTTTGAGTCATTGTGGACTCATGAGGTGAGAGTGATTGGGGACTCATGAGGTGAGAGTGATTGGGGACTCATGAGATGAGAATGATTGGGGACTCCCGTCTCCCAGTGTGTGTGGTCTTACCCACGGCGAGGTCAGTGGAATTGACACAGCTGCGCTGAGTGTCGTCCAACACAAGAGGAGGCTCGCAGGTACAGAAGTGTGAGCCTAATATGTTGACGCAGATTCCCCCTGGACAGCTGTCCTCCCCTGCCTCACACTCATCAACATCTACCAGGAGAGAGAGAGCGAGATGATATTTTAGGAACCTACCCATTATGTACATCCATTAAGTTCAATCACAAATGATAAAGTCTGGGTCAAAACAGCCCAATATCACTGATAAAGAAAGGCCGCTAACCGATGCACTCCAGAAACACGTCGTCGTAGTAGTAGCCAATGGTGCAGTAGCAGGAGTAGCCAGGGATGTTGTTGACACATACACCGCTCTTACACACCTCAGGGTGGAACAGCTTACACTCATCCACATCTGTGAGAGGAGAGAAAGGCCTGGATTATAGGTACAGGTCAAACATGAATACAAATCATGTGTGTCAAAATCAGCCATTATTGACAGCAACTCTGGAGAAATAAGAGTTTAAGTGCCTCGCTCAAGATTTTTCAATTAGTCGGCTCAGGGACTTGAACTAGTAACCTTTCGGGTTACCGGTCCAATGCTCTAACCGCTAGGCTACCTGCCGTGTGTGTATGTGAGACCGTCGTTACCTTTGTAGCTAAATGCTCCTGGCCCGGTAACATATCCTCGTCCGCTGGGGCACAACGCCTGGTGCTCGGCTGAACAGCACCCACAGGAAACAACAACAAGACATATCAGAGAGGAACACTTCACGACATCAGGGATAGCTTTTTCTGAGTGGGTTGTCAGGTGGATGTGACTCCCATCGACTACCATCGACATACATATTGACTTTAGTCTTATACATAGACATACATGTATATACCCTAGAGGCCACAGGAGGCTGCTGAGGGGAGAACAGCTCAACGTAATGGCCGACATGGAGCAAACGGAATGGCATCAAACACATGGAAACTATGTGTTTGATGTATTTTGATACCATTCCACTTATTCCGCTCCAGCCATTACCACGAGACTGTTCTCCCCAATGACGGTGCCACCAGCCTCCTGTGCTAGAGACATAGTCATACCATAGACATACTGTTGACATCAGTGTTGATCACTGGTCCCTACCTGTGCCTAGCGGAGGACAGGGGTCGTACTGGCAGCCCATGCCCCAGCCCTGGCCCACGGTGCAGCAGCACTCCTGCTGGGTGGTGTTGCGGGCCAGGATGCTGCACGAGCTCTGCTCCCCGGTGCTGTAGTAACACTCCCTGAACTCGCCAGGCCGGGCAGGGGGCAGCTGGGACGCATCGGGCCGACGCTGGGGACCGAGACCGGTGGTGGAGGAAGACGAAGAAGAGGAGGAGCCGCCAGGGTACGCCGGACGACCTGCGAGACACGTGGATGTGATGTTTGAGGTGTGTGCGGTTATGGCTGCGCTGCTGACCACCAAGACAGTACAGCGCTCCCTCATGAACAACAGGGGGCAGCAACGCCAAGGTGTTTGAATGGGCACTTGTTGCACAAACTGATGTTAAATGCCAATAAAACTGTGATTGCATTTGAAGCAGGGAAAGTGTTATTCCCATCAGGGAGTAGAAATGTATATTTTCGTACGGTAAAAAACACGCGTATCAAGATAATCCTCGAAAAGCACAATAGTGTTGGACAGCGTACCTGGTCGGGGCGTGCTGAGGCACTGTCCTGAGCGCGTATCAAACTCTTCCCCCTCTCCTGGACACTCACACATGAAGGAGCCATCCACATTCTCACAGCGCGCCGCGCCACACACGCCCTGCATAGTCTCACACTCGTTTTCATCTAGAGAGAGATCGAGGGAGAGAGAGAGAGAGAGAGAGAAATATAGGGCGAAAAGGTATAACCATGTAGACTAAATCGAGCAAAGACAATGACAGATGATAGGACAGCAGAATGGCGACGTTTGTACACTTATCAGAGAGTCGTGCATCTGTGTTGAGACGTACCCACACATCCCTTCCCATCGCTGGTGGCTGTGTAGCCCTGGTCACACATGCACTGGTATGTTCCAATTAGGTTCTGGCAGAACGCATGCTCCCCGCATACGGTCTCATTGGCACACTCATTGATATCTGTGAGCGAGAAGAAGAAACAGAAGTGGAGAGAGAGAGATGACATCCCTCCTATGTGAATCAGAAATATGGTCTCTAGCATGGTCACGGTCTTCATTACAGTTAGGACAAACTTGACTCGATTGTTTAAAGGTATAAAGCAACAGTTTGGTGAAAACAACACAATGAGATACATCTCTAGATCTTTTTCATACTGTGTGTGTCGGTCTGTGTGTGTGTGTGTCACAGATGCATATCTGGGCAAGGAAAGGCGAACGGCAGTCTTGTGACCGAGCATCTGCGCGGCGAAAGCCTCCAACCCGGACACATCACTCAAACACAGCTGCCATGACGACCAACCCCTTACGGCCCGCCCTCAGCCTGGATCTCACATCTGTGTGCAACCTGCCAACCATTCCTACACAAACTATCATGGCTAAACTGTACGACAGTATAGCGAGGACGGCATTCAATCTCTATTGACTGAGTTCCTCTGGTCCTCTCAGTAGCATAGTAAATCAAGTGGATTCAGAAATAAGAGAATAATCAAACAAATACATTCTTATATGTGGACCAGACTTAGTGAAGGATGAAGTCGATGAGGATGATGAAGAGATGGAACTGACCGACGCACTCTCCGGTGCGGGTGACCCGGTAGCCCGGCTCACAGGAGGTGATACAGCGGTAGGAGCCAACGGTGTTCTCACAACGTTGTGACCGACACACTGCTCCCTCTGAGCACTCATCTACATCTGGGGGAGAGAGGTGGGGATTACACACACACACACACACACACTTCAGCATCCCCATAGGCTCGAAAGCTGTGCGTGTTACATAAAGGGACACGTAGTTGAGGTGTTGAGTTACCCAGACAGGCTGTCTTCTCTGGGTTGGTGGTGAATCCCACTTGGCACTGGCACTGGTAGGAGCCCTCTGTGTTGACACAGCGGCCATCCTGGCACGACCCCGGGCCTGACCTGGCACACTCATCCACATCTGGACCCGCAATGACAACACGCCATTACATCACCACAGACAACCCCGCTGTGCCTACCGCCAAGCTAAGCAATCCTTTATCATGACGTTGTGCCCATGTCGTTTCATTGGATGTCATTCACTGTGTGAGAGGCTATGAGCAATATCATCTGTGTAAAGTAGCCGATAACTGATTATAATTACGAGTGCTTACCAGTATAGCCCTGCCAAGAGTTGTCAAAGTTAATGGGCAGTTTAAATTGCACAGTAAACAACCCATGTCGTGTCTATGTCATGAGTAGAGACGTCTCCATTCTGCAGGTTTAAGAGTAGCCTACAGCAATGCCAGTGGTGTGTACGAGATGGCGTGGAGGCCTCACCCAGGCAGGAGCTGCCGTCGCTGCTGGTGGTGTATCCCTGGGAGCACACACAGCGGTAGGAGCCCTCTGTGTTCACACACTCTCCCCTGGGGAAGCAGTACTCCCCCTCTAGACACTCGTTGACGTCTGTGAAGAGGCAAGACAAACAGTGTGACACAGAAAAGAGGCAGCGACCCGCAGCGTGGTATATACACATCATCACAGCACGTCACCGACATCACCGTCGTCGGTACTGACCTCTACACTGGCGTCCGAGGCCAGCGGTTCTGTAGCCTGGCTGACAGTCACAGCGGTAGGAGCCGTCCGTGTTCACGCACAGCCTCGCTGCACCACAGGTGTCAGGGCTCTGGCATTCATCCACATCTGAGGATGGGAGAGATGGGGGGGTGCTCATTGGTACTGGCACACACACACACCACTGCATCATGTATAGGTCTTTCTGTCCCCCCTACAAAGGGGTTAAACAGCATTCAAGTGGTTTCTCTTAAATCAACACAGCACCAATTGATTCTGTCCCTTATGGATATAACCTTTTGACAGTGAGACCTCGCCAACGAGACATCCATCCATTCCCAAGTGTTACATCCATACCTGAGGTGTTTCTGATTTACACTCTATCCCCTTTGAAGTCAAAACATCTGTTGCAGACTCTACTGGTTCACGTCGGCCCAGTCCAACAGCCAGACTTCTATTGAATACCTCTGAGTGATTCTCATATCACAGCAGAAACAGTACATTCATATGCATTTTTAATGTGGTCCCGTTTTTATTTTTCTATTTTAGGTAGTGGCAATGCACCCTGGTGGGATGGAGCGCGGTGTCCTGGAATGATACTAGGGCTGATGATTTGTGTGTCCCACGGGACAAAAAAACTGCTTGGAAGTGAGTAAGAGGAGTAACCGAAGCCAGCAAGGGTGAAGTGAGGAGAGAAGAGGAGAGGAATGCAGAGGAGAGTGCTGACTGCAGTGTGGAACTGGGCCTAGAGGGCCAATGGGTGGCCAACCCCCTTTGCTCACTCATCACCTACTGTAGGATGATGAACAATTGCCCGGTCACATTTGCTCTGTGTAGTTTATATAAACAGCTGTTGAAACAGCTCGATTCTGCAGCAAACTTTACTATGGTGACTGTCTTCGTCAAGCTGCGTCACCAATAACTCCAACAGTGTTAGTGACGTGATTGTCTGATTCCATGAAGCAGTATGAATGGAACGCAATCTCAAGTGGAAGCCGTGTGTGACGTGTTTCCTTATTAGGCAGAAATCTGCCGCCGTTTACAAATCACCTCCTCCCCTTGGCTGTAAAAGAGCCACGGCCTTCCCTCCCAGAAACAAATGCAGCAGGCAAGTGTGAGAGCAGGAAAAAACCGTGACAAAAAAACACGTCGCCTACATGGACAGAATGCCTCGATTTGACTTGACAATACTGCCTAACAGGCAGCTAGTCTTACCTGCGCATAACCCATCTCGCATGCCGTGGCCCGCTTTGCAGGCGATACACTTGTAGGAGCCTTCAGAATTCACACACCGTTGCCCAGGACACTGTGAGGGGTCTTCACATTCATCCAGGTCTAAAATGAAGCAAGCTGGAGGTCACACATCTAGCAGAGTGATATGGAGCACGAGTCATCATGTAAAAGTCAGACACATGCAGCCTCACCAATACAGATGCTGCCCTGCGGTTTGAACCCGGTGCGACAAACACACCGGTAGCTACCCGGAGTGTTTTCACAGCGACTGTTGGCACATAGGTTGGAGGACTGGCGACACTCATCGATATCTGCGTGAAGGTATTAACATCAGTATTGATACAATTATCAATATGGAATACACATGAGTGTGTTTGTCTCTGTGTTTCTCTGTGTGTGTGTGTGTGGTTGAGAAGGTTGTTCACCTGTACACTGTCCGTTTCCAGCCTCAAAGCCTGGGCTACAGGCCACACATATGAAGGAGCCCTCAGAGTTGATACACTGCCGCCCAGGACACTGCAGAGCGTTCTCACACTCATCGACATCTGGAGAAGCCGACAGATGTTATTCTTTACCATCCCTTAATGAAGTCGACGGAACAGAGGCCGTATCTAGTAGCGTTTCACTCGATTACGTGCTGAAGGAAGTCACACATTTGCACTGCTCTTTATCGGCCGAAGTAATGTGCATGTTCAACGTGCAGTCTCACCTCCGCAGGTGTTGCCCTGTAGCCTGAAGCCAGATCGGCACGCACACTTGTAGCTTCCAGCCGTGTTCTCACAACGGCCGTTAGCGCAGGGAGTGGGGCTGCGGAGGCACTCGTCAACATCTGCAACAACAACAATAACAAAAAAGAACAAAATATATATCTTTTTTAAAGACCTACGTTTACGGCTTATTGTGTAAGTGATCGGATCTACATGATTGAGTGTTGACAAAGGTCCATGTCGTGTCCTACCTGTGCAGTGTCTGTCGACCGGCCCAAAGCCTGGCTTGCAGGACACACACTTGTATGAGCCCAGGGAGTTGACACACTCCTGGCCAGGGCACTGGGACGGGTCTGCACATTCATCCACGTCTGTACAGGTATCACCGTGTAGTCTGTAGCCAGTGAGACACGCACAGCTGTAGCTACCCTGGGTGTTCTCGCAGTGACCGGTGGTGCATGGGCCGGGGTCTGACGACACTCATCTATATCTGTAGGAATGGAGAGGAGATTGCTGAAAAAGGTCATTGCCCAGTTCAAATACACTCTAAATGGATGTACTAATGGATGAATAAATTTAAAAAATCACAGGCACACAGGTATACCTCAGAACACACAGAGGCAATGGGATTTTACCTGAGCATTGTCCATTGATCATGCTGAAGCCTGGCGTGCAGGACACACAGTTGTAAGAACCCTGAGAATTGACACAGGCCTGACCAGGACACCTCAAAGGGTCCTCACACTCATCCACATCTGAAACAGATAAGAGCCAGAACATTAATAGACGGGCAGATTTGTATTTTCCCGAAGATCGACAGGTTCAAAAAGAGGGAATGTAGGTAAATACATTTGGGTGGAGTCGTCGCTGGTACCTGTGCAGGTCTTGCCTTGTAGTTTGTATCCTGTGTGGCAAACACACCTGTAGCTCCCAGGATTGTTCTCACAACGACCATTGGTGCAAAGGCTGGGGGTCTGATGGCACTCGTCAACGTCTACAACAGGGGGGCGACACAGACCGTTAGTGAAAGGTTATTATTTGGTTTTGTGTATGACTCTGCTTCAGGACAAGGGGTGTTACCTGAGCATTGTTCGTTGAGCAGGCCAAAGCCTGGCGGGCAAGACACACACTTGTATGATCCTGGAGAGTTGGCACAGGCCTGAACGGGACACCTCAAGGGGTCCTCACACTCATCCACATCTGGGGAAAGGGAGAATGATAGACTGGACGTTTAATATGTCCAACTGACCAATAGTATAATTTCACAAACATCACACAATCGTTGGTGAGTGAAGATGGCAACATATACAGGACAGTACCTTCAGTAGTGAAATGATGTTGAATAGATGCAGAGATAGCTTCTTTACCTTTACATGCGTTTCCCTCTAGCGCGTACCCAGTGCGGCAGACACATTTGAAGCTACCAGGGCTATTCTCACAGCGGCCGTTGTTACAGGGGTTCGGAACCTGACGACACTCGTCAATATCTGTGCCACCAAAAAAAAGTTTGTCCGTTACTCAAAGACTTGACAGTTAACAGTTGTCTATTTCCTTCTAGGAGGACTACTGTACAGCTATCACAATCGACATAACATTCCTTATAACAATCCCAGTCATGAACATAATACTTATTGACTGCAGATGTTGAGGACGCGTCCCCTCTTACCTTGACACTTCGTCTGTTGGAAGTTGGCTCTGAAGCCCGCAGAACACACACACCTGTAGCCGCCTGGCTACACGAGGGACTCTCAGAGAACACCGACCAGAGTACCAGACCCCATTTCCTAACACTTGACCTCCAAGTCAGGGGGATGCCAGAAGGTCTCTCTCTATACCCAACCATACAGAGTAGCTGTTGTCTGAATAAACGTCCAGCGCATAGCTGCCGTGGCCAGCGACTGTGTGTGTGTGTGTGTGTGTGAGTGAGTGAGTGGTGTGTACAGTGGGGCGGGGCTGTACCTATACAGCTGGTGCCCCGGGGTCCTGGCTGGTATCCAGAGGGGCAGCTGCACCTGTAGCCCCCTTCTGTGTTCTGGCAGCGGCCGCTGCCGCAGGGCGGGGGAGACGCCCTGCACTCGTCTATGTCTGAAAGGAAGGGGGAGTGAGTGGGGTTAAAGAGGTCAAGAGGAGCCTGACCAACCCTACAGGTTGTAATCCAGCGGTCCCTCACGGGAGGGGATTGCAGTGGGATGCTTGTGGTACCGTAACCAGCCTAAAAACGGATTCATCCATAATGGCTAGCACATGTTCAATGACCGCACACTATAAATACAGCTGAGGCCCAGTGCAGCATCAGGAATAGCCAACATTAGGATGTGTATGTGTGTTTGATGCTTCCCAATAGTAGGTAAATAGTTCAACGAGCAACAGTGCCCTAAACAAAATGACATTCACCTTGACACCGAGTCTGCTGAGCGTTGAGTTGGTATCCCTCGTTACAGATGCAGGTATGTCTCCCTCCGGGCTGGTTCACACAACGGCCCTGTCCACACACCTGGGGCATGGTCTCACACACACCCCGCACTGGATGCCCAATCAGATGCACGTAGACACACACACACACACACACACACAGTTAGCTTGTCTGTCACCGTTTCAAAAACGACTCCAAAGTGTGATCTTAGTTGTCATCTCATCCGCCTGAGGTTGTGAGAGGGAAGAGGGGATGACACAGCCACGGGCAAATGGTGTGAGGAGCTTCTGATTTCATCTGGCTGCCTGATCTCTGTTTACATTGGAGAGCTGAACAACGAAGCTCTGACAAACACTCATCCCATTCCACACTCTTTGGAAAAAAAGGGTTCCAAAAGGGTTCTTCGGCTGTCCCCATATGAGAACCCTTTTTGGTTCCCTCTATGGAAAGGGTTCTACATGGAACTCAAAAGGGGTTTTACCCAGAACCAAAAAAAGGTCCTTTAAAAAGATATCTTATGGGGACAACCCTTTAAAGTTCGAAAAGGCACTTATTTCTTTCTAAGAGCGCAGCTCACATATTTCTCAGGGACCATTATGAGGATTTATAGTCTCAGAACTCAGTTGTTATGGGGCAGATTCAAGGCTGTGGGCATAACCGTGTTCAATTCCAGGTTACAGCACAAAACGGGCACCTCTCTCACAAGACAAATAGTTAGCAGCTCTTTGACGGCCCCTTCCTTGAGATTCAAACCTGCCAACATGTGATAAACTAACAGTCCGGTGGTGAGCAGTTGGCTAACATCAGGCAAACATTTTGCGGCACAAACAGAGCATTGTACCCATCAGTTTACTGCTTATCTCTTGAGCCAGAGTTCCTGTGTGAGGGTACTCCCTCTTTGAATCTCTCTTTGTATTGCAAAGAAGTGCATTAAAGAATGTAAAACGCTTTTTATCGACTGAGGTTTTGAAGTTGAGGTGCGTGTGTGTCAAATCAAATCCAAATCAAATTTGTATTGGTCACATACAATTGGTTAGCAGATGATACTGTGAGCGTAGCGAAATGCTTGTGCTTCTAGTTCCGACAGGGCAGCAATATCTAACATGTACTCTAACAATTACACAACAACTACCTAATACACACAAATCTAAGTAAAGGAATAAGAATATTTACATATAAATATATGGATGAGCAATGACAGAGCAGCATAGGCAAGATGCAATAGATGGTATAAAATACAGTATATACATATGAGATGAGTAATGCAAGATATGTAAACATTATTAAAGTGACTAGTGATCCATTTATTAAAGTGGCCAATGATTTCAAGTCTGTATGTAGGCAGCAGCTTCTCTGTGCTAGTGATGGCTGTTTAACAGTCTGCTGGCCTTGAGATTGAAAAACAGCTTCTGTCTCTCCGTTCCAGCTTTGATGCACCTGTACTGACCTCGCCTTCTAGATGGTAGTGGGGTGAACAGGCCGTGGCTCAAGTGGTTTTTGTCCTTGATGATCTTTTTGGCCTTCCTGTGACATCGGGTGCTGTAGGTGTACTGGAGGGCAGGTAGTTTGCCCCCAGTGATGCGTTTTGTGTAGACCGTACCACCCTCTGGAGAGTCTTGCGGTTGTGGGCAGTTGCCATACCAGACAGTGATGCAACCCGACAGGATGCTCTCAATTGTGCATCTGTAAAAGTTTGTGAGGCTTTTAGGTGACAAACCAAATTTCTTCAACGTCCTGAGGTTGAAGAGGTGCTGTTGCGCCACACTTCTTCACCACACTGTCTGTGTGGGTGGACCATTTCAGTTTGTCTGTAATATGTACGCTGAGGAACTTAAAACTTTCCACCTTCTCCAAAGCTGTCCCATCGATGTGGATAGGGGGGTGCTCCCTCTGCTGTCTCCTGAAATCCACGATCATCTTCTTTGTTTTGTTGATGTTGAAGTGGAGGTGTGTGTGAGCATGCGTGTGTGGGACAGGGTCGGCTAAGTACTCTAGTGGAGCCAGAAAAGGCCAGAGCCAGAAACACATCTGATGTCTTTGAAGGTGGATAAAACCGCCAGTAAAAATTGACGCTACCAGAGAATTCAACTCCATCTACCCATGATTCTTAAGCACTCATTATTCTGTTCCCTTCTAAATGTGAACTCATGCTTTCATGTGCTGTCACATAAAATGAGAGCAGAACAGACACAGGAAGACCAGTTGTCGACTTCAATGGAGAACTTGAGTCTGTACTGTGGAGGGAGAAAAGCTCAAACTATATGCTTCTTTGTTCTTGAGTCAGGTGTGGAGTACCATAGTTAAGAGTTCTAACAGGGAATGACATGGAGTTGGCAGTGTGAGAGGCCAGAAAGTTGAACCAGCGTTTATCTGCAGTTGACCTAATCTTGGAGCCATTACTGTATCAAGAAAAAACACTTTGTGGTTGTGGTGTTGTGGTGTACGATTTACGGTACCTGGCCTGGGGATGGGTGGGCGGGCGTGACCAGAGGTGGGAGGGGCTGGGCAGGTCTCACTGGAGATACTGGCCGTCGGTCAACTGGAGGCCATTGGGTCTGAGTGAGGGGCCGAGCTGGAGAAACCAAAACCGGACCTAAACATTGAGAATGTCTAGACACATTAGAGCTTCCGCTTGTTGAGAAGAGGCAGCTTGATAAGAATGGTTTTTCTCACAGCCTTCTGGACACAAACATCAAACTTTAAACGTTCTAATTCTGTCTCAATAGTTGATGTTGCTATGTGGAAATGACAAGAGTATATGAAGGGTTTGATTCCAAAATGCATTTCTTTTCTACGTGTATGAATTATGGCAGTTCTCATACTTTAAAAACATTGACTTTAGATGTGCTTTAGAATGTTTGTTTTTTTGGTTGCAAAATGCAAAATATCCGTATCGTTTCATATCAAAATGTGCTATACCCAGAGACGTGTTTAGAGAGTTAGATCCAGCGACGAGGAAACAATAATAGACTACAGGCTGCAAACATACGGAGGCCGCAAACAGCGCGCCTTGCAAATGAATTGCGACAGACTTTCACTGTCCTTATGGTTCCTTAAATCTTTCCCTAACGTGTATATAATCAAACTCGAAAGTCTTTCCTTGATTTATCCGAATGAAAAAACCTGTAAAACCACCATACAATTGTTCCAAAAGTTGCTTAACATGTCCAAAAAGAAACTCACATAGTACACACGACACTGTTCACCCTCTGAATACAAAATGGACTATGATATTTGCACAATTTAGTTGAAACAAATAGATCATTTGTATATTTATTTATTTACGTATCAATACTTTATTACGTGCAACTGTTTAAAACCCAATCTGGACACTTTGTCTATTGACGTTCTGTTGGTTGGGGCGGATATATAGCGCTTTGCCACAAAGCATGATTTCTCGAAAATAAAATGACCTTACAATGTATTTATATATACTCTTTCATAAGATGTGGTTTTAATTAATGGCATTTTACAAACATTTCTGAAAATGGATATATTGCGTTCTGGAATGAAACTCTTCATAATCACTGTACATTGAGGAATCTCATTGAGGTTGCTAGGGGCAACTGTCTACTCACCGGTCACCACCCGGGTGGGTCCTGCTGTAACAGAGCTGGCTGGAATGTGTGCTCTGCCCTGGGAGGACAGGGAGCCTCCACTGCTCCACTGCTCCACTGATGGCTGCTGGGTTCTGGTCGGAAGCGTGAGAGCGCCACCACCTGGCTGTTGGGGTCTGGTCGGAGTGGTGAGCAGAGTAGAGATACCTGGTTGTTGAGGCCTGATTTGGGGAGTGAGAGAGCCTGAAGATTGTTGGTGACTAGTTTGGGGAGTCTGTGCACCACTACTGGCTGGTTGTTGTGGCCTGGTCTGTCCCGTGCTCTGGGATATGACAGGGGGACCTCCAGTCCCGTGCTGCTCCAGCAACCTCTGGTTGAACTGGATGACAGAGGCAGAGTAGTGGTAGCCAGGCCCTGCTGGGCAGATCTCCTTGAAAGCAACTTTCAGGAGCAAACAGAGAACGCCACAAGCAGGATTGAATTAGTTAGTATGTTTCATACCCATACATATACACACACACACATATTTTATATAGCAAAAAAAGAAACGTCCCTTTTCAGGACCCTGTCTTTCAAAGACAATTCGTAAAAATCCAAATAACTTCACAGATCTTCATTGTAAAGGGTTTAAACACTGTTTCCCATGCTTTTTCAATTAACCATAAACAATTAATGAACATGCACCTGTGGAACGGTCACTAAGACACTAACAGCTTACAGACAGTCGGCAATTAAGGTCACAGTTATGAAAACTTAGGACACTAAAGAGGCCTTTCTACTGACTCTGAAAAACACCAAAAGAAAGATGCCCAGGGTCCCTGCTCATCTGTGTGAACGTGCCTTAGGCATGCTACAATGAGGCATGAGGACTGCAGATGTGTCCAGGGCAATAAATTGCAATGTCCGTACTGTGAGACGCCGAAGACAGTGCTACAGGGAGACAGGACGGACAGCTGATCGTCCTCGCAGTGGCAGACCACGTGTAACAACATCTGCACAGGATCAGTACATCCAAACATCACACCTGCGAGACAGGTGCAGGATGGCAACAACAACGGCTCGAGTTACACCAGAAACGCACAATCCCTCCATCAGTGCTCAGACTGTCCCCAATAGGCTGAGAGAGGCTGGACTGAGGGCTTGTAGGCCTGTTGTAAGGCAGGTCCTCACCAGACATCACCAGCAACAACATCGCCTATGGGCACAAACCTACCATCGCTGGACCAGACAGGACTGGCAAAAAGTGCTCTTCACTGACGAGTTGCGGTTTTCTCTCACCAGGGGTGATGGTCAGATTCGAGTTTATCGTCGAAGGAATGAGCGTTACACTGAGGCCTGTACTCTGGAGCGGGATCGATTTGGGGGTGGAGGGTCCGTCATGGTCTGGGGCGGTGTGTCACAGCATCATCGGACTGATCTTGTTGTCATTGCAGGCAATCTCAACGCTGTGCGTTACAGGAAAGACATCCTCCTCCCTCATGTGGTACCCTTCCTGCAGGCTCATCCTGACATGACCCTCCAGCATGACAATGCCACCAGCCATACTGCTCCTTCTGTGTGTGATTTCCTGCAAGACAGGAATGTCAGTGTTCTGCCATGGCCAGCGAAGAGCCCGGATCTCAATCCCATTGAGCACATCTGGGACCTGCTGGATTGGAGGGTGAGGGCTAGGGCCATTCCCCCCCAGAAATGTCCGGGAACTTGCAGGTACCTTGGTGGAAGAGTGGGGTAACATCTCACAGCAAGAACTGGCAAATCTGGTGCAGTCCATGATGAGGAGATGCACTGCAGTTCTTTATGCACCTGGTGGCCACACCAGATACTGACTGGTACTTTTGATTTTGACCCATATACACTACCGTTCAAAAGTTTGGGGTCAGTTAAACATTTCCTTGTTTTTGAAAGAAAAGCACATTTTTTGTCCATTAAAATAACATCAAATTGATCAGAAATACAGTGTAGACATTGTTAATATTGTAAATTACTATTGTAGCTGGAAACGGCAGATTTTTTATGGAATATCTACATAGGCGTACAGAGGCCCATTATCAGCAACCATCACTCCTGTGTTCCAATGGCACATTGTGTTAGCTAATCCAAGTTTATCATTTTAAAAGGCTAATTGATCATTAGAAAACCCTTTTGCAATTATGTTAGCACAGCTGAAAACTGTTCTAATTAAAGAAGCAATAAAATTGGCCTTTTTTAGACTAGTTGAGTATGTGGAGCATCAGCATTTGTGGGTTCGATTACAGGCTCAAAATGGCCAGAAACAAATAACTTTCTTCTGAAACTCATCAGCCTTGTCTTGTTCTGAGAAATGAAGGCTATTCCATGTGAGGAATTGCAAAGAAACTGAAGATCTCGTACAACGCTGTGTACTACTCCCTTCACAGAACAGCACTAACTGTCTCTAACCAGAATAGAAAGAGGAGTGGGAGGACCCAGTGCACAACTGAGCGAGAGGAGAAGTACAATAGTGTCTAGTTTGAGAAACAGACGCCTCACAAGTCCTCAACTGGAAGCTTCATTAATTAAATAGTACCCGTAAAACACCAGTCTCAACGTCAACAGTGAAGAGGAGATTCCGGGATGCTGGCCTTCAAGGCAGAGTTGCAAAGAAAAAGCCACATCTCAGACTGGCCAATAAAAATAAAATGTTAAGATGGGCAAAAAAACACAGACACTGGACAGAGAAAACCAGTCAGTATCTGGTGTGACCACCATTTGCCTCATACAGCGTGACACATCTCCTTCGCATAGAACTGTGGCCTGTGGAATGTTGTCCCACTCCTCTTCAATGGCTGTGTGAAATTGCTGTATATTGGAACACGCTGTCGTACACAACAATCCAGAGCATACCAAACATGCTCAATGGGTGACATGTCTGGTGAGTATGCAGGTGGGACATTTTCAGCTTCCAGCAACATGTGGCCGTGTATTATCATGCTGAAACATGAGGTGATGACAGCAGATGAATGGCACGACAATGGGCCTCAGGATCTCGTCACGGTATCTCTGTGTATTTCAATTGCCATCGATAAAATGCAATTGTGTTTGTCATCCGTAGCTTATGCCTGCCCATACCATAACCCCACCGCCACCATGGGGCACTCTGTTCACAACGTTGACATCTGCAAACCGCTCGCCCACATGACACCATACACGTGGCCTGCAGTTGTGAGGCCTGTTGGACGTACTGACAAATTCCCTCGATCAACGTTGGAGGCGGCTTATGGTAAAGAAATGAACATTATATTATCTGGCAACACCTCTAGTGCACATTCCTGCAGTCAGCATACCAATTACACAACCCCTCAAAACTTGAGACATCTGTTGCATTGTGTTGTGTGAACTGCACATTTTAGAGAGGCCTTTTATAGGCCCCAAACACAAGGTGCACCTGTGTAATGATCATGCTATTTAATCAGCTTCTTGATATATCATACTGATAGGTGAGAATTGTCTGTTAATTGAATGATTAGAATATTCCGCCCTAAAACATATAATTGTATGGAATTGATTAGAATGTATGAAATCATAATCAATAAATGTGTAGTCCTAGTCAGAATTAGGGTAAAACAATATGTCTTTATGGTATTTTAAACACAGACTGTCTGAGCTTGGTGCCGACCTGACTAGCGATTTGGGAGAGAACGGGGAGTACGTCTCAAGGACAAAGTCACTATCTCTGTCGGCTGGGAAGTGAGACAGACAGTGTGTGTGTAGCAGGACATGTGTGTGCGTATGTTTGTATGTATGTGTGTACGTATGTTTGTGTGTATGTGTGGGCGTATGTTTGTGTGTATGTGTGTACGTATGTTTGTGTGTATGTGTGGGCGTGAGAAGCCAGTCTAAAATGAATTGATTTGTATTCTTGACTTCAGAACGTTCCCGTGAATAAACATTTCACTGTGGTAGACTGGGCCTCTGTCTGTTTTCATTCGACCAGGATCTTACAAATTCTGGTTTGCAGTCTGAGAGTAATATAATTAAATTGAGTGATGTACCTGGAGAACACAATTCTCCTATCACACACCTGTCTGGTAGACGGATTATCTTGGCAAAGGAGAAATGCTCACTAACAGATATGTAACCACAGTATGGACATTTTCTGGGATCTTTTATTTCAGGTCATGAAACGAACACTTTACATGTTGCGTTTGTATTTTTTGATCAATGTACATACTGTGACATAAGGCAGATGTTAACACTGGTCATTAGCTGCATTCTGATTATCCAATGCCGGTCCAGTATGATCTGGAGGTTTGAATCAGAATAGGGATGCTCACCTGATCCAAAGTAAGGACACCTCTCACAGTTCTCTCCCCAGGCCTTGCCCACGCGGCTACAGCAGCAGATCTGCTTGGTGATGTTCCTAAGGATGGGCACGGAGCAGCTACCACGGCCAGAGCCAGAGTTCAGGATACGATAGCACTGGCCCTTATCCTCCGAGATCACCCTATGGGCTGCAAGGAGGAAGACAGGGTGAGGACATGCCAATGGGAGAATGGTAGAGAGAAGATAGCGTTTATTATAGCCATACAGAAACAGCTTCATTTCCAAAAAGGCCTCAAGCAAAAGAATACACAAAACCCAACATGCAGGCTCAACACATGCTGATTGTTGATTGGCAATTTATCTTGAAATATAACGATGGTGTGCTCTTCGTCTTTGCTTTTTGTGTCACAATTCTCTGGTACTTGATCTTAGCTTAGAAAGCAGTAGGCATTCTGTTGCTTTAGTCGGGTTAAGAAACACAGAACTATTCAACTGAAGACAGACAATGAGTTGCAGAAGTAACTGAAGTCAGAAGAAAATAAGAAACGTCGGAAATAAATCGCTGTTAAACCATCGATCCAGAGTGCAAGAAAACAGAAAAGCTCAAAGCATTCCCATGAACGGTTTGGCAACACATTATTTAAAGATGACCGCTCAGAGTCAACGACGCACACAAAACAGACAGCTTCCAGCAGTTAGAGCCAGGAGTTGGGGCGGACTGGATAGAGGGGAGCCCACAGACAAGCAGATCCAAACTGCGTCAGATCCAAAGGCAACACACAGGGGTCACAGGCCAACCAGCATTTCAGAAGCACTGACCATGGTAAAATGCTGGTTAGAATAAGCAGGCCAAGTGTCACAGAACTTCAGGCGCTGTAATGTCATGTTCATGATGTGCGTATAAATGTGTAATGTATGTTTTATGTGACATTTATATGACATAATACAGCACAGTTAATGTAAAGTATTATTGAATATTGTTGAATCTAAAAAGCGTGTGGAATTTGAACTCATTTTTGGGATCAGAGCATGAATAAAGATAATGGAAATATTTATTGCATGAGGTAGTCTACTGCCCTACAGAGTGTTTCCACTATATTCATTTAGCTGCTAAATAGTTTCCGTCACTCCAAAAGATTGAAAATGATTTTCGGTAATGACAACATTTTCAGTGTAAACTTAAAAAGTATGTAGAAATTATAATGGAGCTATATATAGTACCAGTCAAAAGTTTTTTGTTGTTATTTTGACTAATTTCTACATCGTAGAATAATAGTGAAGACATCAAAACTATGAAATAACAAATATGGAATCATGTAGTAACCAAAAAAGTGTTAAACAAATCAAAATATATTTGATATTTTTGAGATTCTTGCAAGTAGCCACCCTTTGCCTTGATGACAGCTTTGAACACTCTTGGCATTCTCTCAACCGGCTTCATGAGGTAGTCACCTGGAATGCATTTAAATTGACAGGTGTGCCTTGTTAAAAGTTCCTTCTTAATGTGTTTGAGCCAATCAGTTGTGTTATCACAAGGAAGGGTTGGTATCCAGAAGATAGCCCTATCTGTTAATAGACCAAGTCCATAATATGGCAAGAACAGCTCAAATAAGCAAAGAGAAATGACAGTCCATCATTACTTTAAGTCAGGAAGGTCAGTCAATCCAGAATATTTCAAGAACTTCAAGTTTCTTCAAGTGCGGTCGCAAAATCCATGAAGCGCTATGGTGAAACTGGCTCTCATGAGGACCGCCAGAGGAAAGGAAGACCCACAGTTTCCTCTGCTGCTGAGGATAAGTTCATTAGTTACCAGCCTCAGAAATTGCAGCCCAAATAAATGCTTCACAGAGTTCAAGTAACAGACACATCTCAACATCAACTATTCAGAGGAGATTGCGTGAGTCAGGCCTTCATGGTCAAATTGCTGCAAAGAAACCACTACTAAAGGTCACCAATTAGAAGAAGAAGAGACCTGATTGGGCCAAGAAACACGAGCAATGGACATTAGACCAGTGAAAATCTGTCCTTTGATCTGATGAGTCCAAATTTGAGATTTTTGGTTCCAACCGTCTTGTCTTTGTGAGACGCAGAGTAGGTGAACGGATGATCTCTGCATGTGTGGTTCCCACCGTGAAGCACGGAGGAGGAGGTGTGGTGGTGCTTTGCTGGTGACACTGTCTGTGATTTATTTAGAATTCAGGGCACACTTAACCAGCATGGCTACCACAGCATTCTGCAGCGATACGCCATCCCATCTGCTTTGCACTTAGTGGAACTATCATTTGTTTTCAACAGGACAATGACCCAACACACCTCCAGGCTGTGTAAGGTCTATTTGACCAAGAAGGAGAGGGATGAGTGCCACATCAGATGACCTGGCCTCCAGCATCACCCAACCTCAAACCAATTGAGATGGTTTGGGATGATTTGGACCGCAGAGTAAAGGAAAAACAGCCAACAAGTGCTCAGCATATGTGGGAACTCCTTCAAGACTGTTGGAAAAGCATTCCTCATGAAGCTGGTTGAGAGAACGCCAAGAGTGTGCAAAGCTGTCATCAAGGCAAAGGGCGGCTACTTTGAATAATCTAAAACATATTTCTTGAACACTTTTCTGGTTACTACATGATTCCATATGTGTCATTTCATAGTTTTGATGTCTTCACTATTATTCTACAATGTAGAAAATAGTAAAAATAAAGAATAACCCCTGAATGAGTAGGTGTGTCCAAACGTCTGACTGGTACTGTATATACTTTTTATAATATCATATTTGAGAGCTAACAATCACCAAAATTAAAACTAGACGGCCGGGGAGGATCTAAAATTCCCCAAAAATGTGAAGACATGGGGCCCCCATTGATTTTGTTTTAATGCTTGAGTCACTCAGATAGCATAAAACACGGCATAAGCCATGGCAAAATGTGTAGAATTGCAGGAAATTATCTTTAAAAACAGATTTTTTTGTTTTACCTGGTCTCTTTACTCAACATGTTTTTGTGTGTGAAGTTGTGTGTATAGTGTTTTGTACAGTTCACCTCCATAGCACCTCAGCCATGCGTTATTCCTGCTCATTCCAGACACAGCGAGCACAGTATTCCCTTCCTCTCCTTCAAGCGGAGCGCCCTGTAGGCTACTTACAGATACAGATCCCGTGAGAGGCATCCAGTATGTATCCTTGCCTGCAGACACAACTGTAGCTCCCTCGAGTGTTCACACAGTTGCCGTTCTCACAGAAGCCTGGCTGCAAACACTCATTAACATCTAGGAAAGGAAACACCAGGGTCACATCCCTATTCCCTAACCCCATCCATCCATTCATAGGATCCACGGACAGGAAACTGTCATGTGCCCTCTTCCTGAAGGCCCGGGGAGATAATAGGGCTCCCCACTAATAATGAGAGCTGAACCTTGACTGACTGAGTGACAGACTGTGTACAGTACTTGCAGGGGAGGCCCTGGTCACAGAGGACATTCATATTCTGGGGATATTAACAGTGACTGACTTGAAACCCAATGAGGGTGGCTAGACATGACAAACATTTGTGCTTAGAGTTCATTCTCTGTGAAACAAATACATTTAGTAAACTGTAGGTTTAGCTGAGAACTTGGAAGAACTAGGCCCAACCCTGAAATCATAGTCTTGGAAACACAAAAAAGTCTGGCGACATCCAACGGGAGTGTAAAAGAAAACCATAACATAAACATATCAGTGTTTATCCAACCCCGTCCTCATCAATATGGTAGCAGCTTTACGACAACGAGGTGTGACTCTCAGGGAGTTAGGGAGATTGAGTGAGTGATGCAATGGGGCCTGGTGTTGTCATTATGTCTCATACAATCCGGCTCCATGCTTTTCCTGGAGAAATGCTTTTCCAGCAGTCAGGTTATACAACCGTCTGGCCTAACTTACACTGCCTCTGTTGGGTAATAGCAGTGAACTGAACTGTTGGGTAATAGCAGTGAACTGAACTGTTGGGTAATAGCAGTGAACTAAACTGTTGGGTAATAGGAGTGAACTGAACTGTTGGGTAATTATCAGTGAACTGAACTGTTGGGTAATAGCAGTGAACTGAACTGTTGGGTAATAGGAGTGAACTGAACTCATCCCCAATCATCCCTTCTTGCTACAAATAGACATTCAAAGGCAACGTTGCAAATATGTTTTGCATCATCACCGGTCAGCACCTAATCCATTTGAGTTACGACTGTATGTTAAATATCTCCATGTAGATGCAGGAATGAAAAAGTTCCTCCTGCCAAATAACAGTAATACGTATATCCATTGAGGCACGTTAGTGAGGCTCCTTTATGTTACCGAAATTAACTTACAGATCAATGTAGTTTTTCTCTCTCTATTTACTTCAGCTGCTAACTAATGTGCGTGTATAATCCCAGTAGCCCCAATCCTATTCTAAAGAATCACAGGTGATGTTTTTACAATATGCAATTCATGAACAGGTGGGTCGACTAGAACTACAGCACATGCATTTGATCATACGGATGAGTGGCATGGTGTCAAAGTGACCTGCCTTTGGGTATGTGCCCCTCTCAGATAAATAGCAGATTCACCATGAACGAGCGCAACCCCATTGGTATTTCCCATCTGAGTGCCATCCCATGTTTTTGAACGGGCCTGAATGATTCATAGCCAGCATGATAGCATTTGCTTGTTACCATCAGGGGAGATGAGTGCTCTGTTTTCTCCTATCCCTCTCATATCTTATCAGGCTCTACAGAGACGGATGAAGCGGCCCTTCCATAGTGGCTGATAATCAAGGCAGGGCTCGTGGTTTCAGAGTAGATCGCCTCAGACTATTCAGCGCTAGATCTCTGGGCCAAGTGACAAGACTGGGTTGAATGACGAGCTGCTTCAAAGAGCTTTGTGTGTGTGGGTGAGCTGAGTCTATATGGAATATGACAAGCGAAAGAGACAGCTGCTGACTCGATGAAGTGATATCGTACATTAATCCACTCGAAACATCACATGAAAATGAGAGGTGCCATATTACGAAGATGGACCATTGCAATGCTTCTCTTTTACACACCAATTTGACCTGGTATTTGTTAAATACTGTCAAATAAAATGTTGTGACATTTCAACACACATCTCTTCCGGTTAGTTCTCCTGTTTCCAGAGACCAAGAGATTAAAAGTGCCGAGATAGGATGTAAGTACACTTAGAATAAAAAGTGCTATTTAGAACCTAAAAGGGTTCTTCGGCTGTCCCCATAGGAGAACCCTTTGAAGAACCCTATTTGGTTCCAGGTAGAACCCTTTTGGTTCCAGGTAGAATCCCTTCCACAAAGGGTTCAACATGGAACCCCAAATATTTCTACCTGGAACCAAAAAGGTATGGGAACACCCGAAGAACACTTTTGGAACCCGTTTTTCTAAGATTGTAGACGACCACCATCATTCTACAGATGAAACTCACCAACACACTGGGTGCCATTGATCCTCTCAAATCCAGCCGGACAGCTCCCATCGACTCCATTTCCTGAGAAGGCAATTCACATAATGATGATTAAACAGCAATACTCGAGAGACCCTATGTGAGCCCTACTGATGTAAAGGGAAAGGGGATACCTAGTCATGTAGTGCCAATAGCTGTGTCTACAACCAGATTGATGGGTCAATATTTTCTTGCCTATGTTTCTCCTGCAGAGCCTGGACGAGATTTCAGATTATTTTAGTGCTCAATCTGTGTGTACTGTATATACAGTCCCTGATCCCACCATGGAATACGAGCAGCATGTAGCACCAGAGAGAGAGAGCCGAGCGTACAGGAGCCATGGGATACACCGGAGCGTTCTGGGCCAATTAAACCAAGCGAAACAAATGAAGGGTTTTTACCATATGAGCATGACGACTCACCGTCAGTCTAGAGTGGAAAACCCCCTCAACTAATATTGGCGGACAATCCCATCTCCGGCGAGTTAACTAGCTATGTTACTCCCAATTGTTTGCTGGACTGTTGGCAGCCTAAATCACACAATACTGGTCACCTGTCTGCTAACAATCTCCCTTCCAGCTGTCTCTCCTCTCACATCCAACAAAGCCCTATTCGGAGGACCTTTACAGGTTTGGGAGAAGGGTGGGAAGTTGTGAAGTGACTTGAGGTCGCTGAGTAAAGATTCAAAGGACATTCCTCAAAGGAAATGGAAAGTTTAAAGTGCTTAGTGCTTCAAACGGCCGTGATCCCTGGCCAGAGTTTTGGACAAGGCCTCCATTGTTCGGTATCAACCATTTATTTATGGGAATGTTTAGGGAAGTTGTTTGCAAGGAGGGAGACGTCACAATTGATGAGGTTTTCATTGTTGTCTAAATCTAAATGAGGAAAACCATGATATTCTCCAGACTGTTGAACAGAGAGAAAAACAGCCCGGTGATTTATTTCTGTATTGATCAATGACCCGACATAATGCTATAGATTTCTTACTGGCTCCGGCTAAGCGTGGAGTTAATCTATTACATCATATGTCCATTACTGATAGCAACAATAATACTGGGGAATAGTATGAATTCCCTGTTAGTCTAACAGGAGCAGATACAAACAAGACCATGTTGATTTCTGGGCTTTGCTATCTAAAACAAATAATTACAAGTAAGTACATTCTTTCACTGGCATGGCTGATTAGAGTTACCTAAAAAATAATAATGACTGTCTGGGTTCCTGTTAAAATGATTAACGGTGATGAAAGAAGTTGAAAACAGAACATTAGCTCACTACTTTTTGACATGATGTTGATATGGTCTAGGAGGCGAGAGGGTAAAGCCAACTTATGGACAAATATGGCTAAGAGAAAAGTACATTCCAGTCAGGTTAGTCAGGTCTGGAGTAAAACATAACTTTATGTGCTGTGTATATCTGGTTTATAATGTGATACTACGGAAGTTCTTATTTCATTATCAGACAACAGAGCAAGGCCATCTGGTTTTAGGTTTCTAAAAGGAATTCCACTCCAATCTACAGCATCCCTGTCATTTGAAAAACCAGAGTCAATGTGAATAAAGTAGTGAAGGTGAGATTAACAAGAACAAGCTGGTAGGCTAGCCACTAGACTGTAGCATGGGACATACGTTTTCGAAAAATGTATTTAAGTGTCACTCTGCAATAATACAAAATACAAACATGGTACAGGTGTCATCTACAATACATTCCATCAGCTATACACATGTATACATAAACAAAAAACAAAGTACATATGATCAGTGTAATACAGGTGTAACTCATTTGTTATTGTTGCACCTGGGATTGCTAATCAGCAGTGACCTCCCCATTTGTTTCTGGTATACAATGATTGGCTTTGAGAAAGGGGACAGAAGGTGGGGGGAGGGGGGCATCTACGCAAGAAATGGGAGAAAAAGGATGAACCCACTTGGTGATAGAAAGACTGAGAGGAGAGTACAAGCGTAGCGGAAGAGAAGAGGGACACAGACAAAAGAGCAAAGTCAGATAGGTGACTACTAGAGCGGGGGGGGGGGGGGGTCTTTTACCTGTGTTAGGGGGACATAGGACACACTCGTTGATGCCCCAGGCCAATCCAATCCCTCGGCAGCAGGTGTCCTGACTCCTCAGTCCTGGGAGAGGTGAGCTGCACTGAGGGGGGTAGAGGAGAAGAAAAGAGCATTGGATTTAAACTGGCACAACCACAATGAGAGATGCCACCCATTTCTATTGGATTGCTTAAGACCTAGCTACATCACTTGATGCATATGACATATATACAGGTAACTGCCAAAATAAAGGAAACACCAACATAAAGTGTCTTAATAGGAGGTTGGGCCACCATGAGGCACTGGAACAGCTTTAATGCACCTTCTAGACATGGTAGCCAAAAATAATGGGCAACTGGGCCTGCCCAGCATTTTATATTTGATCCCCTGCTGATTTTGTATGTTTGCCCACTGACAAAGAAATTATCAGTCTATAATTTTAATGGTAGGTTTATTTGAACAGCGAGAGACAGAATAACAACAAAAAATCCAGAAAAACACATGTCAAAAATGTTATAAATTGATTAGCATTTTAATGAGGGAAATAAGTATTTGACCCCCTCTCAATCAGAAAGATTTCTGGCTCCCAGGTGTCTTTTATACAGGTAACGAGCTGAGATTAGGAGCACACTCTTAAAGGGAGTGCTCCTAATCTCAGTTTGTTACCTGTATAAAACACACCTGTCCACAGAAGCAATCAATCAATCAGATTCCAAACTCTCCACCATGGCCAAGACCAAAGAGCTCTCCAAGGATGTCAGGGACAAGATTGTAGACCTACACAAGGCTGGAATGGGCTACAAGACCATCGCCAAGCAGCTTGGTGAGAAGGTGACAACAGTTGGTGCGATTATTCGCAAATGGAAGAAACACAAAAGATCTGTCAATCTCCCTCGACCTGGGGCTCCATGCAAGATCTCACCTCGTGGAGTTGCAATGATCATGAGAACGTTGAGGAATCAGCCCAGAACTACATGTGAGGATCTTGTCAAAGATCTCAAGGCAGCTGGGACCATAGTCACCAAGAAAACAATTGGTAATACACTACGACGTGAAGGACGGAAATCCTGCAGCGCCCCCAAGGTCCCCCTGCTCAAGAAAGCACATATACATGCCCGTCTGAAGTTTGCCAATAAACATCTGAATGATTCAGAGGACAACTGAGCAAAAGTGTTCTGGTCAGATGAGACCAAAATGGAGCTCTTTGGCATCAACTCAACTCGCTGTGTTTGGAGGAGGGGGAATGCTGCCTATGACCCCAAGAACACCATCCCCACCGTCAAACACGGAGGTGGCAACATTATGCTTGGGGGTGTTTTTCTGCTAAGGGGACAGGACAACTTCACCGCATCAAAGGGACGATGGATGGGGCCATGTACCGTCAAATCTTGGGTGAGAACCTCCTTCCCTCAGCCAGGGCATTGAAAATGGGTCGTGGATGGGTATTCCAGCATGACAATGACCCAAAACACACGGTCAAGGCAACAAAGGAGTGGCTCAAGAAGAAGCACATTAAGGTCCTGGAGTAGCCTAGCCAGTCTCCAGACCTTAATCCCATAGAAAATCTGTGGAGGGAGCTGAAGGTTCGAGTTGCCAAACATCAGCCTCGAAACCTTAATGACTTGGAGAAGATCTACAAAGAGGAGTGGGACAAAATCCCTCCTGAGATGTGTGCAAACCTGGTGGCCAACTACAAGAAACGTCTGACCTCTGTGATTGCCAACAAGGGTTTTTCCACCAAGTACTAACTCATGTTTTGCAAAGGGGTCAAATACTTATTTCCCTCAGTAAAATGCAAATCAATTCATAACATTTTTGACATGCTTTTTCTGGATTTTTGTTGTTGTTATTCTGTCTCTCACTGTTCAAATAAACCCACCATTAAAATGATAAACGGATAATTTCTTTGTCAGTGGCCAAACGTACAAAACCAGCAGGGGATCAAATACTTTTTTCCCTCACTGTACATGACCCTAAGCATGATGAGATGTTAATTCCACAACTGTGTGAAAGCACCTGCTTGCATATAATTTGTTTCCCTCATTTACTCAAGTGTTTCCTTTATTTTGGCAGATATCTGTAGGTATCAATAGTAGAAGAGATTCCTCTGCGAAGTCTCACCTGGCCGTTGCGGACCTCCCTGAAGCAGTACTTGAACACAGAAGATTCTGTGTTGGTGGAGTTACCGTGGAGGGTCTGGGCCTGGACTCTGGGTTTAGGTGGTGTGGCTGCGGCCCTCTCCCCTGGCAGAACACTGGTGCTGGCCCCCGAGAGGCCTGCTGACCAGGTGACCGTCTCCGACTGCTCCCTAACCGTGCCTGGCCCATAGCCCACCTTCAGCACCTGGTGGATCTTCACGCTGGCCTCTGGTGGGTGCTGCACCCGCACCTTCACCATGGATGAGCCAGATGCTGGGGGGAGAGAGAGGGAGGAGTGGGGGTTTAATAGATTTTTTATTTAAGCTTTATTTAACTAGGCAAGTCAGTTAAGAACAAATTCTTATTTACAATGACGGCCTACCCCGGTCAAACCCGGACGATGCTGGGCCAATTGTGCGCCGCCCTATAGGACTCCCAATCACGGTGGTTGTGATACATCCTGGAATCGAACCAGGGTCTGTAGTGACGCCTCTAGCACTGAGATGCAGTGCCTTAGACCACTGTGCCCCTTGGGAGGGGGTTAGGGGTTAGCTAGTGGGGGTTAGCATTAGCAAACATTGCTGACTCCACAAAGTCTCTGCACATAGCCAGACCTGACCCACTGTGCCTCCAGGGGTCAGAGGTCATCCTATGATGGACCTCTCACTTGAACGCTGTCCTGGTCGTTCACATTTACCACCCGCTGAATGATTGACTTTGCATTTTTGTGCTGACGGCCTAACTAAGAAAGTGGATATGAATGGGAGCTGCCATGTATGTGAGGTGCCTTTGGTGCGTGACACAGTCTTTGATGTGGTTGAAATTCAAAGGTAAATATTTAATGGTGGTCTTTAGTGTTTTATCTCGGCCAGGTCGCAGTTGTAAAATGAGAACTTGAAATAAAAAATATAAAATTTTAATTTGTTAGGAAGCTAGTGTGAAGCCCTGTTACTACAGCAGATCGTAAGTGTGCGTGGGGTATCCACGCCCCTGTATGTCTGAAAATGGAGTGGTTGTTCTCCTAAGACATGCTATTACTGCGAGTCATGATGGCAGCCTCATATCGGTTAGAGACTGGAGTGAAACGTTGTCACAACGTTTCCCCCCACAGTGTCGCTACCACACTGCCAAGAGGCCCAGACTGAGCGGAAGGCCCGACCCTGACTCATACCGCAACCTTTTCTTGGGCTTTATTTACAGAGTAAAAAGGCAAGGAGATAATCAGGTAACTCTGGGTGACTGAATGTCCCAGATCTGTTTATGCTAAAGGAACAGGTTGTGCACGATTTGTTCTAGGCTGAAAAAAACGAGAACGTGGAGAACAAGGCTCATTAAAATCAAGACCCAGGACCTTGGGAGCCTTCGCTTCCTACCCATCCGTAATATCAGGCCCATAGCACCTGGTTTACTATTCAGGGCTTTACGCAACCGTTTACACGAGGGCCCTGGAGATATGCAGCCAACACAATGTTTCATTTACAGATGCAGTTTGGACTGTGTTTTCATTTGCCCCAAAACAATGAGAGTGCAAACGGGTCTTTTGCTCTATGATCGTGCTGTGGATTTTAGAAGGCTCAATTGGATCCAAACATGCCTCAGGCGTCAGTTCTCCGTGGTTATCAAGCAATCCCATTGTCTCACCCCTGCAGGGTATCCCCATAACCGTTCATAGACTAACTCTGAGGTCATTTGGAATTTACTCGCTGCTTGTCTACACCCCACTTGAGTTGTGACAAAATGTACTACGTAGGTTCTCATTCCCGTTTTTAAATTGCCTGTTCACTACTTCACACTGTGGTTCTCATTCCCGTTTTCAATTGCCTGTTCACTACTTCACACTGTGGTTCTCATTCCCGTTTTTAATTGCCTGTTCACTACTTCACACTGTGGTTCTCATTCCCGTTTTCAATTGCCTGTTCACTACTTCACACTGTGGTTCTCATTCCCGTTTTCAATTGCCTGTTCACTACTTCACACTGTGGTTCTCATTCCCGTTTTCAATTGCCTGTTCACTACTTCACACTGTGGTTCTCATTCCCGTTTTCAATTGCCTGTTCACTACTTCACACTGTGGTTCTCATTCTCGTTTTTAATTGCCTGTTCACTACTTCACACTGTGGTTCTCATTCCCGTTTTCAATTGCCTGTTCACTACTTCACACTGTCTGGCTGTGTCATATGGGCCAGTGTTGCAGCAATGGCCGACCTCATCCTCACAACTGGTCCTAACAGCACAACAGAGGTCTCGTCCTTAGTCTGTTTTTCACGCTAAAAAATAAAGGTGACCTCACAAGGTTCACGCATGAAAGGTTAGCCGTTTGGCTGCAAGGAGATGAACTGAACATTCAAAAACTCCTCCTAAAGCGAAGAGAGGAAATGACTGAATGATGTTCACCACAGGCTGCATAGACCTAAGTGGTGGTACAATTGATGGTTGTCAAACTGTGGTTGTGATGCTAAATTGCATCACAAGTTGCCAAGGAAATAGAATGTAAGTGTCCTGGCTGCACTAGAACAAATATCAGTGTAGCAAAATTGCCATCAGAAAGAGGTATAGTATATTGCTGATATAAGTGGATTTGCGAGATGTGCATGGACAAAGACGTTTTATAATAAACACTACAGAATAGAGCCCCACAGTGTAGGTATCAAAATACCCATAATACCTAGCAATCAAACAGGGAAATGATTCCAATCGTTTTTCCACTATTAATTTGTTTTGTGAAGGCTTGGTTTAATAACCATGTAAATCTCTCTCGGACAAAGTGACATCAATATATCAATATATTCAGATTTGAAAATGCTAATTAGCATTAAAGTAGACATCATGCAAGACTACAAAATCCCTGCAAGCTCCTGTCAATTTAAAACTTGCACAAGATAGTTCACAGAATTGTCAATTTAAAGAAAAGTAGCCAATTTATTAATCACTAAATTTAGCTAACATTAGATCATTAATAGTTCATCCAGAGATCCTTGCCTCGATTCGTCAGTCTCGTCCAGATCATTATGGCATTTGTTGTTCTTCACGATAGCCACATTAGTAGCTAATTAGCCTTTCATATTTGGGGGTTGGTAAAATACAGGTGAATATATTGATAAAAGTCACCTTGTCCTGGAGAGATTTACACAGTTATCAAAACCTCACGCCAGGGTAAGCCTACACTAAACACAGCCCTTACTTTAAGTGTTTCTAAAAATCCCCTATGGGAAAAATGAATGGTGAAAAAAAATGATTGGAACCATTTCCTTGTTGGACCGCTAGGCTTTATGGGTATTATGACTCATACTGTGGTACTATATTGGCAGGTCAGCTAAGTCTAAGACCCCCACTTCGACGTATGCCTCCTCAGTGTGTAAGCCCTCAGATCGCCACTCCCAGTCCTGGAATCGAGCGTGGACTTTTAGAAGCAGCTCGTCAGAATAACTGACCCTGACATTTCATTTGTTAGTATGAGCTCAGCATACTGCTTAGATTTCAATGTCATTAACTTTTGGTTGTGTTTCACCAGCCCCCCCCCTTGGAGCGAAAACAAGTCACACTGATGTCATTGAGCTTTATAGAGCATGGATAAATACACATGTGCTCAGGGTCACATTCTTATGACAACATCTTCAAAGGCAGCAGCAGATTACTAACCATACTGTGTCCTGAAACAAGTGCCATCTGTAACTGCAGTGTAACTGTTAAAGCTTCAGATTTCACCGACTGCGTAGTTTGTTGCGATTGGCAAATATGATGACGTGCATTTTCCAGGGTCTCAATACCGCCATGCAGGGAAACGTCAGTGTTGGGCTTTTCTTCATGTTGTACAAATATACTTCACCATCTAAGACTGTGCTGTATGTCGACTGATTCAATTTGGTCAGAAACATCTGGCTGTCATAACATCCAAAGATTCACATTATTCGTAAGTAGCCGAATCGGAGTGTTCTCAATGTGCATTGTAATGATGTCAAAACAATGGGAAATGAGTGATTGTGAGTGTCTCAGAGACCTAGAGGAATTTCTGTCCGTGTATCAAGGCGTATTACCGATTGGCACAATTCAAGTGTTGAGCACTGGCCAAGGGAAAACAGTCATGTATAACTGTCATCTTTAGCGCAGCACACATGGTGCAGTTTGACAAGTAATTAATCTACAGGAAAGACACACTTTATGTAACTGTGTGGACGCGTGAACCTTAGGTGACCATTTTTGCACATCCAAAGCCAAAACCACAGATGACTAAATGTCAGACGTAATCATCATTTGTCATGCATTATCAGGCAAATAATGAGGGTTAATTTGATCGTTTAAAAAAAAAACCCGCTGATTTCTTTCATTTCAGTATCAGTCCATCAATATGCAGAGAATTAGCTGTCGTGGTGCTCATTCTAGAGTTCTACTTGACGTTTTTATCCCAGTCTTACTGTCAAGGAGAGGCTCCTTCACTAGAGATATTGGACTCTGCTTTGAAGATTTTTGTCTAACGTATACATTTACTCATCTCCATTCAGATCCCACCACTGCCACCAACGAGGCCGGCCTTGTCACACTTACCACCGCTGGGCTGACTGTGGCTCTGCTGCTGGCTCTGCAGGGGGAGAATGTACTCCGACTGGGACAGCAGCTGCTGACTGGCCAGCACCGAGGGGCTGCGCGGAGGCTTCTCAATGTCATTGGTGGAGGGCGTGGCCACGGGGATGTGGCAGAACTTGCCGGTGAAGGTTAGCGGGCAGAGGCAGCGGTCCTTCTGGATGCAGACCCCTCCGTTCTGACACAACATGGGGCACAGGACTGGAGGAGAAACAGAGGAGGGAGGGAGGGAAACAGAACGGCTCTGTAAACTCTGACCGCAGTGAGGGAGAAACATGGAGTCCAAGACATCAACAATTCGAAATTGAACTCCGGCACTGAGAGAAACAATAACCCTATTGTTTGATGTCCTGTAGTGATTTCCATGGTTCAGTTGCCATCAGGGCCAAGAGTTCCTGCCTGTTGCCGTTCAAACGTAACAACACAAACTCACCATTCAGATCCCATTACAAAACAAAGGGTGGGGGGGTCGAACACTTTTACGCCCACCTGGCCAACCAAGAAAACAAGGGGAGACATCCAACACGTGTCCTTGTGACATATACAATTGATAGACAGTTTGGACACACTGTAAACAATGCTATTCAAAAACAACAGAGCACACAATGTTTCCCCCGTTTTTATCACAATGAATGGAAAACAAGTGAAGACAAGCAGCACTCTGATGAAAACCATGCCTCTGCTTACTCTGTCCACCACCACATGCTTTCCATATCTCGTGGCTGTGCTGTATTAATGCTCATGATAATAATAATAATAATAATAATAACAACGTTGGAAAACTTGGCCCTGGCCCATGCCTAAGTCCATGGAAATTAATTGACCATGGCACTGCAGCTAGACAGAGAGAGAGAAAGAGAGAGATGCCTGGCAGTTAGCTGAACAGAATTATCTTTCCAGCATCTATAATCAGTCCATTATGCATCTCCTTGGCCAACTGTCTGTCCATCAGACACTGGGCCAGAAGGATCAACTCAACCTCGTAAGTAAACAATATCTGACGCAGTATGACAGACGGAGGGAGGGGTGAGAGAGTGAAGGGGAGAGAAAGAGAGTGAGCAAGTGAGCGAGCGAGCGAGAGAGAAAGAGACAAATATGAATGCACTGATGAACCTACTTGTGTGACTTTCTATCCATATTGTCACTGGGTAGAACACAAACCTGCTCTCTCTTAAACCTCTACAGGATCGGTGGGTCCCCCACGGGACGGTTGAGCTAACGTGCGCTAATGTGATTAGCATGACGTTGTAAGTAACAAGAACATTTCTCAGGACATCTTTAATATGGGCAGAAAGCTTAAATTCTTGTTAATCTAACTGCACTGTCAATTTACAGTAGCTATTACGGTGAAATAATACCATGCTAATGTTTGAGGAGAGTGCACAGTTTTGTACCTGAAAATGTATTTTAAAAAAACAATTTGTCAGACTATTACAACATTTTGAACAGTAATGCAAAGGTTCATTGGATCAGTCTAAAACTTTGCACATGGACTGCTGCCATCTCGTGGCCAAAATCTAAACTGCACCTAGACTCCTAAGTCTTGATGATGGAGAAAAAAAATATAGAAAACGCATGTTTTTTTCTTTGTATTATCTTTTACCCGATCTAATGTGTTATATTATCCTACATTAATTTCATATTTCCACAAACTTCAAAGTGTTTTTTTTTCAAATGGTATCAAGAACATGCATATCCTTGACTCAGCTTCAGGAAGTTAGATTTGAATATGTCATTTTAGGCCACAATTTTTTTTTTTAAGTGTTAGATCCTTAAGAGTACACTCTTTGCGTTTGTGTTCTGTGGTAATTTACCACTCAAATGAGCCTGCAATCAAGACAGAGAGTTCAGCTAAAGCTGTTTCCTCTGAGGTGAACATCTCATCAGAGTGGTTTGGAGAGGATACTGTAAAACACAACTATTGGACTGTATGAGGTCCCGACAGTCACACTGATTATAGGCCTTCACCTTTCCCAGAGCCTTTCGGAACCTGGAAAGACGACGGCAGCTGAAGGCTGTCCAAAGTACACACTGATCCATCATTTTGAGTGTTCTTCCTTTCCCTAGGGGTGGCACAGAATTGATTTTCCGTCTGAATACGAAGTCCTCTGGGCTCCAGTGAGCGTGTCAGCATCGGGGTAACTACCGTACAGGTCTCTTTTCTCAGTTTCTGTCATGCTTTTGCCCATTGTTCCAGAGGCCATGGCGAGGAACAGGAAAAAGGTTGGTGTTTTTGTCAGGAAAAGGCTTTTTACAAGAGGAATTTACAGTACAGTGCCTTATGAGTTCTCTAGGTTCCTATCGCAGAGAGCCTGTGTCCGGCTTCCGGGGCTAGAGCAGCAGTGTTCTGCTGTGTGGAGTAGGTTTCCGGTGGATAAATCATGAGTTGAGCATATGCAGTGTATCAGTGTTCCCCACTGTGGCGTAGCCGTGGTGATGAGGTCATGTGCAGTATGCAAACTGAGAAGGTGACCTAATTGTTTGCTCCGAGTCGGATGTGTGCGTCCCTCCAGATGCAACGAACCATCCACCAGATTTTACACAGGGAGAGGAGAAATTAGGTATAGAGAGATCAAGAAAGACAGAGAGAGAGAGAGATCAAGAAAGACAGAAAGAGAGAGAGAGAGCGAAAGAGAGAGAGCGAGAGAGAGAAAGAGAGCGAAAGAGAGAGAGAGAGAGAGAGAGAGAGAGAGAGAGAGAGAGAGAGAGAGAGAGAGAGAGAGAGAAAGAGAGCGAAAGAGAGAGCGAGAGAGAGAGCGAGAGAGTGAAAGAGAGAGAAAGTGAGACGAAGAACAGACAAAACAAGACAGGCAGAGCGAGGGACAGAATGGGTAACGAGAGAGGCAGAAAGACAGAGTGAGAGAAAGACAGAAAGAGAGAGGGGAGGGTGCAGGTTGCCTGGCGACTCATCCTGAATTTAATTCCGCTGCTCTATCAATCGCTCCACCCATGAGTCTGAACCTACCATCCTAGACGTCGTTTGTGCTGATGTCAAAATGACGTGATTCCTGATTCATGTAGACCAGCTCTGGTCCAACCCATCGGTTTCTGGGACCAATCAGAACGGTTTGAATGTGTTCGCATTCGAGAAGTCGTTGGGGAGGAAGCAAACCTGATTCATTGTGGAGAAGAAATGTTAGTGGGCGTGGCGTTTGGCCAGGGCAGTGTGGATGGGTAACCAGACAAAGGTGCAGGTGCCTCCCATGAAAAACAGTGATGTGAGCAGCTACCCAGTTCCTCTCAGGCCCTCCATGAGACCCACGACGTCAGCCCTCTTTTCTCAAAGAAGATCCCTTCCCTTTCACTGCACTCATATCCATGTAATGCAGTACATCTCTCAGGCCAGTGTGGAACAACAGCTTAAACACACCATGTAGAGCTTAAGTTTTCACCAGAGGCTGTTTAATTGGTGTTTAGAGGCACATTACCTGTCTAAATGATGGTGGGACACCAGTGGAACCCCGTGAAATCACTTCCTGTCTCCCCAGGCATTACAGCTAGGCCTTGGAGGATGCTGTATGTACTTCAAGGCTGACCTCCCTGGAAAGAATAATAAAGTGTGTGTGTGTGTGTGTGTGTGTGTGTGTGTGTGTGTGTGTGTGTGTGTGTGTGTGTGTGCAGGGAGATGTTTTGAGGCAACTCAAAGAAACATGCCATTTGGGCTCCCTATTTGTATGCATGAGAAGGACGGTTCCGCTGGCCATAGTTTCCACATCCTGAACAGAGATGCTTAACCCATGATGTCCTCATGCACACCCGGCCTGTACCCTTAGCAAGTCAACCCCGAATCCTCCTCAGTGTGGGCGAGGAAGATACATTACAGCAGAAAGCTGAAGAGTATTTATCAGGTGAACGCAGAATTAATACCAGCAATGCAACTTGACTCAAACAAAGCAGTTGGCAATTTGGAATCAAATCAAAGTTTATTCATCATGCACAAAGGACACAGTGTAGTGTACATGGTACAATGAAAAGCTTACTTGCAACTAGACTCACTGTAGTGTTTCATCTAGTTTGCCGCAGTGCAGCTGGCAATCAGCATGAGATCACGAGGTCCAACTGCAACAATAAAACCAATCATAATGGCAGTTATCCCAAACCACCCCAGATCAACTTTGCCATAGCACCTCGCTTTGAATAGCCGGGCAGTTTGGTCTCTCTTTGAACGGTTAAATATGCACCGAGATATTCACAGAGATATTTTGGGCTCTGTTGGCCACTTCTGCCTGACCAGGCATTTTTTCACATGTCTGTGATAGAGGGCATCGACTGGGTCATAGCCAATAGGACCAGAGAGAGAGAGACTATACTGTAAGTATGGCAAGAGAAAACAATAGTGTAATTTACACAGGTGTACAGTGGAGCACTTGTCTACTGTCTGTCTAATTTAACATGCATGGTGCTAGAGGAGAATGAGCCCATTGTTCCTGGTCTGTCTGTTTCATGCTACCCCACCTGACATGTCACAAAGAATGCTGAGCGCTATCTGCACGCTGTTGGCTAGAGCGCACGTATAGCCTACATGATGAGAATAGAATATTATGGACAAAAGAACAAGATCATTTTTATTTGTCAAACGACAGCCAAGCGCCATCATCATGTCACCAGAATAAGACCCTCGATATTTACTGGAAAGGAGCATCAAGCTCATCACCGAGCACTTTCAGCACCCTGTGAAGTTCATCCTCATTTATTTCATCCGTTGCCGGATAAATTGCATGCTTTCCCGACATAGTGGGAGGACCACACAATATGTCATCGTGTGACTCCAAGTTTACTTCGATGTTATATAATCTAGGTAATTCAAGAGCCATCTTCAAGGCAGTCATCTTAAGCATGACATCACATGGTCATCTTGTGCATTCATTCCCACCCCCTCTAAACCAGAGGTTGTTATATAAATGACGTGATGATGGCAACAAGCCAGCACCGATGGACATGATGCTATTACAGGAAACACAAGGCTGTGATTAGCTTCATATGCCATGCTATGTCGTCGTCATAGGTCTCTCTTTGTGTTGTGGTGTCTCTCTTGTCGTGACGTGTGTTTTGTCCTATCCTTTTAAAAATCTTTTTCTTTTTTTTTTCTTTTTTTTGATCCCGAGTGGCACAGCGGTCTAAGACACAGCATCTCAGTGCAAGAGGGGTCACTGCAGTACCTGGTTCGAATCCGGGCTTCATCACATCTGGCCATGATTGGGAGTCCCATAGGGCGGCGCACAATTGACTTAGCGTCGTTCGGGTTTGGCCGGGATTGGCCGTCATTGTAAATAAGAATTTGTACTTAACTGATTTTCCTAGTTAAATAAAGGTTAAATAAAATACAAATAAATAAATAGAAAATCCCAGCCCCCGTCCCCGCAGGAGGCCTTTTGCCTTTTTGTAGGCCGTCATTGTAAATAATAATTTGTTCTTAATTAACCGACTTACCTAGTTAAATAAAAAGTTCAACAAATCAATAAAAATAAAATATGCAACGGCCCTAGTCGTGTCCGTCCATAATTTCCAAACATTATGCAACTAACTCCTCTCATCTTAACTATAAAACATCTACAAGGCCCCCGTGTAGGGTTAAGGCACTCTGGCTCAGAACATAAAACTAAGGCTTGTTCAGAAACTATGAGGAAGTACAATCATTCTGGCCCAGTATATCAAAACGCAGACAAAAACACACAATCTCTCGGATTAGTCAGACACGAGGCAGCCGTGGTCTGGTCACTGAAATGTAGTTTTATTACTGAACAAATGCAGCTAATCTCCACTTAATCCCAGGATGGATTTGGAGTCTTGTGTCGGTCTGTCTTAACGTCTCAGTCTAGGAGGCAGTGAGTGTGTAAAGAAGTTGCACCCACGAATTACAGAAGTGATTAGCGCAGGATTACAACAAACTGGGCAACAAGAGGAAGGGTGAATACATAAAGAGGCTAAGAGAGAGAGAGAGATGTTGGTGAAAGAGCAAGAGAGAGATGGTGAGAGAGCGAGATGGTGAGAGAGGGATGGTGAGAGAGAGAGATAAAGAGATAAAGAGAGATAGTGAGAGAGAAGGGGGAGGGGCGGTAAAGATACCACTTTATTTCCTCCCCTGTATTTTCTTTCTGCCACGGAGCGTGAATATAACCCTGCATGTGGTTTAAGACCTCGTGATATATCTCCTCTGTGCACCTGCATGTTGAGGGCAGTGATATACAGTAGGAGACTGGGCTTGGTGTTAAGTGTGAGAGCAGTGATATACAGTAGGAGACTGGGCTTGGGGTTAAGTGTGAGAGCAGTGATATACAGTAGGAGACTGGGCTTGTGCGTCTTCTTGACACTCAGCAACAACAAACAGAGAATCGGCTGAATCCAGCTGGCCTGCAAAACTCTTCATCTCATGTCTTCTCTGGCTTGCCCAGAGTCTCAATGTGGGTCGCTAGAGGCACACTTCACTAACTTCCGTCAAAATGACTTGAAAGTCTGATATGGAATGTATACTGAACTAAAATATAAACACAACAGGTAAAGTGTTGGTCCCATGAAATAAAAGATCTCAGAAATGTTCCATACGCACAAAAAGGTGATTTCTCTCAAATTTGGTGAACAAATTTGTTTACATCCCTATTAGTGAGCATTTCTCCTTTGCCAAGATAATCCATCCGCCTGACACGTGTGGCATATCAAGAAGCTGATTAAAACAGCGTGAACATTACACAGGTGCACCTTGTGCTGGGGAGAATAAAAGGCCACTCTAAAATGTGCAGTTGTGTCACACAACAATACCACATCCACTTTTGACGGAGCATGCAATTGGCATGCTGACTGCAGGAGTGTCCACCAGAACTTTTGTCAGAGAATTGAATGTTCATTTCTCTACCATGAGCAGCCTCCAACATCATTTTAGAGAATTTGGCAGTACGTCCAACCGGCCTCACAACCTCAGACCAAGTGTAGCCACGCCAGCCCAGGACCGCCAAATCCGGCTTCTTCACCTGCGGCTCGTCTGAGACCAGCCACTTGGATAGCTATGGGCAGGCATAAGCTACAGACAACGAACACAATTGCATTTTAACAATGGCAATTTGAATGCACAGAGATACCGTGACAAGATCCTGAGGCCCATTGTCGTGCCATTCATCATGACAATGCACAGTCCCATGTCGCAAGAATCTGTACACAATTCCTGGAAGCTGAGAATGTCTCAGTTCTTCCATGGCCTGCATACTCACCAGACATGTCACCCATTGGGCATGTTTGGGATGCTCTGGATTGACATGTACGACAGCGTGTTCCAGTTCCCACCAATATCCAGCAACTTCGCACAGCTATTGAAGAGGAGTGGGACAACATTCCACAGGCCACAATCAACTGCCTGATCAACTCTGTGCAAAAGAGATGTGTCGCGCTGCATTAGGTGGTCACACCAAATACTGACTGTTTTTTTGGTCCACGCCCCTACCTTTTTAAGGTATCTGTGACCAACAGTTGCATATCTGTTTTCCCAGTCATGTAAAATCTATAGATTAGGGCCTAATGAATTTATTTAAATTGACTGATTTCCATATATGAACTGGACCGCAGTCAAATCTTTCAATTGCTGCATGTTGCATTTATATATTTGTTCAGTGTCATTTCTATGGATATATGGACCATTCTCATTAAAGAAAACAAGTCATAATGTTTCATGGATGGTCTGAGACCAGATAGCGGATAGCTCTCTGTCTGTCTCGCCCATGCAGATGGCAACACTATTAATATGGCAGCAAACAGAATACATGCAAAGAACATGCAAAGAACAAATTATTCACTGTCATAAGATCACACACAAACACACACAGTCTGAGAGGAGACAGAGATTCCCTGGCATGTAGAATGGATCCATCAAAGAGTACATTAACCCTGATGTTTGGTCATACATTCTTCAAGGTGCTGGAAGGGAGACAATCTTTCTGTTTTTGCCTATCCCCCCCCCACACACACACACACGTCACTATTTGAGGTGGATCTCATGTAAGGATGGGCTCTGAGCCTTGGTAAATATACACTGTATGCACATGTCTGGATGGTCGCCTCTCAAGACGGTGTGAATACCTTTAAAGGAGGCCAGCAGAGCCAAGGGGCTACTCTCTCATCCCTCCAACCTGTCCTCATTTAAGGTCTAACCCATACCATTCTCCCAAACCGGTCTCCACCACCGACCTAAAAACCACAGTGATGCTACAACCACACCTCCAGCTCATCAGTCCCAGTGGCTTACCCCTAATGTCAATCTGTCTGGACCCCAGGGTGGGAGGTCTCAGTGACTCCTCTGGCTACTTATGGCTAGGAGAGACTACAGTATACTGCACGCTTACAGAGAGAGATGGTAAACAGAGGTAAGAAATGAGATAACGTAAGAAACTTACAGACTCTGAAGCCCGGTCCCAGCACAGCCCGGTCCCCCTGTTCACTGATGTAGAGGGCGGTCACATTGCCCTGCTCGCAGAAGTTGGTGCAGCGTCCCTGGGTGCAGCGCACCTTGCAGACGGTCGGGGTGAAGAGCACCTTGATGCGCTCAGCTCCTCTCCTTCCTGCCCCTGCTGCCGTTCCTCCTCGGTGGCCGGCGGTCTGGTTTCTGGCTGGAAGGGGGAAGAAGACGAAGCAGAGGTAGAGCAGCGGTAGGAGCCTGAACCTGGGTCTGAGCTGGAGCATGGTGCCGTCCGATTACTGCCGATGCATCCCACGGAGAAGAGGCACCACAGAGGTCCAGGAAGAAGAGCTGCCGCGTAACGGCAGGAAGAGGTGTGAGAGAAGGCCAGTGAACTCCACGCTTACTCTTACGCTTTGTTCAATCACACTCTCTCTTGCAACTGGCGCAGGACGAGGAGGGAAAGGAAGAAAGCGAGAGGAAAAAAAGAACAGACCCAGTGCTTCCTTTCCTTTTTTTCCCTAAACACACCAACCAAAGAAATGAAGAACCTTGACGAGAGAAGCACCCGCACAAGTGTGTTTTTTTTAAAGCTTGCTTAGTGCCTGTCCACTTATTTGGAAGCAGTATAGCGAGAATGCTCTGGTCGAGCCTCCAAACACAATGTTTATAAGGGATCCAATCTATCACCCTGTACTGTTAACTCTCCACTGCAGCCCCTAACCATGTCTCTGTGCCCTGCCGTTATGCTGTAACTGTAATCTGTTTTGTTTCCCCCCCTTTTCCTTATACTCCCCACTCCCCCCTCTAGTTTCATAACATGGACCGTCCTGTCATCTGAGGAAGAGACCACAAGGAGGGCGGGGTGGGGGGGTGAGGCAAGGTTTGAGTTTCAGGTCCTCGCTGGCATTAAAAACTGTGGTGGTGAGTCATCTCTCTCTCTTTCTGCTCATAAGGCAAGGGGGAAGAGGAGGGAAATTATTTTCCTTTCGCTACGCATTTTCTGCGATGTCATTTCACAAGCCCCACAGGCTCTTCTGTCACTTACACAATGTGCATTAAACCTGTTGCCTTACCGAGCCAGCTCATGCCTGAGCAACGTGCCATCCACGTTGCATCCACGTTGCACTGGCTCACATCACTCTTACCGCTCTAAGCACTTGGACCTGTAGGCCATCTAGGGTGAAATCACATCACTCTTACCGTTCTAAGCACTTGGACCTGTAGGCCATCTAGGGTGAAATCACATCACTCTTACCGTTCTAAGCACTTGGACCTGTAGGCCATCTAGGGTGAAATCACATCACTCTTACCGTTCTAAGCACTTGGACCTGTAGGCCATCTAGGGTGAAATCACATCACTCTTACCGTTCTAAGCACTTGGACCTGTAGGCCATCTAGGGTGAAATCACATCACTCTTACCGTTCTAAGCACTTGGACCTGTAGGCCATCTAGGGTGAAATCACATCACTTTCACTACCTGAGAAAACTATAGGAGACAAATGTTAAAGAATCCTTTTATGGTCATTCATGAATATAAACCCCGGAATATAAACCCCGGGAAAAAAGGAGGTTGATGGAAACACCTCATTATTTAGCTAGGAAAGGAATGGTAAAGAATGGAAAATATAAAACCAATTGACAAAGAAATTCATTGTCATGTCAAAAAGTTATTAGCTAAAACTGTATGGTTGTTAGATTTACAAACATGACGTGTTCTTTATGTTCACTTATGATTAACCCCGAAACAAAGCTAAGCAGAAATTCCTTGTCGAATTTGGAAGACCAACAGCTGCGTTGGACTGGGCTCAAACACAGGTGCCCCATTACTACATCAGTATAAAACCTGGAAGACCTGTGAGGACAGCGAGCGAGGCACGCGCCAGTCCACTTCACCAAAGCCCTAGGCCACATCAAAGGCTTGGTAAGGTTAAGTACTGAAATAATTATGTTTGACTTGAAGCTTATACGGGTCATCAACAAATCTGGGAGAATGACGTAATATAGCTCATGGGAATGGACCAAACTAGAATCCAGAGAGAACTGGTAGCCTAGTGGTTAGAGGGTTGGGCCAGTAACTGAAAGGTTGCTGATTTGAATCCTTGAGATTGTGTCGACGTGACCTTGAGCAAGGCACTTTACCCTAATTGCTCCTGTATGTCGCTCTGGATAAGAGCGTCTGCTATAAAACAAACTACAGGTACACTGGTACTGTGGTCATCCCTTATATGAAGTGTCTGAACCACCTGTGGAGGCACTGCACCACTGGTCTGATCCACACCTGTAGCTCAAGGTGGTGCGTCATTCTGGGCCAGGACTTGGAGGCTGGGAGGTGGGATACACTGCCAGAAAGAGAGAGAGAGGGGAGGGCCTTGGTGTAGGCTAGGACACACAGTAAATTACCATGCTACCGCTGGGACGTGCCGTCTGGGTCTGGACTATGGGTTCCTGTCTTGCTGGGGGAGGAGGAGGAGGAGGTATTGGTGTCTGCTCAGGACAGGTGTTCACAATGTTTTATAGTACGGGTCAATGAGGTCACAGCAGATTGTTTTGCCTCCTTTTTGAGTGTTTTATTAGGGATATTAGCCAGTGGAAAAACTGTAGTCCAATTAGCATTCACTTATAACCTTTCAAATACTGCCATAAAAATGCTCCAAGGTTAGTATTTTCTAGCTATACAGTACCAGTCAAAAGTTTGGACACACCTACTCATTCAAGGGTTTTTCTTTATTTTTACTATTTTCTACATTGTAGAATAATAGTGGACATCAAAACTATGAAATTACACATGGAATCAAGTAGTAAACAAAAACAAGTGTTTAACAATTCCAAATATATTTTGGATTTTAGATTCTTCAAAGTAGCCACCTTTTGCCTTGATGACAGCTTTGCACACTCTTGGTATTCTCTCAACCAGCTTCACCTGGAATGCTTTTCCAACAGTCTTAAAGGAGTTTCAACATATGCTGAGCACTTGTTGGCTGCTTTTTCTTATCCCAAACCATCTCAATTGGGTTGAGGTCAGGTGATTGCGGAGGCTAAGTCATCTGATGCAGCACTCAACCAATCTCCTTCTTGATCAAATAGCCCTTACACAGCCTGGAGGTGTGTTTTGGGTCATTGTCCAAACAAGATGGGATGGCGTTTCGCAGCAGAATGCTATGGTAGCCATGCTGGTTAAGTGTGCCTTGAATTCTAAATAAAACACTGACAGTGTTACCAGCAAAGCACCCCCACAAGATCACACCATTCACCTACTCTGTCTCTCACAAAGACATACCAAACCAAAAATCTCACATTTGGACTCATCAGACCAAAGGACAGATTTCCACCGGTCGAATGTTAATTGCTCGTGTTTCTTGGCACAAGCAAGTCTCTTCTTCTTCTAATTGGTGTCCTAGTAGTGTTTTTTTGCAGCAATTTGACCATGAAGGCCTGATTCACACAGTCTCCTCTGAACAGTTGATGTTGAGATGTGTCTGTTACTTGAACTCTGTGAAGCATTTATTTGGGCTGCAATTTCTGAGGCTGGTAACTCTAATGCACTTATTCTCTGCAGCAGAGGTAACTCTGGGTCTTCCTTTCCTGTGGCGGTCCTCATGAGAGCCAGTTTCATCATAGCGATTGATGTTTTTTGCGACTTTCAACGTTCTTTACATTTTCCGGATTGACTGACCTTCATGTCTTAAAACTAATAATGGACTGTCATTTCTCTTTGCTTATTTGTGCTGTTCTTGCCATAATGTTTTTTATTTTTTTATTTATTTTATTTCACCTTTATTTAACCAGGTAGGCTAGTTGAGAACAAGATCTCATTTACAACTGCGACCTGGCCAAGATAAAGCATAGCAGTGTGAACAGACAACAACACAGAGTTACACATGGAGTAAACAATAAACAAGTCAATAACACAGTAGAAAAAGAAAGAAATAAAAGAGTATATACATTGTGTGCAAAAGGCATGAGGAGATAGGCGAATAATTACAATTTTGCAGATTAACACTGGAGTGATAAATGGTCAGATGGTCATGTGCAGGTAGAGATGCTGGTGTGCAAAAGAGCAGAGAAGTAAATAAATAAAAACATTATGGGGATGAGGTAGGTAAATTGGGTGGGCTATTTACCGATGGACTATGGTACAGCTGCAGCGATCGGTTAGCTGCTCAGATAGCAGATGTTAAAGTTGGTAAGGGAGATAAAAGTCTCCAACATCAATGATTTTTGCAATTCGTTCTAGTCACAGGCAGCAGAGAACTGGAAGGAAAGGTGGCCAAATGAGGTGTTGGCTTTAGGGATGATCAGTGAGATACACCTGCTGGAGCGCGTGCTACGGGTGGGTGTTGCCATCGTGACCAGTGAACTGAGATAAGGCGGAGCTTTACCTAGCATGGACTTGTAGATGACCTGGAGCCAGTGGGTCTGGCGACGAATATGGACTTGGTCTTTTACCAAATAGGGCTATCTTCTGTATACTAACCCTATCTTGCCACAACTGATTGTCTCAAATGCATTAAGAAGGTTAAGAAATTACACAAATTATCTTTTTACAAGACACACCTGTTAATTGAAATTCATTCCAGGTGAATATCTCATGAAGCTGGTCGAGAGAATGCCAAGAGTGTGTATAGCTGTCATCAAGGCAAAGGGTGGCTACTTTGAAGAATCTCAAATCTCAAATATATTTTGCTTCGTTTAACACTTTTTTGGTTACTACATGATTCCATAAGTGTTATTTCATAGTTTTGATGTCTTCACTATTATTCTACAATGTATAAAATAGTAAAAATAAAGAAAAACCCTTGAATGAATAGGTGTGTCCAAACTTTTGTCTGGTACTGTAGCAAAAAGCTGTTAAATAGCCAGTAAATTGTACGAATCCGAACGCAACGTTTCACCGTGCAGGACGTTTAGTGCAGCCCGAGTCTCTGTCTCAGTGCACTCAATCGCTCTGCCAGTTGTCCAGACCAGTCCAGTCCTACTCACACAGGCACACACACACACACATCCACATTTTCTACAGATAGGACTATTATTCCAATTACGAAACAGGAAGCTCTGCTCCACGTACAACAGAATGCCCCTCCACGCATGGAAGCAACAGCTACCAAAATACTATCAATCAGTCTAGTGGCTGTGTAAAGGATCAAGAATGGAACTGAAGTGTTATACTGAAGTGTGTGTGTGTGTGTGTGTGTGTGTGTGTGTGTGTGTGTGTATGTGTGTGTGTGTGTGTGTGTGTGTGTGTGTGTGTGTGTGAGTGTGAGAGTGTGTGTGTGTGTGTGTGTGTGTGTGTGTGTGTGTGTGTGTGTGTGTGTGTGTGTGTGTGAGTGTGAGTGTGTGTGTGTGTGTGTGTGTGTGTGTGTGTGTGTGTGTGTGTGTGTGTGTGTGTGTGTGTGTGTGTGTGTGTGTGTGTGTGTGTGTGTGTGTGTGTGTGTGAGTGTGAGAGTGTGTGTGTGTGTGTGTGTGAGTGTGTGTGTGTGTGAGTGTGAGAGTGTGTGTGTGTGTGTGTGTGTGAGTGTGTGTGTGTGGTTTATCTTCATGGAGGTTTGATTTTATTAGGATTTATTTTAGTCCTCTTTTGGACTAATCTTCCAAGAGTCCTTAAACATTAAAGCACGATCACATTTTCACATATAAACACACGGTTACAAACAAATAATACACTGACATATTGACCAGATAAATACTCTAACAGTCTAAAAAGATAGATTGATTCTTCACCTACCATAGTCCAGCACAACTTTCCTATGTATTATATTTAAATGCTTTTAAAGTGTCGTTTGAAGTTATATATTGAAAGGTTTCTGGTTTGCTCAGATAAATGATTCCATTTCTTTATTTTTTAGGTCGAGTGTGTATACGTCTGCGTGAACGATGGTGGCCTTTGGCAATGGCCTTCGAAGTTGGTCCTGGAGGGCCTTTATGTTTGCAGGGTTTTACTCCAGCCTTGTTTTAATCAGGTTCAAGGCGAAACAGCAGATCAACATTATGAAGAGATTGGACGATTGGAAAAAGCTGCACACATTACACAGCAGACTTTGGCCTATGTCCCTTAAACGGGGTGTGCTAATTCTTTGTTAGTTTTAAAATTAAGTTTCTTTAGTGAGATTACCAAGTGTGATTGACAGGTGCGAAAACTGAAATGACAGGGAGAACTAAACGTGTCATTGTAAATAAGAATTTGTTCTTAACTAACTTGCCTAGTTAAATAAAGGTGACTTAAAAAATTAAAAAATTAAGATCACTTCATTGGTCTATGGCCCGGTCAAATCTTAGCCTATAGGGGATTGCAAAGGGAGGGGGAATGAATTCTCTCTCTTGTGCTTACAATGGCTTTGTTCATACACAGCAACTGTTCATCCACAATGCTCCTGCTTGCCACTCAAGAGAAGAGGGGGGGGGACGAGGGGTACTAAAGCTATTAAACCGATGGAGGAATTTAGAGAAGGACCTCTTACACAAATATTTGCAGGGGAAAAAAACTCAAAGTGCCTGGGTACTTAAAGAGGTCAGAGGATACAAAAGACCAGGACCCTGAGCTCTTGTGGAATGACAGATTACTCAAAATGTTCAAGGCACTGTCTCACTTCTGGAAAAGAATGTGAAAAAAAAAATGCCAAACCTGACCCTTACTCCTCTGACTTGGAAACTTGGATTAAAGCTTTACAGCAGACATTTAAATTGGGTTTTGAGGGGAAAATCAAGCATTATATAGAGTGATACTCTCTCTTTCCATGCGAGACAACATGCTCTGTTCGAGTGACGGCCACCTATTGGATATTAAAAGAGAGTAGGGCGTAGTAGTGGTATATAGACACAACTGTACAATATTTGGAATGAGCCTTACACTGTTAAAAGCAAACCAGGCTGCTGAGAGAAATATAGTGCTCTTGCTTGTGGTGTTGGGTAAGTGCAACTAATGTGCTATTTTGCTATGAGATCATGTCTTGAATAGCACTGTGTGACCATTACACTACCCTACAAATCAGTAGTGTAAATTTGTCAGAGCTTAGTGTCGCATCAAAAAATTAATACCACACCAGACAACTCGAAGTACATTCAGAACATAAACTAAAGCATGGTTCTCCATATTATGGCAGGCAAACTAATGCCAGTTGCAAACAGGTCATTTTCATTTTCCACCAACCCCAGGTCATTTTCATTTTCCTATTAGATTCCGGGACTATGTAGTTCAAATCTGAGCTAAAGGGACTGGAACATCTCATAGGTCACTGGTGCCACAGACGATGTGGAAGATTGTGTCTGCCCTCGTGAATAATATGCCAGTTTCACCCTTCAGATTAGGTTGGTTCCCATCCACCACCACAGAGGGCCATTTCAACATGCCATGAGGTCATAGGGACAGGAGAGTTGGGGGATCCCATTAGTTAAACATGGTCTATCATCTGGGCCATTACTGTACCTATGCCAGTGGGCCAAGGAAAACAATGGCAGGAATTGGTCACAATGGGTTATCAGGGTCCGTACTGGTCTGAAACTCGCATCTACTCACCGATAACCTTATCCCATTCCCTAAGTGTAAACAACTAGGAAATGGGCTCAATCATTCAAATAACATCAGTGTGTTTTGTTTATGATGTGGTAAGTTTTCATGGAAAATTCCATGCTATGTTCATAGGTGTACCAACACGATATCCATTCTAAAACGCATGACTTTGTCACCACCAGTCCACTGGGAGCAAAGCATTCCATATCAACACCCTGTTAATCACAACAAGCAGGAACCTGACAGAATATGATAACTGATCATTATCATATTACTCATCACAACAACCTACGTTATCAGCACATAGTGTCGTCAAAGTAAGAGAGGCTGGGGGTCTAAGTGAAGGGCCTGTCTGTACTCACCTGCAGGTGGGCTCACGTGGATGGTGTACTGGCCCTTCTGGGTGTGGAAGCTCTTGACACTGGTGGTCCGGGTGTCCTGTAGGTCTGACGGTGAGGCTGATTGAAGCTTCTTCCGCTCTGTCTCGATGTGTTTCATCAGGATGGAGGTCATCTTGTCGCCTCGGCCCCCACGGGCCAATGCCTTCTTTAGCAGCACTGACTGAGCCTCCTGCAGACTGAACAGGGGACACAACAGACAGTCAACAGACTGGGCCTCCTTCAGACTGGACAGGAGACAGAACAGACAGTCAACAGACTGGACAGGAGACAGAACAGACAGTCAACAGACTGGGCCTCCTGCAGACTGGACAGGAGACAGAACAGACAGTCAGCAAGCAGAAGGGCCTACTTCAGATTGGACAGGAGACAGAACAGACAGTCAGCAGACTGGGCCTTCTTCAGACTGGACACGGGAGACTACAGTGAACGTCAACAAGTATGGTAACTAAGAGTGTGTGCTGTGCGTCTGTTACTACTGACAGAAATGTATTACAGTAGATTGGCAGCCTGCTAAAATCCCTGGCCTAAAGATTTACTCACTGTATTATTACATGGGGGTACATCAGATACACGATTGTAGTATATTAAGCAAGCAACAATAGCCTGTTCATTCAATTAGATACTTATTTGATCAGCATCAACTCTCCTACAGCATCTGCCAAGAAATGAAAGAAATCCCATGAGATGTTCATCCATGTTATTTAAAAAACAATTTTTATACACAGTTATCAGTTTGATGGGGCAGACACACTGACTAAACCGAGGACTTACATCCCGGGATTTACGGTATTACCGGTTTAGTACACAAGGGACAATAGTGAATTGTAGGACAATAGTGAAGACATCACAACTATGAAATAACACAAAGGAATTGTGTAAACTCAGCAAAAAAATGAACGCCATCTCCCTGTCAACTGTGTTTATTTTCAGCAAACTTAACATGTGTGAATATTTGTAGGAACATACCAAGATTCAACAACTGAGACATAAACTGAACAAATTCCACAGACATGTGACTAACAGAAATGGAAGATCTGTGAAGTTATTTTGATTTTTACTAATTATCTTTGAAAGACAAGGTCCTGAAAAAGGGATTTCTTTTTTTGCTGCGTTTAGTAACCTAAAAAGTGGTAAACCAATCAAAACATATTTTATAAATGAGATTCTTCAAAGCAGCCACCCTTTACCTTGATGACAGCTTTGCACACTATTGGAATTCTCTCAACCAACTTCACCTGGAATGCTTTTCCAACAGTCTTGAAAGAGTTCCAACTCATCCCAAACCATTTCAATTGGGTTGAGGTCGGGTGATTGTGCAGGCCAGGTCATCTGAAGCAGCACTCCATCACTCTCCGTCAAATAGCCCTTACACAGCCTGGAGGTGTGTTGGGTCATTGTCCTGTTAAAAAGAAAATGATCGGCATATCGCTGCAGAACTCTGTGGTAGCCATGCTGGTTAAGTGTGTCTTGAATGTTAAATAAATCACAGACAGTGTCACCAGCAAATCACCCCCCCACCATCACACCTCCACCTCCATGCTTCGCGGTGGGAACCACACATGTGGAGATCATTCCGTTTACCTACTCTGTGCCTCACAGAGGATTCAGCAGACCAAAGGACATATTTCCACCGGCCTAATGTCCATTGCTCGTGTTTTTTGGCCCCTGATTCACACAGTCTCCTCTGAACAGTTGATGTTGAGATGTGTTACTTGAACTCTGTGAAGCATTTATTTGGGCTGCAATTTCAGAGGCTGGTAACTCTAATGAACATATCCTCTGCAGCAGAGGTAACTCTGGGTCTTCCTTTCCTGTGGTGGTCCTCATGAGAGCCAGTTTCATCATAGCGCTTGATGGTTTTTGCGACTGCACTTGAAGTTTAAAAGTTCTTGAAATGTTCCAGAATGACTGACCTTCATGTCTAAAGTAATGATGGACTGTCATTTCTCTTTGCTTATTTGAGCTGTTCTTGCCATAATATGGACTTTGCCTTTTACCAAATAGGGCTATCTTCTGTATACCACCCCTACCTTGCCACAACACAACTGTTTGGTTCAAACGCATTAAGAAGGAAAGAAATGATACAAATGAACTTTTAACAAGGCACACCTGTTAAGTGAAATGCATTCCATGTGACTACCTCATGAAGCTGGTTGAGAGAATGCCAAGAGTGTGCAAAGCTGTCAAGGCAAAGGATGGCTACTTTGAAGAATCTCAAATATAAAATATATTTTGATTTGTTTAACACTTTTTTGGTTACTACATGATTCCATGTGTTATTTCATAGTTTTGATGTCACTATTAATACACATTGTAGAAAAAAGTAAAAAATAAAGAAAAACCCTGGAATGAGTAGGTGTATCCAAATGTTCGACTGGTACTGAATATAGGAAGTAGCTACCAAAAGTCATTTTTGGTGAGTTTGGTAATTTATAAGCAAATGTGAACGAGAGACATTGTGCTAATGAACAAGGTTTTGATGCATGCTTGTCTGAAAGAACAACACTGGAGCAGCATGTGTACAAACTGTGTCTGTGCGGAGTATGGAGTCAGTAGGTGTCATGGATTCCCCCAGAACTGCTGCTCATTCCGTTCACCAGCTTCGGAGGTCTACGTTTACCGGCCTTCTAGGCGTCACTGAACTGGATTCATTACCACCAACCCCGGACTGTCTTGTCTCATTACACACACCTGGTTCCCATTTCCTCTGATTAGTTGGTGTACAGTGGGGCAAAAAGGTATTTAGTCAGCCACCAATTGTGCAAGTTCTCCCACTTAAAAAGATGAGAGAGGCCTGTAATTTTCATCATAGCTACACTTCAACTATGACAGACAAAATGAGAAAAAAAATCCAGAAAATCACATTGTAGGATTTTTAATGAATTTATTTGCAAATGGGAGAACTTAACTTAAGTGGGAGAACTTGCACAATTGGTGGCTGACTAAATACTTTTCTGCCCGACTGTATCTTTATCCACAGTAAAACGAGTCCTATATTGACATAACCTTAAAACCACCATAAAATAACAGACTAATAACAAAATAACAGGTAGGAAAATTATGTGGATATATTGAAGCAACATCTCAAGACATCAGTCAGGAAGTTAAAGCTTGGTCGCAAATGGGTCTTCCAAATGGACAATGACCCAAAGCATACTTCCAAAGTTATGGCAAAATGGCTTAAGGACAACAAAATCAAGGTATTGGAGTGGCCATCACAAAGCCCTGACCTCAATCATATAGAACATTTGTGGGCAGAACTGAAAAAGCGTGTGTGAGCAAGGAGGCCTACAAACCTGACTCAGTTATACCAGCTCTGTCAGCAGGAATGGTCCAAAATTCACCCAACTTATTGTGGGAAGCTTGTGGAAGGCTACCGGAAACGTTTGACCCAAGTTAAACAATTTAAAGGCAATGCTACCAAATACTAATTGAGTGCATGTAAACTTCTGACTCACTGGGAATGTAATGAAAGAAATAAAAGCTGAAATAAATCATTCCCTCTACTATTATTCTGACAGTTCACATTCTTAAAAGAAAGTGGTGATCCTAACTGACCCAAAACAGAGAATTTTTACTAGGATTAAATGTCAGGAATTGTAAAAAAAACACAAAAAACGGAGTTTAAATGTATTTGGCTAAGGAGTATGTAAACTTCCGTCTTCAACTGTATATACACACGCACATTTTGGGATTCGTCCCGGTCATTATTTATGATGTACGCTATTTTGGGTAGAGAAATAAAAGCCCCTATTTTTGTATTTGTGCGCCTGTCTATCATTACACAGCTGCCATGGCTAACTCATCCAAAGAGCTTTGACTTCTCAAACACGGCAGAAAGCTAACACTGTATGATGCCCCGTCTCCTTATTAATTCAGCCACTTACTTAGCTAACTAGCAAGCTAAACCAAATAGACAGCTTGTTCAACTGTTCTGGGGAACTACGGTCAGCCTCAATGTAAAATAATGTGACAGGTGAAATGAAGAGCGCGATCTGCTTTACCTCCTAACGTATTGAACAAGTTGTCTGCAGGTATTTACTTAAATATTAGATACAAATATGACAATTTATTGAAAAACTTCAAAGACAAAAAATTCACAGGATGGAAAAACCATCCCGTGGCTATTTCCAAATACCCCGGTATACAATATATATGGTATACGGCCCAAGACTACTCACTACTATCTCAAGTGCTGACCCTTGAAAAACATTGGTTTTGTAAAATGAAGCCTAGTTTGACAAACTCCAGTGAACCAATAGATTATACGTCCCTTGTGAAGTGAATCACTAACATGCTGAACAAACCACTTGCGTTGCACGTGCGAGTGTTTGCAAAATGAATTTACACATGTTATTCAATCATTTCCTCCAAACTGCTTGCGGGAGTCTACGTAGCCACGCGCTAAAATACAATTTGAATGTTTCATGTGTGTTTTGACCTGTTCCCAAATGAATACAGTTGGTTCACAGTTGGTTTTGGTCATTTAACCTGCGTGTCATGAACCTCTCTGGTGAAGATAGACTAAATCAACTGTGCGCGAAAGGAGCCAGTTTGGTCAGCCATGTAAGAATCTCTCGTAATAGAGAAACTTGAACGTTGAAGTTGGAAATGTTTTGGTGATAGCATCAATTCGATATTCCCCAGCTGAACATGTAGCCCTGACCTGCACTTGACCGACCATAACTTGTGTGTGTGTGTGTGTGTGGGGGGGCGGACAGAACTTGAAACAAACATCCAACATCAAACAGCAGCAGCGGAGGTGCATAGTGGGAGTAGGGATAAAGCCAGTGTTCTTCATTACAGGGAGGAGTGTGGTGAATGAAAACCAAACAAATGGTAGGCCAGTTCATTCAAGCCTGGGAAATCATAATTGGGGTGACAGACCTCAGTCTGTTACAGGCTCCACCATACCAAGTTAATACATTCTCCTCCCATGTTTACTTAATAAAGATATCCACCAAATCCCTATGTTTTGATGTGATCACTGTTTACTTAAAACACCACTCATGTCTTGCGCAATGCCGTCCCCAGGTTACAGCACTTTCTTTTTTTTTTTGACAGCTCGCGGTTCGGCATCATTTCAGATGCCTATAACATTCTGTGGAATTCTGAGAGTGCACTGTGCCTGCAGACAGGGTGATCTTACACAGAGTCCATATGTGTCCGAGCCACGAGTACAGCACTGCATGGGCCTGTTAGGAGTATTCACCTACACTACATTATGCATTTACCTTCTGTTGAGTACCACGGACCTGGTGAATCAGTGACCCAAGATATTTACTTAGTTACAGTTTAGCATTAGCATCGTTGAGTGAAAAACAATGAGAATCGTTGGAGTAGGACCCCCTTTAAGAGTGTTCCAAAAAGCTGGCCTACATCAACTCAGAGTAACTTGAAACCAAGTTGGAGCAACGTGCCACCATAAGAGGTTTAAAAGCTTTGGACAGTGAATTTGTTTACCTAAAAACATTGTGAAACTATTCGGACACTGTGGTGTTGAAGCCTGCCGAGATCAAACTGTTTACATGGATGAGGAAGCAGGGTTAGTGAAATGTGAACTCAGGAATGAGACGAGGAGCAGAGCCAAAGACGAGAGAAAACGCTCCGTCCTTTCCAAGACACATTAAATCACTGCTGGGCTTAACTTCTCCACTGTGTTTTTTTCGTCTCCAGAAGACATGGTTTTATTGTACGCAGACACAAGGTTCAAATGAAACAACGCTCCCTTCAATCTTTTTGAAAGACTGCTTTGTTTGTAGTGATGCATGTGACATAGGGCGGTGATGCTCTAGCTTTGGTTTGCCACAACAATAGAAGACACAAAATCAAGTGGTAGTCACAAAGATATGTAATATGTTGTAAATGTCAACAGACTTCGTATAAAAAAAATATATATATTTAAGAAAACTATGTTGAGGTCGCCACTGCAACAACATACAATTTCACCATCAACATCATCGGAAACGATTACGGTGATTCGGTCCAAATTCCCACAGAGCTGGACGCCTCAGGCCCTCCAGTGGATCTCTCTTTTGCAGACAGTGTTTTTGCTGCTTTTGTGAATGAGTAGAAGTGGCTGCTGGGGGTTGTAAAGGGAAACTCTGTTGTCTTCATTAGTCCTCATTGGAGACAGCCTGTACGCAGCTAGGGGAAATGTTCCTCAACTATAGGAAACAGCTAGACTGTAAGTGACTGGCTTCAGTACAGTTAGTGTTAACGCTATAAAGTGCATGTTTTTATGGGGTGCATGTTTTTATGAGCATGGTCCCAGGAAAACAAAATGTCTTATTTGGGTCCCAGACTGAAAAAGGTGAAGAACCCTTGAACTATTATATGAATGATGAACATTAAAAGTTTCCAACAGCAGTCGTCCACCAACAACTTTCACATTTTGGCAAAAGACTTACGGAGACTAAAAGCTTTCTTTTTCATTTCAGAGCATAAATATACAGTATATTATTTTCACAGGTAATCCTCTTGCATGACTTCAAGGGCTGTTTGGTCTCTTTTTTACATGACTCACTCTGACCATTGTCTGCATAATTAACGGTTTTGAAAATAAAATCCTAGGACCCCTTGTAAAAACCACATCTCTTTACTATGAACAAGAACACACGCACATACACACACACTGGCTCCATTTGCAGTACAGTATTAGTTCCACTATTATTTACAGTAGATTTTATTTGGAGAACAGTTCCACCTGCTGACTATCCTAGGTAACTTCACTCCACAGTCAATTTTAATAGAAGCTTTCTTTCACATTCCACAAATTTAAGGGTTACCTCTTTATCAGTTGAGGCCGCAAAATATTGTCATAAGTCTTATATTTTATACTGTACTCTATCTTTACCCATAGGCTGGCAGTGAGCCAACCCTTTCTACCATTTGGCAAGGTGCCCTGATCCCAACACCTGCACTGCATCAGCTGGACCAAACTAAGCGCTACAGACACTCTGACTCTGCACCTGTGGCCCACATGCTGGGCTAACCCAGGCCTCTGACTGGAGACTGGCACATCAAAGCCAGCAAACTGAGAGGAGGAAGAGGAAATGGAGGAGTAGAGAAGGGACTAAATGGCACAAGCTGGTGATGCAGTAAATCAAGGCAGTGCACAGCAAACAGAAGTCAAAAACTCACGTAAGAGGTTTCCAGCGCACAGTGCTGACTGGTGTCCCCTCTGTCCTCCATGCAGCTGTGGTCTCAGTGGGCACTGGAGTGGTGTTGGGGATGACGGTGGTTGGTGAGAGGGTGATGCTTGGTGAAAGGGTGGTGGTGGTGCTGACCATGGGGCTGGTGGGGCGCAGGAAGGCCCAGGGTAGGCCTACGAGGCCATAGGTCACGCTTGCAAACTCACAGCGGGCCCCGTAGAAGCCCGTTCGGCATTCACAGATGTTGGGCTGCCTGCACACGGCTCCGTTGTGGCAACGTGGAAGGCATCTTGCTTCAAGTAGGGGGAGAGAGAGGAGAAGGTTCATAAAACCAGAACAGTGGACTGTGGTTGAGAGGGCTAAGATGCTAGAGCAGAAACTCAACCGTAAGAGGATAACTGCCTCGACCACTTTGTGCGGCACATTTTACAATCTCAATAAAAACTCAGTAGGACAAACAGCTTAGTGTGGACTGTAACTTAAACAAGAAAAACAGCCAATGGTGGAACGGTCAAGACTTCACTCCCCTGAAATGAACTAAGGAATGAAAAAAAGAGGAGAAGGGGGCGAGAGCCATGGTCCTGGATACAGGGAGGGGGTATTCATGCATACACGATGCAGGCCCCCCCACCCCCGGTCCCAGGCTCTTGGTTTCTCCCATCATCCCTGGCTGGGCGCCATTGTGCCCGGGTCGAGCCCCCTGGAGGGCTCCAGTAATGGCCCATTGGACACAGACAACAACAGCGTATCCCAAACCCAGCAGCTTACCACAAATCTCCTGGCCGCCTCCATGAATATCAACAGCGATGGGCACCGCTTACTGACATTTTTTTCAGGGGTTGTGCACGGAAACCCTTTTTATCCGTGGCTTTTTCGCACGAAGGCTGGCACAATGTGACCAACCAGAAGTGAGGCTCAAAGTGCACAGTGGACTGAATCTAACGAAGGGCTCTATTCAATCAGATTGGCTTCAGGCGACATCCACATAGCGGCTGTTTTGGTGGTGCTGGACGTGGAACTGCGTAAGCGCTGCCAAAAGCACGAACGGCGTTATACATAATGCGGACATTGTCATTGGCTGCACTGAGTCACATTACAGTTTTGTTTTCAATTGCTGACAAGCATCGGTCAATACTGAAGCCACTTTTTACAAAACTCTTCATTACAGTCTGCATTATCAACGTGCATCTTGGCCAAACAGTTAATCTCACCTCCAAAACTCACTCAGACCACCAAAACACTTCATACATGTCTCAGAATAAGCTCGTTCGACCAGAACACTGGCAACAATTCTCACTCAGAAAGCATAACATTATCACTCATAACACACTGACCTAAAAAACACTAACAACAGGGATTTTTCACGTAAATCAGCATTTCATTATAGAATAAGAATAACACCTTTTCACTTTATTGATTGTACTAAAATATATGTGGAACAAGAATGAATAATAAATGCAGCAATTTGCTTCAATAACCTTTATTTTTTCTATATCTTTGCATGTAGTAATTTACTTGTGAAAAATAAAATGGTTGAAACAAAAAACAAATTCCTGAAATTCCAGGTCTGCAATAATAATTACAACAACAAAAAACATAATCAACATGTGTAGTATGATCACTCATACTGTAGAGTACTGTGAGGGTTCTAGTTCTCATCAACATGTGTAGTATAATCACTCATACTGTAGAGTACTGTGAGGGTTCTAGTTCTCATCAACATGTGTAGTATAATCACTCATACTGTAGAGTACTGTGAGGGTTCTAGTTCTCATCAACATGTGTAGTATAATCACTCATACTGTAGAGTACTGTGAGGGTTCTAGTTCTCATCAACATGTGTAGTATAATCACTCATACTGTAGAGTACTGTGAGGGTTCTAGTTCTCATCAACATGTGTAGTATAATCACTCATACTGTAGAGTACTGTGAGGGTTCTAGTTCTCATCAACATGTGTAGTATAATCACTCATACTGTAGAGTACTGTGAGGGTTCTAGTTCTCATCAACATGTATAGTATAATCACTCATACTGTAGAGTACTGTGAGGGTTCTAGTTCTCATCAACATGTGTAGTATAATCACTCATACTGTAGAGTACTGTGAGGGTTCTAGTTCTCATCAACATATGTAGTATAATCACTCATACTGTAGAGTACTGTGAGGGTTCTAGTTCTCATCAACATGTGTAGTATAATCACTCATACTGTAGAGTACTGTGAGGGTTCTAGTTCTCATCAACATGTGTAGTATAATCACTCATACTGTAGAGTACTTTGAGGGTTCTAGTTCTCATCAACATGTATAATATAATCACTCATACTGTAGAGTTCTGTGAGGGTTCTAGTTCTCATCAACATGTGTAGTATAATCACTCATACTGTAGAGTACTGTGAGGGTTCTAGTTCTCATCAACATGTATAATATAATCACTCATACTGTAGAGTACTGTGAGGGTTCTAGTTCTCATCAACATGTGTAGTATAATCACTCATACTGTAGAGTACTGTGATGGTTCTAGTTCTCATCAACATGTGTAGTATAATCACTCATACTGTAGAGTACTGTGAGGGTTCTAGTTCTCATCAACATGTGTAGTATAATCACTCATACTGTAGAGTACTGTGAGGGTTCTAGTTCTCATCAACATGTATAATATAATCACTCATACTGTAGAGTACTGTGAGGGTTCTAGTTCTCATCAACATGTGTAGTATAATCACTCATACTGTAGAGTACTGTGAGGGTTCTAGTTCTCATCAACATGTGTAGTATAATCACTCATACTGTAGAGTACTGTGAGGGTTCTAGTTCTCATCAACATGTGTAGTATAATCACTCATACTGTAGAGTACTGTGAGGGTTCTAGTTCTCATCAACATGTGTAGTATAATCACTCATACTGTAGAGTTCTGTGAGGGTTCTAGTTCTCATCAACATGTGTAGTATAATCACTCATACTGTAGAGTACTGTGAGGGTTCTAGTTCTCATCAACATATGTAGTATAATCACTCATACTGTAGAGTACTGTGAGGGTTCTAGTTCTCATCAACATGTGTAGTATAATCACTCATACTGTAGAGTACTGTGAGGGTTCTAGTTCTCATCAACATGTGTAGTATAATCACTCATACTGTAGAGTACTGTGAGGGTTCTAGTTCTCATCAACATGTGTAGTATAATCACTCATACTGTAGAGTACTGTGAGGGTTCTAGTTCTCATCAACATGTATAGTATAATCACTCATACTGTAGAGTACTGTGAGGGTTCTAGTTCTCATCAACATGTGTAGTATAATCACTCATACTGTAGAGTACTGTGAGGGTTCTAGTTCTCATCAACATATGTAGTATAATCACTCATACTGTAGAGTACTGTGAGGGTTCTAGTTCTCATCAACATGTGTAGTATAATCACTCATACTGTAGAGTACTGTGAGGGTTCTAGTTCTCATCAACATGTGTAGTATAATCACTCATACTGTAGAGTACTTTGAGGGTTCTAGTTCTCATCAACATGTATAATATAATCACTCATACTGTAGAGTTCTGTGAGGGTTCTAGTTCTCATCAACATGTGTAGTATAATCACTCATACTGTAGAGTACTGTGAGGGTTCTAGTTCTCATCAACATGTATAATATAATCACTCATACTGTAGAGTACTGTGAGGGTTCTAGTTCTCATCAACATGTGTAGTATAATCACTCATACTGTAGAGTACTGTGATGGTTCTAGTTCTCATCAACATGTGTAGTATAATCACTCATACTGTAGAGTACTGTGAGGGTTCTAGTTCTCATCAACATGTGTAGTATAATCACTCATACTGTAGAGTACTGTGAGGGTTCTAGTTCTCATCAACATGTATAATATAATCACTCATACTGTAGAGTACTGTGAGGGTTCTAGTTCTCATCAACATGTGTAGTATAATCACTCATACTGTAGAGTACTGTGAGGGTTCTAGTTCTCATCAACATGTGTAGTATAATCACTCATACTGTAGAGTACTGTGAGGGTTCTAGTTCTCATCAACATGTGTAGTATAATCACTCATACTGTAGAGTACTGTGAGGGTTCTAGTTCTCATCAACATGTGTAGTATAATCACTCATACTGTAGAGTACTGTGAGGGTTCTAGTTCTCATCAACATGTGTAGTATAATCACTCATACTGTAGAGTACTGTGAGGGTTCTAGTTCTCATCAACATGTGTAGTATAATCACTCATACTGTAGAGTACTGTGAGGGTTCTAGTTCTCATCAACATGTGTAGTATAATCACTCATACTGTAGAGTAGTGTGAGGGTTCTAGTTCTCATCAACATGTATAGTATAATCACTCATACTGTAGAGTACTGTGAGGGTTCTAGTTCTCATCAACATGTGTAGTATAATCACTCATACTGTAGAGTACTGTGAGGGTTCTAATTCTCATCAACATGTGTAGTATAATCACTCATACTGTAGAGTACTGTGAGGGTTCTAGTTCTCATCAACATGTGTAGTATAATCACTCATACTGTAGAGTACTGTGAGGGTTCTAGTTCTCATCAACATGTATAATATAATCACTCATACTGTAGAGTACTGTGAGGGTTCTAGTTCTCATCAACATGTGTAGTATAATCACTCATACTGTAGAGTACTGTGAGGGTTCTAGTTCTCATCAACATGTGTAGTATAATCACTCATACTGTAGAGTACTGTGAGGGTTCTAGTTCTCATCAACATGTGTAGTATAATCACTCATACTGTAGAGTACTGTGAGGGTTCTAGTTCTCATCAACATGTGTAGTATAATCACTCATACTGTAGAGTACTGTGAGGGTTCTAGTTCTCATCAACATGTGTAGTATAATCACTCATACTGTAGAGTACTGTGAGGGTTCTAGTTCTCATCAACATGTGTAGTATAATCACTCATACTGTAGAGTACTGTGAGGGTTCTAGTTCTCATCAACATGTGTAGTATAATCACTCATACTGTAGAGTACTGTGAGGGTTCTAGTTCTCATCAACATGTGTAGTATAATCACTCATACTGTAGAGTAGTGTGAGGGTTCTAGTTCTCATCAACATGTATAGTATAATCACTCATACTGTAGAGTACTGTGAGGGTTCTAGTTCTCATCAACATGTGTAGTATAATCACTCATACTGTAGAGTACTGTGAGGGTTCTAATTCTCATCAACATGTGTAGTATAATCACTCATACTGTAGAGTACTGTGAGGGTTCTAGTTCTCATCAACATGTATAGTATAATCACTCATACTGTAGAGTACTGTGAGGGTTCTTGTTCTCATCAACATGTGTAGTATAATCACTCATACTGTAGAGTACTGTGAGGGTTCTAGTTCTCATCAACATATGTAGTATAATCACTCATACTGTAGAGTACTGTGAGGGTTCTAGTTCTCATCAACATGTGTAGTATAATCACTCATACTGTAGAGTACAGTGAGGGTTCTAGTTCTCATCAACATGTGTAGTATAATCACTCATACTGTAGAGTACTTTGAGGGTTCTAGTTCTCATCAACATGTATAATATAATCACTCATACTGTAGAGTACTGTGAGGGTTCTAGTTCTCATCAACATGTATAATATAATCACTCATACTGTAGAGTACTGTGAGGGTTCTAGTTCTCATCAACATGTGTAGTATAATCACTCATACTGTAGAGTACTGTGAGGGTTCTAGTTCTCATCAACATGTGTAGTATAATCACTCATACTGTAGAGTACTGTGAGGGTTCTAGTTCTCATCAACATGTGTAGTATAATCACTCATACTGTAGAGTACTGTGAGGGTTCTAGTTCTCATCAACATGTGTAGTATAATCACTCATACTGTAGAGTACTGTGAGGGTTCTAGTTCTCATCAACATGTGTAGTATAATCACTCATACTGTAGAGTACTGTGAGGGTTCTAGTTCTCATCAACATGTATAATATAATCACTCATACTGTAGAGTACTGTGAGGGTTCTAGTTCTCATCAACATGTGTAGTATAATCACTCATACTGTAGAGTACTGTGAGGGTTCTAGTTCTCATCAACATGTGTAGTATAATCACTCATACTGTAGAGTACTGTGAGGGTTCTAGTTCTCATCAACATGTGTAGTATAATCACTCATACTGTAGAGTACTGTGAGGGTTCTAGTTCTCATCAACATGTGTAGTATAATCACTCATACTGTAGAGTACTGTGAGGGTTCTAGTTCTCATCAACATGTGTAGTATAATCACTCATACTGTAGAGTACTGTGAGGGTTCTAGTTCTCATCAACATGTGTAGTATAATCACTCATACTGTAGAGTAGTGTGAGGGTTCTAGTTCTCATCAACATGTATAGTATAATCACTCATACTGTAGAGTACTGTGAGGGTTCTAGTTCTCATCAACATGTGTAGTATAATCACTCATACTGTAGAGTACTATGAGGGTTCTAATTCTCATCAACATGTGTAGTATAATCACTCATACTGTAGAGTACTGTGAGGGTTCTAGTTCTCATCAACATGTGTAGTATAATCACTCATACTGTAGAGTACTGTGAGGGTTCTAGTTCTCATCAACATGTGTAGTATAATCACTCATACTGTAGAGTACTGTGAGGGTTCTAGTTCTCATCAACATGTGTAGTATAATCACTCATACTGTAGAGTACTGTGAGGGTTCTAGTTCTCATCAACATGTGTAGTATAATCACTCATACTGTAGAGTACTGTGAGGGTTCTAGTTCTCATCAACATGTATAATATAATCACTCATACTGTAGAGTACTGTGAGGGTTCTAGTTCTCATCAACATGTGTAGTATAATCACTCATACTGTAGAGTACTGTGAGGGTTCTAGTTCTCATCAACATGTGTAGTATAATCACTCATACTGTAGAGTACTGTGAGGGTTCTAGTTCTCATCAACATGTGTAGTATAATCACTCATACTGTAGAGTACTGTGAGGGTTCTAGTTCTCATCAACATGTGTAGTATAATCACTCATACTGTAGAGTACTGTGAGGGTTCTAGTTCTCATCAACATGTGTAGTATAATCACTCATACTGTAGAGTAGTGTGAGGGTTCTAGTTCTCATCAACATGTATAGTATAATCACTCATACTGTAGAGTACTGTGAGGGTTCTAGTTCTCATCAACATGTGTAGTATAATCACTCATACTGTAGAGTACTGTGAGGGTTCTAATTCTCATCAACATGTGTAGTATAATCACTCATACTGTAGAGTACTGTGAGGGTTCTAGTTCTCATCAACATGTGTAGTATAATCACTCATACTGTAGAGTACTGTGAGGGTTCTAGTTCTCATCAACATGCATAATATAATCACTCATACTGTAGAGTACTGTGAGGGTTCTAGTTCTCATCAACATGTGTAGTATAATCACTCATACTGTAGAGTACTGTGAGGGTTCTAGTTCTCATCAACATGTGTAGTATAATCACTCATACTGTAGAGTACTGTGAGGGTTCTAGTTCTCATCAACATGTGTAGTATAATCACTCATACTGTAGAGTACTGTGAGGGTTCTAGTTCTCATCAACATGTGTAGTATAATCACTCATACTGTAGAGTACTGTGAGGGTTCTAGTTCTCATCAACATGTGTAGTATAATCACTCATACTGTAGAGTACTGTGAGGGTTCTAGTTCTCATCAACATGTGTAGTATAATCACTCATACTGTAGTACTGTGAGGGTTCTAGTTCTCATCAACATGTGTAGTATAATCACTCATACTGTAGAGTACTGTGAGGGTTCTAGTTCTCATCAACATGTGTAGTATAATCACTCATACTGTAGAGTACTGTGAGGGTTCTAGTTCTCATCAACATGTATAGTATAATCACTCATACTGTAGAGTACTGTGAGGGTTCTAGTTCTCATCAACATGTGTAGTATAATCACTCATACTGTAGAGTACTGTGAGGGTTCTAGTTCTCATCAACATGTGTAGTATAATCACTCATACTGTAGAGTACTGTGAGGGTTCTAGTTCTCATCAACATGTATAGTATAATCACTCATACTGTAGAGTACTGTGAGGGTTCTAGTTCTCATCAACATGTGTAGTATAATCACTCATACTGTAGAGTACTGTGAGGGTTCTAGTTCTCATCAACATATGTAGTATAATCACTCATACTGTAGAGTACTGTGAGGGTTCTAGTTCTCATCAACATGTGTAGTATAATCACTCATACTGTAGAGTACAGTGAGGGTTCTAGTTCTCATCAACATGTGTAGTATAATCACTCATACTGTAGAGTACTTTGAGGGTTCTAGTTCTCATCAACATGTATAGTATAATCACTCATACTGTAGAGTACTGTGAGGGTTCTAGTTCTCATCAACATGTGTAATATAATCACTCATACTGTAGAGTACTGTGAGGGTTCTAGTTCTCATCAACATGTGTAGTATAATCACTCATACTGTAGAGTACTGTGAGGGTTCTAGTTCTCATCAACATGTGTAGTATAATCACTCATACTGTAGAGTACTGTGAGGGTTCTAGTTCTCATCAACATGTGTAGTATAATCACTCATACTGTAGAGTACTGTGAGGGTTCTAGTTCTCATCAACATGTGTAGTATAATCACTCATACTGTAGAGTACTGTGAGGGTTCTAGTTCTCATCAACATGTGTAGTATAATCACTCATACTGTAGAGTACTGTGAGGGTTCTAGTTCTCATCAACATGTATAATATAATCACTCATACTGTAGAGTACTGTGAGGGTTCTAGTTCTCATCAACATGTGTAGTATAATCACTCATACTGTAGAGTACTGTGAGGGTTCTAGTTCTCATCAACATGTGTAGTATAATCACTCATACTGTAGAGTACTGTGAGGGTTCTAGTTCTCATCAACATGTGTAGTATAATCACTCATACTGTAGAGTACTGTGAGGGTTCTAGTTCTCATCAACATGTGTAGTATAATCACTCATACTGTAGAGTACTGTGAGGGTTCTAGTTCTCATCAACATGTGTAGTATAATCACTCATACTGTAGAGTACTGTGAGGGTTCTAGTTCTCATCAACATGTGTAGTATAATCACTCATACTGTAGAGTACTGTGAGGGTTCTAGTTCTCATCAACATGTATAGTATAATCACTCATACTGTAGAGTACTGTGAGGGTTCTAGTTCTCATCAACATGTGTAGTATAATCACTCATACTGTAGAGTACTGTGAGGGTTCTAATTCTCATCAACATGTGTAGTATAATCACTCATACTGTAGAGTACTGTGAGGGTTCTAGTTCTCATCAACATGTGTAGTATAATCACTCATACTGTAGAGTACTGTGAGGGTTCTAGTTCTCATCAACATGTGTAGTATAATCACTCATACTGTAGAGTACTGTGAGGGTTCTAGTTCTCATCAACATGTGTAGTATAATCACTCATACTGTAGAGTACTGTGAGGGTTCTAGTTCTCATCAACATGTGTAGTATAATCACTCATACTGTAGAGTACTGTGAGGGTTCTAGTTCTCATCAACATGTGTAGTATAATCACTCATACTGTAGAGTACTGTGAGGGTTCTAGTTCTCATCAACATGTGTAGTATAATCACTCATACTGTAGAGTACTGTGAGGGTTCTAGTTCTCATCAACATGTGTAGTATAATCACTCATACTGTAGAGTACTGTGAGGGTTCTAGTTCTCATCAACATGTGTAGTATAATCACTCATACTGTAGAGTACTGTGAGGGTTCTAGTTCTCATCAACATGTGTAGTATAATCACTCATACTGTAGAGTACTGTGAGGGTTCTAGTTCTCATCAACATGTATAGTATAATCACTCATACTGTAGAGTACTGTGAGGGTTCTAGTTCTCATCAACATGTGTAGTATAATCACTCATACTGTAGAGTACTGTGAGGGTTCTAGTTCTCATCAACATATGTAGTATAATCACTCATACTGTAGAGTACTGTGAGGGTTCTAGTTCTCATCAACATGTGTAGTATAATCACTCATACTGTAGAGTACTGTGAGGGTTCTAGTTCTCATCAACATGTGTAGTATAATCACTCATACTGTAGAGTACTTTGAGGGTTCTAGTTCTCATCAACATGTATAATATAATCACTCATACTGTAGAGTACTGTGAGGGTTCTAGTTCTCATCAACATGTATAATATAATCACTCATACTGTAGAGTACTGTGAGGGTTCTAGTTCTCATCAACATGTGTAGTATAATCACTCATACTGTAGAGTACTGTGAGGGTTCTAGTTCTCATCAACATGTGTAGTATAATCACTCATACTGTAGAGTACTGTGAGGGTTCTAGTTCTCATCAACATGTGTAGTATAATCACTCATACTGTAGAGTACTGTGAGGGTTCTAGTTCTCATCAACATGTGTAGTATAATCACTCATACTGTAGAGTACTGTGAGGGTTCTAGTTCTCATCAACATGTGTAGTATAATCACTCATACTGTAGAGTACTGTGAGGGTTCTAGTTCTCATCAACATGTGTAGTATAATCACTCATACTGTAGAGTACTGTGAGGGTTCTAGTTCTCATCAACATGTGTAGTATAATCACTCATACTGTAGAGTACTGTGAGGGTTCTAGTTCTCATCAACATGTGTAGTATAATCACTCATACTGTAGAGTACTGTGAGGGTTCTAGTTCTCATCAACATGTGTAGTATAATCACTCATACTGTAGAGTACTGTGAGGGTTCTAGTTCTCATCAACATGTATAATATAATCACTCATACTGTAGAGTACTGTGAGGGTTCTAGTTCTCATCAACATGTGTAGTATAATCACTCATACTGTAGAGTACTGTGAGGGTTCTAGTTCTCATCAACATGTGTAGTATAATCACTCATACTGTAGAGTAGTGTGAGGGTTCTAGTTCTCATCAACATGTGTAGTATAATCACTCATACTGTAGAGTACTGTGAGGGTTCTAGTTCTCATCAACATGTGTAGTATAATCACTCATACTGTAGAGTACTGTGAGGGTTCTAGTTCTCATCAACATGTGTAGTATAATCACTCATACTGTAGAGTACTGTGAGGGTTCTAGTTCTCATCAACATGTATAGTATAATCACTCATACTGTAGAGTACTGTGAGGGTTCTAGTTCTCATCAACATGTGTAGTATAATCACTCATACTGTAGAGTACTGTGAGGGTTCTAGTTCTCATCAACATATGTAGTATAATCACTCATACTGTAGAGTACTGTGAGGGTTCTAGTTCTCATCAACATGTGTAGTATAATCACTCATACTGTAGAGTACAGTGAGGGTTCTAGTTCTCATCAACATGTGTAGTATAATCACTCATACTGTAGAGTACTTTGAGGGTTCTAGTTCTCATCAACATGTATAATATAATCACTCATACTGTAGAGTACTGTGAGGGTTCTAGTTCTCATCAACATGTATAATATAATCACTCATACTGTAGAGTACTGTGAGGGTTCTAGTTCTCATCAACATGTGTAGTATAATCACTCATACTGTAGAGTACTGTGAGGGTTCTAGTTCTCATCAACATGTGTAGTATAATCACTCATACTGTAGAGTACTGTGAGGGTTCTAGTTCTCATCAACATGTGTAGTATAATCACTCATACTGTAGAGTACTGTGAGGGTTCTAGTTCTCATCAACATGTGTAGTATAATCACTCATACTGTAGAGTACTGTGAGGGTTCTAGTTCTCATCAACATGTGTAGTATAATCACTCATACTGTAGAGTACTGTGAGGGTTCTAGTTCTCATCAACATGTGTAGTATAATCACTCATACTGTAGAGTACTGTGAGGGTTCTAGTTCTCATCAACATGTGTAGTATAATCACTCATACTGTAGAGTACTGTGAGGGTTCTAGTTCTCATCAACATGTGTAGTATAATCACTCATACTGTAGAGTACTGTGAGGGTTCTAGTTCTCATCAACATGTGTAGTATAATCACTCATACTGTAGAGTACTTTGAGGGTTCTAGTTCTCATCAACATGTATAATATAATCACTCATACTGTAGAGTACTGTGAGGGTTCTAGTTCTCATCAACATGTATAATATAATCACTCATACTGTAGAGTACTGTGAGGGTTCTAGTTCTCATCAACATGTGTAGTATAATCACTCATACTGTAGAGTACTGTGAGGGTTCTAGTTCTCATCAACATGTGTAGTATAATCACTCATACTGTAGAGTACTGTGAGGGTTCTAGTTCTCATCAACATGTGTAGTATAATCACTCATACTGTAGAGTACTGTGAGGGTTCTAGTTCTCATCAACATGTGTAGTATAATCACTCATACTGTAGAGTACTGTGAGGGTTCTAGTTCTCATCAACATGTGTAGTATAATCACTCATACTGTAGAGTACTGTGAGGGTTCTAGTTCTCATCAACATGTGTAGTATAATCACTCATACTGTAGAGTACTGTGAGGGTTCTAGTTCTCATCAACATGTGTAGTATAATCACTCATACTGTAGAGTACTGTGAGGGTTCTAGTTCTCATCAACATGTGTAGTATAATCACTCATACTGTAGAGTACTGTGAGGGTTCTAGTTCTCATCAACATGTGTAGTATAATCACTCATACTGTAGAGTACTGTGAGGGTTCTAGTTCTCATCAACATGTGTAGTATAATCACTCATACTGTAGAGTACTGTGAGGGTTCTAGTTCTCATCAACATGTGTAGTATAATCACTCATACTGTAGAGTACTGTGAGGGTTCTAGTTCTCATCAACATGTATAGTATAATCACTCATACTGTAGAGTACTGTGAGGGTTCTAGTTCTCATCAACATGTGTAGTATAATCACTCATACTGTAGAGTACTGTGAGGGTTCTAGTTCTCATCAACATGTGTAGTATAATCACTCATACTGTAGAGTACTGTGAGGGTTCTAGTTCTCATCAACATGTGTAGTATAATCACTCATACTGTAGAGTACAGTGAGGGTTCTAGTTCTCATCAACATGTGTAGTATAATCACTCATACTGTAGAGTACTTTGAGGGTTCTAGTTCTCATCAACATGTATAATATAATCACTCATACTGTAGAGTACTGTGAGGGTTCTAGTTCTCATCAACATGTATAATATAATCACTCATACTGTAGAGTACTGTGAGGGTTCTAGTTCTCATCAACATGTGTAGTATAATCACTCATACTGTAGAGTACTGTGAGGGTTCTAGTTCTCATCAACATGTGTAGTATAATCACTCATACTGTAGAGTACTGTGAGGGTTCTAGTTCTCATCAACATGTGTAGTATAATCACTCATACTGTAGAGTACTGTGAGGGTTCTAGTTCTCATCAACATGTGTAGTATAATCACTCATACTGTAGAGTACTGTGAGGGTTCTAGTTCTCATCAACATGTATAATATAATCACTCATACTGTAGAGTACTGTGAGGGTTCTAGTTCTCATCAACATGTGTAGTATAATCACTCATACTGTAGAGTACTGTGAGGGTTCTAGTTCTCATCAACATGTGTAGTATAATCACTCATACTGTAGAGTACTGTGAGGGTTCTAGTTCTCATCAACATGTGTAGTATAATCACTCATACTGTAGAGTACTGTGAGGGTTCTAATTCTCATCAACATGTGTAGTATAATCACTCATACTGTAGAGTACTGTGAGGGTTCTAGTTCTCATCAACATGTGTAGTATAATCACTCATACTGTAGAGTACTGTGAGGGTTCTAGTTCTCATCAACATGTGTAGTATAATCACTCATACTGTAGAGTACTGTGAGGGTTCTAATTCTCATCAACATGTGTAGTATAATCACTCATACTGTAGAGTACTGTGAGGGTTCTAGTTCTCATCAACATGTGTAGTATAATCACTCATACTGTAGAGTACTGTGAGGGTTCTAGTTCTCATCAACATGTGTAGTATAATCACTCATACTGTAGAGTACTGTGAGGGTTCTAGTTCTCATCAACATGTGTAGTATAATCACTCATACTGTAGAGTACTGTGAGGGTTCTAGTTCTCATCAACATGTGTAGTATAATCACTCATACTGTAGAGTACTGTGAGGGTTCTAGTTCTCATCAACATGTGTAGTATAATCACTCATACTGTAGAGTACTGTGAGGGTTCTAGTTCTCATCAACATGTGTAGTATAATCACTCATACTGTAGAGTACTGTGAGGGTTCTAGTTCTCATCAACATGTATAGTATAATCACTCATACTGTAGAGTACTGTGAGGGTTCTAGTTCTCATCAACATGTGTAGTATAATCACTCATACTGTAGAGTACTGTGAGGGTTCTAGTTCTCATCAACATATGTAGTATAATCACTCATACTGTAGAGTACTGTGAGGGTTCTAGTTCTCATCAACATGTGTAGTATAATCACTCATACTGTAGAGTACAGTGAGGGTTCTAGTTCTCATCAACATGTGTAGTATAATCACTCATACTGTAGAGTACTTTGAGGGTTCTAGTTCTCATCAACATGTATAATATAATCACTCATACTGTAGAGTACTGTGAGGGTTCTAGTTCTCATCAACATGTATAATATAATCACTCATACTGTAGAGTACTGTGAGGGTTCTAGTTCTCATCAACATGTGTAGTATAATCACTCATACTGTAGAGTACTGTGAGGGTTCTAGTTCTCATCAACATGTGTAGTAATATAATCACTCATACTGTAGAGTACTGTGAGGGTTCTAGTTCTCATCAACATGTGTAGTATAATCACTCATACTGTAGAGTACTGTGAGGGTTCTAGTTCTCATCAACATGTGTAGTATAATCACTCATACTGTAGAGTACTGTGAGGGTTCTAGTTCTCATCAACATGTATAATATAATCACTCATACTGTAGAGTACTGTGAGGGTTCTAGTTCTCATCAACATGTGTAGTATAATCACTCATACTGGAGTACTGTGAGGGTTCTAGTTCTCATCAACATGTGTAGTATAATCACTCATACTGTAGAGTACTGTGAGGGTTCTAGTTCTCATCAACATGTGTAGTATAATCACTCATACTGTAGAGTACTGTGAGGGTTCTAATTCTCATCAACATGTGTAGTATAATCACTCATACTGTAGAGTACTGTGAGGGTTCTAGTTCTCATCAACATGTGTAGTATAATCACTCATACTGTCCAGTACTGTGAGGGTTCTAGTTCTCATCAACATGTGTAGTATAATCACTCATACTGTAGAGTACTGTGAGGGTTCTAGTTCTCATCAACATGTGTAGTATAATCACTCATACTGTAGAGTACTGTGAGGGTTCTAGTTCTCATCAACATGTATAGTATAATCACTCATACTGTAGAGTACTGTGAGGGTTCTAGTTCTCATCAACATGTATAGTATAATCACTCATACTGTAGAGTACTGTGAGGGTTCTAGTTCTCATCAACATGTGTAGTATAATCACTCATACTGTAGAGTACTGTGAGGGTTCTAGTTCTCATCAACATGTGTAGTATAATCACTCATACTGTAGAGTACTGTGAGGGTTCTAGTTCTCATCAACATGTGTAGTATAATCACTCATACTGTAGAGTACTGTGAGGGTTCTAGTTCTCATCAACATGTGTAGTATAATCACTCATACTGTAGAGTACTGTGAGGGTTCTAGTTCTCATCAACATGTATAATATAATCACTCATACTGTAGAGTACTGTGAGGGTTCTAGTTCTCATCAACATGTGTAGTATAATCACTCATACTGTAGAGTACTGTGAGGGTTCTAGTTCTCATCAACATGTGTAGTATAATCACTCATACTGTAGAGTACTGTGAGGGTTCTAGTTCTCATCAACATGTGTAGTATAATCACTCATACTGTAGAGTACTGTGAGGGTTCTAGTTCTCATCAACATGTGTAGTATAATCACTCATACTGTAGAGTACTGTGAGGGTTCTAGTTCTCATCAACATGTGTAGTATAATCACTCATACTGTAGAGTACTGTGAGGGTTCTAGTTCTCATCAACATGTGTAGTATAATCACTCATACTGTAGAGTACTGTGAGGGTTCTAGTTCTCATCAACATGTGTAGTATAATCACTCATACTGTAGAGTACTGTGAGGGTTCTAGTTCTCATCAACATGTATAATATAATCACTCATACTGTAGAGTACTGTGAGGGTTCTAGTTCTCATCAACATGTGTAGTATAATCACTCATACTGTAGAGTACTGTGAGGGTTCTAGTTCTCATCAACATGTGTAGTATAATCACTCATACTGTAGAGTACTGTGAGGGTTCTAGTTCTCATCAACATGTGTAGTATAATCACTCATACTGTAGAGTACTGTGAGGGTTCTAGTTCTCATCAACATGTGTAGTATAATCACTCATACTGTAGAGTACTGTGAGGGTTCTAGTTCTCATCAACATGTATAATATAATCACTCATACTGTAGAGTACTGTGAGGGTTCTAGTTCTCATCAACATGTGTAGTATAATCACTCATACTGTAGAGTACTGTGAGGGTTCTAGTTCTCATCAACATGTGTAGTATAATCACTCATACTGTAGAGTACTGTGAGGGTTCTAGTTCTCATCAACATGTGTAGTATAATCACTCATACTGTAGAGTACTGTGAGGGTTCTAATTCTCATCAACATGTGTAGTATAATCACTCATACTGTAGAGTACTGTGAGGGTTCTAGTTCTCATCAACATGTGTAGTATAATCACTCATACTGTAGAGTACTGTGAGGGTTCTAGTTCTCATCAACATGTGTAGTATAATCACTCATACTGTAGAGTACTGTGAGGGTTCTAGTTCTCATCAACATGTGTAGTATAATCACTCATACTGTAGAGTACTGTGAGGGTTCTAGTTCTCATCAACATGTATAATATAATCACTCATACTGTAGAGTACTGTGAGGGTTCTAGTTCTCATCAACATGTGTAGTATAATCACTCATACTGTAGAGTACTGTGAGGGTTCTAGTTCTCATCAAAATGTGTAGTATAATCACTCATACTGTAGAGTACTGTGAGGGTTCTAGTTCTCATCAACATGTGTAGTATAATCACTCATACTGTAGAGTACTGTGAGGGTTCTAGTTCTCATCAACATGTATAGTATAATCACTCATACTGTAGAGTACTGTGAGGGTTCTAGTTCTCATCAACATGTGTAGTATAATCACTCATACTGTAGAGTACTGTGAGGGTTCTAGTTCTCATCAACATGTGTAGTATAATCACTCATACTGTAGAGTACTGTGAGGGTTCTAGTTCTCATCAACATGTGTAGTATAATCACTCATACTGTAGAGTACAGTGAGGGTTCTAGTTCTCATCAACATGTGTAGTATAATCACTCATACTGTAGAGTACTGTGAGGGTTCTAGTTCTCATCAACATGTGTAGTATAATCACTCATACTGTAGAGTACTGTGAGGGTTCTAGTTCTCATCAACATGTGTAGTATAATCACTCATACTGTAGAGTACTGTGAGGGTTCTAGTTCTCATCAACATGTATAATATAATCACTCATACTGTAGAGTACTGTGAGGGTTCTAGTTCTCATCAACATGTGTAGTATAATCACTCATACTGTAGAGTACTGTGAGGGTTCTAGTTCTCATCAACATGTGTAGTATAATCACTCATACTGTAGAGTACTGTGAGGGTTCTAGTTCTCATCAACATGTGTAGTATAATCACTCATACTGTAGAGTACTGTGAGGGTTCTAATTCTCATCAACATGTGTAGTATAATCACTCATACTGTAGAGTACTGTGAGGGTTCTAGTTCTCATCAACATGTGTAGTATAATCACTCATACTGTCCAGTACTGTGAGGGTTCTAGTTCTCATCAACATGTGTAGTATAATCACTCATACTGTAAAGTACTGTGAGGGTTCTAATTCTCATCAACATGTGTAGTATAATCACTCATACTGTAGAGTACTGTGAGGGTTCTAGTTCTCATCAACATGTGTAGTATAATCACTCATACTGTAGAGTACTGTGAGGGTTCTAGTTCTCATCAACATGTGTAGTATAATCACTCATACTGTAGAGTACTGTGAGGGTTCTAGTTCTCATCAACATGTGTAGTATAATCACTCATACTGTAGAGTACTGTGAGGGTTCTAGTTCTCATCAACATGTGTAGTATAATCACTCATACTGTAGAGTACTGTGAGGGTTCTAGTTCTCATCAACATGTGTAGTATAATCACTCATACTGTAGAGTACTGTGAGGGTTCTAGTTCTCATTAACATGTGTAGTATAATCACTCATACTGTAGAGTACTGTGAGGGTTCTAGTTCTCATCAACATGTATAGTATAATCACTCATACTGTAGAGTACTGTGAGGGTTCTAGTTCTCATCAACATGTGTAGTATAATCACTCATACTGTAGAGTACTGTGAGGGTTCTAGTTCTCATCAACATATGTAGTATAATCACTCATACTGTAGAGTACTGTGAGGGTTCTAGTTCTCATCAACATGTGTAGTATAATCACTCATACTGTAGAGTACAGTGAGGGTTCTAGTTCTCATCAACATGTGTAGTATAATCACTCATACTGTAGAGTACTTTGAGGGTTCTAGTTCTCATCAACATGTATAATATAATCACTCATACTGTAGAGTACTGTGAGGGTTCTAGTTCTCATCAACATGTATAATATAATCACTCATACTGTAGAGTACTGTGAGGGTTCTAATTCTCATCAACATGTGTAGTATAATCACTCATACTGTAGAGTACTGTGAGGGTTCTAGTTCTCATCAACATGTGTAGTATAATCACTCATACTGTCCAGTACTGTGAGGGTTCTAGTTCTCATCAACATGTGTAGTATAATCACTCATACTGTAGAGTACAGTGAGGGTTCTAGTTCTCATCAACATGTGTAGTATAATCACTCATACTGTAGAGTACTTTGAGGGTTCTAGTTCTCATCAACATGTATAATATAATCACTCATACTGTAGAGTACTGTGAGGGTTCTAGTTCTCATCAACATGTATAATATAATCACTCATACTGTAGAGTACTGTGAGGGTTCTAGTTCTCATCAACATGTGTAGTATAATCACTCATACTGTAGAGTACTGTGAGGGTTCTAGTTCTCATCAACATGTGTAGTATAATCACTCATACTGTAGAGTACTGTGAGGGTTCTAGTTCTCATCAACATGTGTAGTATAATCACTCATACTGTAGAGTACTGTGAGGGTTCTAGTTCTCATCAACATGTGTAGTATAATCACTCATACTGTAGAGTACTGTGAGGGTTCTAGTTCTCATCAACATGTATAATATAATCACTCATACTGTAGAGTACTGTGAGGGTTCTAGTTCTCATCAACATGTGTAGTATAATCACTCATACTGTAGAGTACTGTGAGGGTTCTAGTTCTCATCAACATGTGTAGTATAATCACTCATACTGTAGAGTACTGTGAGGGTTCTAGTTCTCATCAACATGTGTAGTATAATCACTCATACTGTAGAGTACTGTGAGGGTTCTAATTCTCATCAACATGTGTAGTATAATCACTCATACTGTAGAGTACTGTGAGGGTTCTAGTTCTCATCAACATGTGTAGTATAATCACTCATACTGTCCAGTACTGTGAGGGTTCTAGTTCTCATCAACATGTGTAGTATAATCACTCATACTGTAGAGTACTGTGAGGGTTCTAGTTCTCATCAACATGTGTAGTATAATCACTCATACTGTAGAGTACTGTGAGGGTTCTAGTTCTCATCAACATGTGTAGTATAATCACTCATACTGTAGAGTACTGTGAGGGTTCTAGTTCTCATCAACATGTATAATATAATCACTCATACTGTAGAGTACTGTGAGGGTTCTAGTTCTCATCAACATGTGTAGTATAATCACTCATACTGTAGAGTACTGTGAGGGTTCTAGTTCTCATCAAAATGTGTAGTATAATCACTCATACTGTAGAGTACTGTGAGGGTTCTAGTTCTCATCAACATGTGTAGTATAATCACTCATACTGTAGAGTACTGTGAGGGTTCTAGTTCTCATCAACATGTATAGTATAATCACTCATACTGTAGAGTACTGTGAGGGTTCTAGTTCTCATCAACATGTGTAGTATAATCACTCATACTGTAGAGTACTGTGAGGGTTCTAGTTCTCATCAACATGTGTAGTATAATCACTCATACTGTAGAGTACTGTGAGGGTTCTAGTTCTCATCAACATGTGTAGTATAATCACTCATACTGTAGAGTACTGTGAGGGTTCTAGTTCTCATCAACATGTGTAGTATAATCACTCATACTGTAGAGTACTTTGAGGGTTCTAGTTCTCATCAACATGTATAATATAATCACTCATACTGTAGAGTACTGTGAGGGTTCTAGTTCTCATCAACATGTATAATATAATCACTCATACTGTAGAGTACTGTGAGGGTTCTAGTTCTCATCAACATGTGTAGTATAATCACTCATACTGTAGAGTACTGTGAGGGTTCTAGTTCTCATCAACATGTGTAGTATAATCACTCATACTGTAGAGTACTGTGAGGGTTCTAGTTCTCATCAACATGTGTAGTATAATCACTCATACTGTAGAGTACTGTGAGGGTTCTAGTTCTCATCAACATGTATAATATAATCACTCATACTGTAGAGTACTGTGAGGGTTCTAGTTCTCATCAACATGTGTAGTATAATCACTCATACTGTAGAGTACTGTGAGGGTTCTAGTTCTCATCAACATGTGTATATAATCACTCATACTGTAGAGTACTGTGAGGGTTCTAGTTCTCATCAACATGTGTAGTATAATCACTCATACTGTAGAGTACTGTGAGGGTTCTAATTCTCATCAACATGTGTAGTATAATCACTCATACTGTAGAGTACTGTGAGGGTTCTAGTTTTCATCAACATGTGTAGTATAATCACTCATACTGTCCAGTACTGTGAGGGTTCTAGTTCTCATCAACATGTGTAGTATAATCACTCATACTGTAGAGTACTGTGAGGGTTCTAGTTCTCATCAACATGTGTAGTATAATCACTCATACTGTAGAGTACTTTGAGGGTTCTAGTTCTCATCAACATGTATAATATAATCACTCATACTGTAGAGTACTTTGAGGGTTCTAGTTCTCATCAACATGTATAATATAATCACTCATACTGTAGAGTACTGTGAGGGTTCTAGTTCTCATCAACATGTGTAGTATAATCACTCATACTGTAGAGTACTTTGAGGGTTCTAGTTCTCATCAACATGTATAATATAATCCCTCATACTGTAGAGTACTGTGAGGGTTCTAGTTCTCATCAACATGTGTAGTATAATCACTCATACTGTAGAGTACTGTGAGGGTTCTAGTTCTCATCAACATGTATAATATAATCACTCATACTGTAGAGTACTGTGAGGGTTCTAGTTCTCATCAACATGTGTAGTATAATCACTCATACTGTAGAGTACTTTGAGGGTTCTAGTTCTCATCAACATGTATAATATAATCACTCATACTGTAGAGTACTGTGAGGGTTCTAGTTCTCATCAACATGTGTAGTATAATCACTCATACTGTAGAGTACTGTGAGGGTTCTAGTTCTCATCAACATGTGTAGTATAATCACTCATACTGTAGAGTACAGTGAGGGTTCTAGTTCTCATCAACATGTGTAGTATAATCACTCATACTGTAGAGTACTGTGAGGGTTCTAGTTCTCATCAACATGTGTAGTATAATCACTCATACTGTAGAGTACTGTGAGGGTTCTAGTTCTCATCAACATGTGTAGTATAATCACTCATACTGTAGAGTACTGTGAGGGTTCTAGTTCTCATCAACATGTATAATATAATCACTCATACTGTAGAGTACTGTGAGGGTTCTAGTTCTCATCAACATGTGTAGTATAATCACTCATACTGTAGAGTACTGTGAGGGTTCTAGTTCTCATCAACATATGTAGTATAATCACTCATACTGTAGAGTACTGTGAGGGTTCTAGTTCTCATCAACATGTGTAGTATAATCACTCATACTGTAGAGTACTGTGAGGGTTCTAATTCTCATCAACATGTGTAGTATAATCACTCATACTGTAGAGTACTGTGAGGCTTCTAGTTCTCATCAACATATGTAGTATAATCACTCATACTGTAGAGTACTGTGAGGGTTCTAGTTCTCATCAACATGTGTAGTATAATCACTCATACTGTAGAGTACTGTGAGGGTTCTAATTCTCATCAACATGTGTAGTATAATCACTCATACTGTAGAGTACTGTGAGGGTTCTAGTTTTCATCAACATGTGTAGTATAATCACTCATACTGTCCAGTACTGTGAGGGTTCTAGTTCTCATCAACATGTGTAGTATAATCACTCATACTGTAGAGTACTGTGAGGGTTCTAGTTCTCATCAACATGTGTAGTATAATCACTCATACTGTAGAGTACTGTGAGGGTTCTAATTCTCATCAACATGTGTAGTATAATCACTCATACTGTAGAGTACTGTGAGGGTTCTACTTTTCATCATCATGTGTAGTATAATCACTCATACTGTCCAGTACTGTGAGGGTTCTAGTTCTCATCAACATGTGTAGTATAATCACTCATACTGTAGAGTACTGTGAGGGTTCTAGTTCTCATCAACATGTGTAGTATAATCACTCATACTGTAGAGTACTTTGAGGGTTCTAGTTCTCATCAACATGTATAATATAATCACTCATACTGTAGAGTACTTTGAGGGTTCTAGTTCTCATCAACATGTATAATATAATCACTCATACTGTAGAGTACTGTGAGGGTTCTAGTTCTCATCAACATGTGTAGTATAATCACTCATACTGTAGAGTACTTTGAGGGTTCTAGTTCTCATCAACATGTATAATATAATCACTCATACTGTAGAGTACTGTGAGGGTTCTAGTTCTCATCAACATGTGTAGTATAATCACTCATACTGTAGAGTACTGTGAGGGTTCTAGTTCTCATCAACATGTGTAGTATAATCACTCATACTGTAGAGTACTGTGAGGGTTCTAGTTCTCATCAACATGTGTAGTATAATCACTCATACTGTAGAGTACAGTGAGGGTTCTAGTTCTCATCAACATGTGTAGTATAATCACTCATACTGTAGAGTACTTTGAGGGTTCTAGTTCTCATCAACATGTATAATATAATCACTCATACTGTAGAGTACTGTGAGGGTTCTAGTTCTCATCAACATGTGTAGCATAATCACTCATACTGTAGAGTACTGTGAGGGTTCTAGTTCTCATCAACATGTATAATATAATCACTCATACTGTAGAGTACTGTGAGGGTTCTGGTTCTCATCAACATGTGTAGTATAATCACTCATACTGTAGAGTACTGTGAGGGTTCTAGTTCTCATCAACATGTGTAGTATAATCACTCATACTGTAGAGTACTGTGAGGGTTCTAGTTCTCATCAACATGTGTAGTATAATCACTCATACTGTAGAGTACTTTGAGGGTTCTAGTTCTCATCAACATGTATAATATAATCACTCATACTGTAGAGTACTTTGAGGGTTCTAGTTCTCATCAACATGTATAATATAATCACTCATACTGTAGAGTACTGTGAGGGTTCTAGTTCTCATCAACATGTGTAGTATAATCACTCATACTGTAGAGTACTTTGAGGGTTCTAGTTCTCATCAACATGTATAAATAATCACTCATACTGTAGAGTACTGTGAGGGTTCTAGTTCTCATCAACATGTGTAGTATAATCACTCATACTGTAGAGTAATGTGAGGGTTCTAGTTCTCATCAACATGTATAATATAATCACTCATACTGTAGAGTACTGTGAGGGTTCTAGTTCTCATCAACATGTGTAGTATAATCACTCATACTCTAGAGTACTGTGAGGTTCTAGTTCTCATCAACATGTATAATATAATCACTCATACTGTCCAGTACTGTGAGGGTTCTAGTTCTCATCAACATGTGTAGTATAATCACTCATACTATAGAGTACTGTGAGGGTTCTAGTTCTCATCAACATGTGTAGTATAATCACTCATACTGTAGAGTACTTTGAGGGTTCTAGTTCTCATCAACATGTGTAGTATAATCACTCATACTGTAGAGTACTGTGAGGGTTCTAGTTCTCATCAACATGTATAGTATAATCACTCATACTGTCCAGTACTGTGAGGTTCTAGTTCTCATCCACATGTATAGTATAATCACTCATACTGTAGAGTACTGTGAGGGTTCTAGTTCTCCCTCTCTCCTGCATTTGGCCACAAGTTCTCATCAACATCACATCTTATGTCTTCTCTGGTGATGCATCTTGGAAAGTATCTTCTGGAATGTCTAATTCAACCCTGCCACTCTACTTTCCCCACCAACCTGTCTTCCTTGATCCATGTTTCCAAACTAAATCATTCCGAGGCCATCCTCTTTTGTATGTTTGTTAACGAGACTAAAAACAGGACACTTGGTTAGGCTTTCAGCTGAAATTGCAATCAGCTGTGTTTGGAATGATTAAATATTCTGCTAAAATGTTGTATATGTTTCAATCTGGTTACAGCAGAAATGCACCACATTTGCCATCATTGTGTTTTGAATGTGTTTTTGAACAGTTTTGGAAACAATGTGTTTGTATTTGAAAACATGTGCTGCAAATATATAGTTTTTTAGGTGGTGGAGTATGAATGAGAACAGAGTTCATGGATTTTGGAGAATGTGGTCATTGAATGCATTTTGTGTGAAAGCAATGAGAAATGATTCACAGTTTGGTCCACATACACTTCTGTTTTTCTGACTATGTGAAGAGTTTTGACAATGTGACTTCAGTTTTGACCAATACATGTTAGCAATTGAAAAAAACGAAGAGAAATCCCATGCAGCACTACTTACAAATGTGAACACTGGAATAAGAGAATGAATCTACACCTCGATTAGGATTATAGAAATCCTCATTATTTTGTTTAATGATTTTCGATTTGAGGGTCATATTTCGATATAGCATACACTTTCTCATTCTGAACTTCTAACACGAGTGGGACAGGTGTGGTTTCATGACAAAGATCAGAGGAGCAGCTGCTCACCGATTCGACAGCTCCAACGCAGTTCCACCGCCAACAACACCAAAACATCGGCTATGTGGGTGTCGGCCATCGCCGGTTAACGCTTGATCTGATTGAATCTAGGCCTAAATCTGCTTCCACTTCAGAGTTTCCTTTTCAGTGTGGCTTTGATATTTGATCAATACACCTTAGAGTGGGAAAGGAAGTATGGGAGTATATTTGTGTGTGTGCATGCCTGCGTGTGTGTGCCTCTGTGGGTGCATGCATGAATGTGTGTGAGTGAGTGTGAGTTTCGCAGTGAGTTTGTGCTTCCTGACAATGTGCAGAGCCGTGCTATGCAGGAATGCTGAGCCAGGTTGTTTTGACATGACACTGGCCCTTTAAATCCTCTGGGTCAAGGGGTTGGATCAAGTAAAGGTGTCCAATCCCTGTCGACAAGGTTTATGGAGGTGTGGATTATAATGATTACACCACAGAGATGAATTGGGAGACAGACATGAATAGGAGCTCTTCCTTTCTTAAAAGGTCCCGACCTCTTCTCTGTGTACAGCATGGTGTGTAGACAAAGTAGTGCTCGCATTGTGTGTAGACAAAGTGCCTCAGAGTTACATTGCTGATCTAGAATCAGTTAGGCCTTTTAGATCATAATTAATATGATTATATGGGCGGGGGGGGGGGTCTGATCCTAGATTATTACTCCTACTCTGAGACGCTTTAAGAATATGGGCCCAGGCCTGTCAAGGGTTTAGCAAAAGGCCCGCTGGTCCAGGGTCAAGTCCAAGTTAGGCCATCATCACAGACCACTATGGCTGTGTTTGCACAGTCAGCCCAATTCTGATCTTTTTCCCACTAATTGGTCTTTTCAAATCATATCTTTTTCAGAGCTTATCTGATTGGTCAAAAGACCAATTCGTGCCTACGACAGACTCTTCAAGACCAGAGGTGCTCAACACTATCAACACATGACATATTCACTTTCATAACATATCGAAACATATCGATACCGGACGCTTTTTGCTGCACACTGCAAGTCGAAAGGTGTCCTATCTTTAATTTGATCAATCTGTTGTTGCAGAGAATTTTCCGGCGTAGCAGGAAATGCAAATTGTAGTGTGGTCGAGGTTTAAAAAGGTCAAATTAAGATAGTATATCTGTAATAACTGTGTAGGTCTTGACCGGAATTCACATTTGCCATCCACACCCCCATCATAATCAGAAAATGATGATACAATGAAATCATACGTTCTCCAGATGTCTGGCTGAGTGAAATGGGAGGAAACACAGGTTGGACTGGGTTCTGCTGATGTTGGATGGGACATTACAACTTCCAGCTGGGTGGAGAGAACATTCCATTGTCCTATAGAGCCTGATTGATGCTCGCTCACTCCTTATTAAACCAACTACTGACAGCTTGCCATCTATATACAGTACAGTACTGGGAATAGATCAATCACAAGTACCATGATAGAGAGTTTTGTTATCAGGGGTGTCATGTCCTCCAAAAATCTGAGGGGGCATAAAGTACGTGAAGATGGCTGGGGGGTGGTCCGGAGGGGGGCTAGGCCTGAAACAGCTTTTTCCTGCAATCTAGAGCCATAATCATTAGGTTTAATTCTATGTAAAAAAAAATATGTATTTTTCTGCATATCTAAGCTTACCTCTTGAGCTCTCTGTATCCTCCTGGTGGCTATTTAAAAAAAAAGAAACTAGTATACTTCTCTGCTAAAATCTGGGTCAAATAATAAAAGGAATGGCAGTCTTATTCAGAACATTTAGTTATTGCTCACTTTTCTAAAGTCTACCAACCTTGCCAGCAGGCATGCCAGCTAAGATAGAGTAGCTAGCTTGTTTATAACTCACTTGATTGATAGCCTGAAATGGCTTCTTGGTAGCTAGTTATGAAGTTGGAACCTATCTGGGCTAGCTTAACCCAACTTCATAAAATTGTTGGTGGTTAGTAGTATTACAGAGTTATTATATATATTTTGTTAACAGGACAAATCTGAGGGGGCACGTGCCCCTGTGCACCCTATGGGCAAGAAAACTCTGGTTGTCGTGGTGATATAAGGACAACCATCCCCTACTGTATAAGGCGGCTCCTTGCAACAAAAAAGATTTATGCATGATATTCCATTATACGGTATGACGAGATCTTTATATAATATTTCCCCAACAATGTGGAACAACATTACACGTTATGGAAGGGCTGACAGTCCTGCTATGCTTGGAGAAAGGTCAGTGAACATGAGCATCTTACGTTTGGTGCATTTCTGAGTCTTGGGTGAAACGGTCCATCCGTGGCAGCACCTGTTTCCACATACGTTAGTCCTGCAGAGAGCAAGGGAGACAGACAGACGACATATTAAAGATAGCAGAGTTTATAGGATCAGATCACTGCAGCAGTCAGGTGCAGATTGTGACCAGAAATTGGCCCTGGCATTTCTAACACACCGGACCATTTTTTTCCTTAAGGACCCCACACTGGACCATTTTTCTCCTCGAGGCTGGCACAACAGCCCATTTGTTCCTTGAGGCCAACATTATTAGCCAGATAACGATAATTTTGTGCAAAAAAATCCAAGTTAGACAGGCCCACAAAGCTAAAAATACATCAGCCCATCTGGCATTTGCCCGAAATGCCAATGGCAAGTCCGCCCCTGGCAGCAGTTATCACAGTACATAGTTTAGGCTGTCATAAGTTAAGGTTAAGCTTAAAGACAGGAACCCCACACACAGAAATCACAGACACTACTGCTTTATAACACAGTTCAAGGTCACGAATACAAAATAAATCACTTAATTTGATCACAAAAGGATCTAAACACGGTCCTATTTTCACAACTTCCTGGATATTCATAAGAAACTACTTGGGGCCCCCAGAAATGTACTGTTGCTTCAGTGTGAAACAGTTAATACCTCCTTGTCTTTACACTTGCCTTTGGACGTAATAGATTCAGTTTGTTTAAAAGGGGAGCTATGAATATGAATGAGGGGCCATGGTGTGGTTGCCCTGGGTGAGAAGGGCCTCTGTCCGTCCTGTGCACAATGCATGACAGATATTGTGTTCCCACACTGGTCTGGCCGTATCTGTCTGTCTCTGGGCCAGCCACTTGCCCCCTCTGCTCCACAGATTGGGTAAACAAAACCGGATTAAGGGTCCTCTGCAGAGTCTCGTTTCTGGGGCACCCGCCTATTTATCCAGGGGGCTTCTGGGAGAAGAGGCAATTAGCACGCCAACACAAGCCACGGCGACGACGCCCTCTTCAAAGTGACAGCTCAGCGTGACCCGCGCCACCGAGCTCCCCTTATACCTCCTTTGTGGGATTTGCTGATTAGATACAGTTTTCTGGCTTTATTGTGTGTTTGCAAATAGTGGGCCAGGAGCCTCTTCCAAAAGGGTCTGACTGGGGGTCTGCAAAGTAGCAGAGGCAGGGCCCCTATTCAAACCCAGCAGTGAACTCACCCAGAGGAAGGTGAGCCTGTCTGGAGACTGAATGACCTTTGAACCCCAGGCCAAGGTGGAGGCTAATTCAGCAGATGTCACTGCCAAAACAGACTGTCAGACCATTGATGCGCCGGAATTACAACTATATCAACGCTAAATTGCAGATCTTTCAGTTTGGACACAATCCTGAAGACATTTGGTAAAGGATTTTTTAAATTGACCAGCAACATCCAATCGATCTCAACAAAAGATGTGCAAACTTCCTAACCAAACCCAAACAGGACTGTGACAGGCATATCATTGTTCTCTCAGACTGACAGTTCCCTTCAGTGCAAGTCTTGAGAACTGAACACCACCCGGTTTCTTCCAACTATGAAGACGGTGTTTAGATCGCAGCTAGTGGATGTGTGAACATTTGCACATGGCCTCATTCAACAGAGGGCATGGGTCACATGACGGAGGTCCTATATGACTAGGCACAGGGGAAGGGGTCAGCTGGCGATGGGATGAGTGCTGTTCATTCGGTGCGGTCAGCGCCTCCTCCTCCCTCGCGACCTGACAGCTGAATGCAGAAACCACTGAGACAAGGTGGAGGGGTTGCTTTCACCCCAAATAGGGAGTTGTCAGCAGCGGTGGTTGTGGAATGGAAAATTACTGGATGTTTTTTTATTATCTCTAGTCGAGTCTTAACGCGGTGCTGACACTGCTCTATTACAGTAGAATAATCCCCAGCCCCTGTGTTTACAGAACTAAGTGGGACCTGTCATCTGGGTGGAGGAGCCACCCCATTAAGAGCCTGCATACTCACACTGCTCCCATCCACTGCCATAGGCTATCCATCTTTCTATCTTCAACCTTTTCTTCTGGTGACTGAGCACCGATTCTGGAGTGTCTGACTCTTAGACTTGGGCTTTCTATCCTCTCATCTTTGAGGACTTATTCTAAAAGGCTCAGACTGAATGCCGATTCTTTAGTTCTTGGGTCTCTCTGCTCTGGAACAGGACTAATGTTCTGGAACACGAGAGCTTCTGCATTGCGGCATGTGTTGCGTTAGGGCCTATAGCCTGCCGTACAGTACAAGCACATAATGATGCAATGTTTCAGAGGAGCTCTGTGGCTGTGAATGAAAAGGCTCACACAAAGAGAGCCTTAGTTACACACAGTCACACTCTATAGGCTCACTGCAGCTCCGCCACATCAATTCATGCTCTTGTTCTAGCAGAGTTCAGGGATTTGTCCCACTTCCCTCCACTTCACCCCCGTGAGAAGATCAATAATATATTTTACCCTCTTAAATGACGTGGGGTGCTAAAGATCCTCATCAAAGAGGCTTTGAAGCGATGCCAGTTTCCGGGGAAGGTAGGTCGCTCACCTAAGCCCGGGTTGAACTGCTGAACCGCCGCCCCAGAGCCCCCCCCCCCCCCCGAGTAGAACCATGACAGTGTTTATTTTGGACATTTAGCCAGGCTCCTTCTGTGCATTGGGGCTAAATAGAGCAAAGTGGGACTGTCATGGCCCCCAAAGAGAAATGGCCTGTTGGTGCTAAGTTAGTTGTGTGTGTACTAGTTTATCTCAATTAGTGAAATGTTTTTCACTGACTGAAAACATATGAGTTGAGGCATCCAAATAAAGCAGTCTGGAAAATGGGAAGTAATGATTAATCCTGTTAATTGCTTAGAGAGCGTGTATCCTGTTTTACGCTCATGGTATGAGCAGAAGTACTGTAATGTACTAATGCAATGGGATAATCAAAATTCCTACCCTAGCTTTAAGGATCAACATTTCCTCTGCAGGTCAGGGGAATACTTCACCGGATGATGTGTTGAGTCTCTAATCTGGCCAGTTCAGAAAGTGGCAAACTCCATGAACTTTGCTGTGCATGAAGTGCCATTTCCCAGTCCTGTGTGATTTGACTTTGGGTCCATTTATCACTTGTTGTCATGCACTTTCATCAAAAGGTGCAGTCAAGTCACATATAACTTACATCGATAACTCTTATGTCAAATAGAAGAATTTCTCACAATCCAAGAGGGACTTGTGCAAACATACATACCTGTGTACATTTTTAGGATGGAATGACATTGGATTGTGGTCTACCATTTTGGATGGATAATTGAAACAGATCACTTGAAGGAGGCTACCCATCTGAAAGAAATGTACTTTAAAAGCACAAGTAATTATTTTCTAGTAGCCTGACTTTCCAGAGGACAATAATTGGCAAGCCATTAGACAAAATAATAAACCCCCAAATGTGTACCGTCTGAATCAAAATGTTTATGAAACTATCAAACGACAAAAGGACACTGAAACATGGTCTGATTCTCTATAATATAGGCTACGTTATGTAGGCTATTGTAAAACACCTGCTTTTGACTGTCGGGCTCCGGAGTTGTAAATCTACATTTATTACTGGCATTACTTACCCATTTAACTGAAGTGTGACATTAGTTGCGTATTTCCAGTATTTCTTTCCATTAAAATGGTACTGTTTCTGTTTTAATTTGGGTTTTGAAGTCGTCGTCATTCTCCTCTGAGTCTGATAAACTTGATCATTCACGGTTGCGTGTTGGTACCTGCCCGCCGTTCGCCTCTGCATCTCGTGCCCTTTACGGGCTGATCGCCTCACTAGTGTCCCACATTTCGAAAATGTAAGAAATACAAGAAATGTCACTCCAAGAACGAAAAAGTTAGCATATCTCCTGCTTGACATCTTTAGAAGTATCTTCTGCGTTACAAATCGACCCTATAAATAATCCAAGTGCAACGGATTCACCAGGAAATTGTTAAAATAAAAATACAATTTAGAAAATAAGAAATAGAAAACAATTTTATGCAATAGGTGAGCCAAAACAAAACAATCATATACAATTTGAGCACATGTCTTAGTTTGGCCTATTTTTGCAAATGTAGTTAATAGGCTAGATCATTTACTTTTCAAATAGAAAATAAACTCGACTCTTCAGACTCCACTATTAGTTCTTGCATTATTCGGAGCCTACCCCATTAGAAAATGGTAAAGTCGGTTTAAAGTTCGCCTTAAAAACTTTGAGCCAATGGGATAGGAGTTCTAAAATATAAGGACAGCACAGCCAATCAGATATGTGTAGGACCAGCGCATAGACATGGAAATAGAGGGGTGACCACCACAGCCTACAGCAGAGTCTGCCCTGTGTCGAGGTTGCCAGCATCCTCGAGGACGTTTAACAATAATACAATTTGCAACAGCACACTCAAATAGTTTCAATAAGATTCAATAAGCAATTGATTTATTCATTTTAGTCATTTAGCAGACTTACAGGAACAATTAGGGTTAAATCAAATAAAGTGTTATTGGTAGCATACACATATTTTGCAGATGTTATCGCAGGTGCAGCGAAATGCTCGTGTTTCTGTCTCCAAAAATTCACACAGTGTCTGGAACATAAACATATATGTTTGTGATGGTGTGTATATACATTATGGACAGTCAATTAATAGATCATGTGTGTATAGAACTACATGGGATGAGCCTTGACTGGAATACAGTACTGCATATTTGTATGAAGTAGGTAAAACGGTATGTAATCATTAAGTGCCTTGCTCAAGAGCACATCAACAGATTTTTCACCTAGTCGGCTCAGCGATTCAAACCAGGAACCTTATGGTTTCTGCTCCAATATTCTTAACCACTATGCTACCTGCCACCCCATCATATGTTTTCCTTCTCAGTGGACCTTTATGATTTGCAACATGTCTGCTATCATGCCTTGCAGTGTTTACACATTAGAAAGCATAACCTCTCCCTGTGCGTGTACTTTGCGTTCTGTCCTCTCCCTGTGCGTGTACTTTGCGTTCTGTCCTCTCCCTGTGCGTGTACTTTGCGTTCTGTCCTCTCCCTGTGCGTGTACTTTGCGTTCTGTCCTCTCCCTGTGCGTGTACTTTGCGTTCTGTCCTCTCCCTGTGTGTGTACTTTGCGTTCTGTCTTCTCCCTGTGCGTGTACTTTGCGTTCTGTCCTCTCCCTGTGCGTGTACTTTGCGTTCTGTCCTCTCCCTGTGCGTGTACTTTGCGTTCTGTCCTCTCCCTGTGCGTGTACTTTGCGTGTGGATAAATAATCAATCTATGCTATTAAAGGGCAGCAGTTTTCTGTCATGATGCATGGTGCACTGGAATGTAAACATACACAAACACCACCACCAAAAGGTTGAGCGCTGTCCCATTGATTCCAAGGATGTCTTATGCCTCCTGGAAAAGGATGAGTTAATGAGAAGTTAAGGAAACCAAGTGTTGTTTTAGGTAAGATGTTTGACAGATCTCCATATTTGACTATGAAAGTTCATGGTTATAAACAGTTCAATCTTTGCTCAGACTGAGACAGATCGGTTGTATCTGAAATGTATTGGGGGAAAAAACCAGAAGCAGAAGCAAGTCTTCCACCATTGACTTGGTGCTATTGAATTTGAAATAGAACAACAATTTGCGAATGTGCAGAGGTGAAGGGTATTCAAAAAGCCACTAGATGGCAGTAATGGTACAGATATGCAAAGTAATTGTGGCAAAGGACAGTTTCTGATTGTATAATTTTTCATGCTTGGCAAAGGTTCTGTTTCACCAGTAATGACAAGCGAGACAGTAATCTGAAATACTTAAGTAATAAGATGACTGACATGTAAAATTGAATGACTCAACTGTCCTTGTTTTAGCCTAGTGTATGTTTTTGACGGAGTCGATATATTGCATTTTGCATGATGCAAAACTTAGCTTCATGATGATGTGGCAAGTGACACTTCGCTTTTTGAAAATTCTACATCTTGAAAACTTGATTGCTGACATGCAAAACATTTTGGGAATGCATGAACAGTGGACTAATTCATATTTGAGTGGGTTTTTTCTTTAACGTGAAACTGGGATGTAAATTAACGCCTAGGTACCGGAGAAATCACAATGATAAATACATCTTGCAGGGGGATAATTGAATATAGGATAAATGCCCATGAAACTATTCCGCACGGGGACATTCACGTTGCGGAGCAGCCAGAGACCGTCTCAACCCAGCCCTCAATCACATGGCCTCTAGTAGTTTAGTTTCCCTCTAGGTCTTGTTCAGATGTTTCGAGACTGGCTTAAAGTGTGAATAAACATTTTAGGTATTGTAGAAAAGTCCAAATACACTGAGTGTATAAAACAGTAGGAACACCGGCTCTTTCCATGACAGAATGACCAGGTGAATCCAGATGAAAGCTATGATCCCTTATTGATGTCACTTGTTAAATCCACTTCAATCAGTGTAGAGGAAGGGGAGGAGACCGGTTAAAGAAGGAATTTTAATCCTTGAGACATGGATTGTGCATGTGTGCTATTCAGATGTTGAATGGTCAAGACAAAAGATTTAAGTGCCATTGAACGGGGTATGGTAGTAGTTTTTTTAAAAATCTGACACAGCGGTTGCATTAAGGAGAGGTATATCTATAATTGCCTGTGTATAACTTGTATTATCATCTACATTTATGATGAGTATTTCTGTTGAATCGATGTGGCTATGCAGAATCACTGGATGTTTTTGGAACTAGTGAACATAACACGCCAATGTAAACTCAGATTTTGTTTTATATAAATATGAACTTTATCAAACAAAACATACATGTACTGTGTAACATGAAGTCCTATGAGTGTCATCTGATGAAGATCATCAAAGGTTAGTGATTAATTTGATCTCTTTGTGCTTTTTGTTACTCCTATCTTTGACTGGAAAAATGGCTGTGTTTATTCTGTGGCTTGGTGGTGACCTAACATAATCGTTTGTGGTGCTTTCGCTATAAAGCATATTTGAAATCAGACACTGTGGTGGGATTAACAACAAGATTATCTTTAAAACGGTATAAGATACATGTATGTTTGAGGAATTTTAATTATGAGATTTCTGTTGTTTTGAATTTGGCGCCCTGCACTTTCACTGGCTGTTGTCATATCAATCCCGTTAACCGGTTTGCAGCCATAAGAAGTTTTTAAGAACAAATTCTTATTTACAATGACGGCCTACCCCGGGCCAAATCCTAATCCAGACGACATTGGGCCAATTGTGCGCCGCCCTATGGCACTCCCAATCATAGCCGGTTGTGACCTCTAGCACTGAGATGCAGTGCCTTAGACCGCTGCGACACTCAGGAGTGGGAAGCATTAGAGTCAACATGGGTCAGCATCCCTATAGAACGCTTTCGACACCTTGTAGTCCAAGCCCCGTTGAATTGAGGCTGTTCTGAGGGCAAAAGGAGTCCAAATAAGCTGCTCCTAATGTTTTGTACACTCAGGTTAGATAGGGAGGACCTCAGCCTGGCACACTATGGAGATAAAGTTTTTGCAGCATTAGAAACCTAAGACCCGGACCTAAGTCTAAGTTTAGAGATATCCCAGTTCCCAGTTGATGTGACATGTGACTGACATTGGACTAAATTAGGAAATTGGAGAGGAAGAACCTCTAATCGCATGGTTGCCACCATCAGCCACAATCCCATGCATGGTGTAGATAGCTCCCATGGGGGTGGATTAGTGTTAGCTAGGGGAACCGAAGAGCTGTATCCACTGGCCAGGGGAATGAGAGAAGGGTCATTATCGAACCTCTAATGTAACTCTGATTATCTTAGACTCCAACTATAATCATCATCACCCAAACACACCCATCTCTCGATATTAACCTGAGCAATCAAAGCTAGCTTCATTATCTTTGGCAGGGCTGTTTTATGCCTGGGAGATTCCCCGGCCTGCCAAGTGCTCTGCCTGTAAGACTCCACATTCCCTGGGGTCGTGGAAATGTACTAATGAAGACAGTGGTGGAAATAGTGAATTACCCTGGGATATCCTACTGAATGGAACTTATATCGCTGCAGGCTCCATCTTTCAATGGCTAACAATCAGTGGAGCAAAGCAGGCCTTTGATCTGATTGATAAGATGGAGGCCAATGGGCCATATGATAGGATAGGCATCAGTACTAGCATTTCAGTGGCACATTGACATTTCTTTGTGTAATCATACCATTAAGTCAATTACATTCACATTACGTTCCACTTCTCCCATGACTGAGGAAGGCCCCTGCAACAACGATATATTTTATTGGCCATCTTGGACCAATGAGATCTCTATGACTCCAGATCCAGCTAGCTGTATGAACTATGGTAAAGAGGGAGGGAGTTGAACCGCAAGCAAATTACGTAGCATGGAGTTACATGAGTATCTACGGTGTACACACACCCACTCCACTATTGGTATGCACAGAGGCATCTTTCTCTGTTCTGTTCCACGTGAGTGCCTTACTTAGTTTAGCCTTTCTTTCCTTTCTATTCCCGTAGAAACAGGGATTTTTGTAGTTGCAAGCTGGGAGAACTGAGCAGCATTGTGCTCGAGGAGAGTTCCAATGTGCAACAGGCTTGATAGGGGTAATGATGCAGATGGTAATTGTGAATGAGTGAGTTTGAGATTGTGTATGTGGCGTGTAGTGTCTGATCGCATACATCATATGGTTGTGTACAGGTCATGGTGTGGGTGTGTGTTGGGATGTGGGTGGTAGCCTCGAGCCACACAAACCCTAGGAAGTTATTTTCTTCTCTGGCTTTTCATAAAACATTATCTTATTGATGTAATTTATGCTGGAACTTGAGTTACACCCACAGCTTGGAATAGAAGTGATCAAAAGGGGATGTGCACTAATGTACTGTCAAATTCTGTGGAAAGTGTGCTACTTTGAGGTCTTGTTACCTCTAACATTAATATGATACATTGCATTCGGAAAGTATTCAGACCCCTTGACTTTTTCCACATTTTGTTACGTTACAGCCTTATTCTAAAATGGATTAAATTGCTTTTCTCCCTCATCAATCTACACAAAATACCCCATAATAACAAGGTAAAAACATAAGTATTCAGACCCTTTACTCAGTACTTTGTTGAAGCACTTTTGGCAGCGATTACAACCTCGAGTCTTCTTGGGTTTGACGCTACAAGCTAGGCACAACTGTATTTGGGGAGTTTCTCCCATTCTTCTCTGCAGATCATCTCAAGCTCTGTCAGGATGGATGGGGAGCGTCGCTGCACAGCTATTTTCAGGTCTCTCCAGATATGTTTGATTGGGTTCAAGTCGGTGCTCTGGCTGGGCCACTCAAGAACATTCAGAGACTTGCCCGAAGCCACTCCTGCGTGTCTTGGCTGTGTGCTTAGGGTCGTTGTCCTGTTGGAAAGTGTACCTTTGCCCCTGTCTGAGGTCCTGAGCACTCTGGAGCAGGTTTTCTTCAAGGATCTCTCTGTACTTTGCTCTCTGTACGATGCTGCCACCACCATGCTTCACTGTAGGGATGGTGCCAGGGTTCATCCAGACGTGAAGCTTGGCATTCAGGCCAAATAGTTCAATCTTGGTTTCATCAGACCATAGAATCTTGTTTCACATGGTCTGAGAGTCTTTACGTGCTTTTTGGAAAACTCCAAGAGGGCTGTCATGTGCCTTTTACTGAGGAGTGGCTTCCGTCTGGCCACTCTACCATAAAGGCCTGATTGGTGGAGTGCTGCAGAGATGGTTGTCCTTCTGGAAGGTTCTCCCATCTCCACAGAGGAACTCTGGAGCTATGTCAGAGTGACCATCGGGTTCTTGGTCACCTCCCTGACCAAGGCCCTTCTCCCCCGATTGCTCACTCTAGGAAGAGTCTTGGGTGGTCCAAACTTCTTCCATTTAAGAATGATGGACGCCTCTGTGTCCTTGGGGACCTTCAATGCTGCAGAAGTTATTTGGTACCCTTCCGTAGATCTGTGCCTTGACACAATCCTGTCAACTATGGGATCTTATATAGACAGGTGTGTGCCTTTCCAAATCATGTCCAATCAATTGAATTTACCACAGGTGGACTCCAATCAAGTTGTAGGAACATCTCAAGGATGATCAATGGAAACAGGATGCACCTGAGCTCAATTTCGAGTCTCAAAGCAAAGGATCTGAATACTTATGTAAATAAGGTATTTCTGTTGTTTGGGGTATCTATCTCCCAATTTCCACTCTCTGCAGGTTCTCGGGCCTCTGTCTCTTTCCAGATCAGAAGCTTCAGGGGCTTCTACCAAGGTATGACTGTAGGGGGGACACTTCAAGGAGTGTGATAGCCATTTGAATTACACAAACTTAAAGCCCCATGCATTCTTTGTAATTTTCTTTTTTTCCTTGAGCTTCCTTTGGCCTTTCAAATGCTCAGTCTGATCGTGCGGGTGTTAGGAAACACATTTGAAGATATTTACATGCACACCCCTGATTGGCTGGTCTAGAGACCGCCCGCTTACCCAGATATACAGTCATTGGCCTATTATAATAATCAGATCAAATTGTGACGTCATGTTGGCCAAAAGTTCCATCCCACCTGAACAGGCGTTTACATTTTTTTTTAAACAGCTCTTAAATAGGGCATTATCATCATTTTCACAATGTCATACCGTTAGTTCGACTTCATAGTGTGCAAATATCACAACCATTAAAAACCCCTTTAATGGGTGTGATATTTTTCCTTTGCCTTTCCAGAAATTGGCAAGCTAGGTTATCAGTAATGCCTGACCAGGCTGTGAATGAAGGACTTTGAGCTGCTTCGCTTAAGCCTCCTGCAGAACGATGGTGAAGAGAGGTCCCTGTAGTACTGACTGAGTCAATATTTTATCATCTGCACTTCCTTTTCAGTCACATCTCCATGGAGTCTCTCATGGAGAGGAGGGGGAGGGGGGGGGGGTTAAGGGGGAACATGTCTCTCTGCCTTCAGAGGCACCACAGAGTGCATTACTCAGTCTGCTCCTAAATATCTTCTAAAGTATAACACGCTGAATGCTTTATAACAGCCCATCCCTACCCAGTCCTCCCTTTCTTTTTGCTTATCTGACTTGTTATCAGCAGGCTGTGATGCAGCAGGTGTCTCGAAAGAGGCAGTTCCTTAGCAACCACATTCTGTTTGAATATGGTATATGTCAGACTCAAGGATATCCGGCAACGGGAGGAAGAGGTGAGTAGAGAGAGAGAGTGTTTGTGTGTGTGTGTGTGTGTGTGTGTGTGTGTGTGTGTGTGTGTGTGTGTGTGTGTGTGTGTGTGTGTGTGTGTGTGTGTGTGTGTGTGTGTGTGTGCGTGTGCACATCTGTCTGTGTGTGTTCTTATCAGTATTTTCTTTGGGTAAAAAGAGATAATCTTTCCTGAAAATAAAGGAGTAATAAGTTAGAAAGGGACTGACTGCATTCCTTCTGACTAACCCCCCCCCAACCACCTCCCACTCCCTCACTTTCTTTCCAGTGCCCACAAACTTTCCAATTACTGTAGCCCTTTTATTTCACAGTGTGTCTTCTATCCCCTGTTCTGCTAATCGAGAGCCAATGTGCCCATTCAGCCTACAGGAAGGGTTATTCTCCTCCTCGCCATTACCATGGTTCCAGTTAATTATTTGGTGGCTTTGCTCCAGCTGGCGGAGGATATTTAAAAAATAAAATAAAGGAAATTTCACCACCTACGGCGTTGATTGAAAAGTTTTTCAGCAATAAAGCTTAAGCTACAGGAAATGATTTTCATTCATCACACCTTGCGACAAAGAATTCATTCATGTAATTTAAATCCCTGATAATACGATAATGTATGTTTGCACTTTTCTTGTGTCTGTGCATGGTTTGTGTGTGCATGTGTGTGTGTGTGTGTGCATGCATGTGTGCATGGGTGTGTGCATGGGTGTGTGCGCATGTGGGTGTGCGCATGGGTGTGGGTGTGCATGGGTGTGGGTGTGTTTGTGCATGGGTGTGGGTGTGTGCATGGGTGTGGGTGTGTGCGTGCGTGCGTGCGTGGGTGTGTGCGTGGTTGTGCATGGGTGTGTGCGTATGTGTGTGCCTGTTTGTGTCTGTGTCTGTATGTGTACTAGCTGTACCTCTACAGAACATGTAGCAAAGAACGTGAGAACCTTGCAGTGTAAGGTCTGTTCCATTTATTGTATTTTAACAACCTAATGGCACCAATACCACAATGCCTCTTCCTTGGTTTCAGCGAGCGTGCTTCCCTCTCTGTCAAGCTGTGTGCTGGCTGTCAGTGCCCAGATGGTGGCGTTGGGTAGTGGGTATGGAGCTGGAGGCCAGTGGGCCACAGTCCCAGGCACATTGACACCGGTGCTACTGGAGGACTGTAGAGAATACAGCAGCTCATGCTGGTGCTATGCCAGAAATGGGGACTGTTATTACGGCAGCACTGATGCTTCTTCTTGAGGCGTAGACTAGTTCTGTGGTAACACCCTTGTGAGAAGTGCTCAAATTGTTGTTCCGGGCTATATATATTTAGTGAAATTTGTTGTCTTCTATATATAACCATACTACTACTGTAACCTAGCACTCCATTATTTATGTCTCCCCAGAGTGTGTTCTGGTATCTTTCTGTGTGTTAGTGTGCGTATAACCAGGAACATGGGTGATTTATAAAGCAGAATTATGAATGGATTTTGGATGCTGTCAGTTAGTAGCTGTTCTAGGAGCTTCGAAGTGGAGGGGGAGAGTGAGAAAGAGGGGAAAGGGAGGGGGGGCAGAGCTGCTCAGCGACACACAGAGACGCATGTGGAGCAAGAGAGACAGAGAGAAAGAGAGGGACAGTGGGATTGTGAAAAGGTGCAAACCTGTAAACCCGAGAGTGATGGATCCTCCTTCACACTTGAGGAGGATCATGAAAATGTGGACCAGCAACAAAAAGGGATTCCACTACAGGTTAACCACCAGGTTATAAATCATCATCCATCCCTGTGAGAGGAGAAGCTGGGTATCTGACCGCCAACCAGGTGACACCCAGAGAAGTCAAGAGAAGGACCGAAGAAGAGAGGGAGTGTAAGAGAGAATGATGGATGGATGAGCATATGGAGTACGTTTGACAGCCTCAGAGAGAGAGAGAGAGAGAGAGCGACATAAGACCTATCTGGGATTCTGTGGCTGTTACTCACGACTTTATTTGTCTTCAGTGGAAATCCATAGGTGTGACAGAGGACTGCTCGACACGCAACTTGACCCACCTGTCCCCCTCCCCTCCATCGCACGCCCCACATACGTTTCTCTGCCAACCTCCCTCCCTCTCCTCCTCCCCTAACTCCTCTGCTGTCAGTTCAGCAGCTTCTTTGGGGATCTCTTTTTATTTTTTATATCTCACAATCCTCTCATCCAGTCCCATTGGCTTGATTTCTGTTATGGCGACATTCCCAGCCCTTTTTGTCACTACGGAAGACGCCTCCTACTTGAATACAGCTCCAACCAGCAGCAGATCTTATTTGGCGAAATAGAAAGATAAAATTGAATAATAAATACTTTTGGGGCCGGGAAGACTGTCTGCAGGTCCACAACCAGTGCAATGGATCAGATTATATTATGTTAAAACTTTGATACAGAACTGACACTGAGCAGACAGACCTCTGGGACAGAAGATGGGACTTCAACTCTATGAAGCGGAGGAAAAGCATTGTCCACCGCCTCATGACAAGGACAGTGGGAATCAAGCTCAAACAGCAAGAGTTCTTATCAAATATTGATGACGACAGGCATGTTGGAAAAGCATGCATCAATGTTCCATTACCTGCACAGTGGAAACAAAACGAACGAAAGAGGCTCTTTGACACCTGAGGAAAAGATCAGGTGGGACTCTTCCTTCTGGAGGACTGAAAAGCAAGTTGAACCATATACAAAGTCAAGGTAAGGATTTATTCTACTTGAGAAGCAAAAGCCACACTTAAAAGCGTCAGAGTTTCAAAGGGACCGCTTCAGTGAAACAGAGACTAACTGCAAACAAATCGGTGCTGCAGCAGGACATTTGAACTGTTTCCCAACAGCGAGAGACCTGGACCAGGAAGAAAGAAGTGTGCCGTGGGAAAGGGAGGGGGTGGAGAAGGAGCTTGGCAGGACGGTGGAGACATGGCGAGGGTACAGGAAGAGCAAAAAAGAAGGAGCATATTGGTTACCCCCCTGGTGCAATGTGTGGTGAGTATGCAAGTCATTAGTTGACAATACTGCACATTACAGTCATATGTAGAGGTTGTGTGTGCATTCGTGTGCTGTCTGCCTGTCTGTCTGTGCATGATGAGTGTCATTGTGTCGCGGTGCTCTATGAGAGGAAAAAGAGAGAAACATGTTATCCGATACAGCTTCTCAATGCTTATCGAATAGACAAAAAGCCAAACAGAGAAAGTGTCACTGAAAATGTTGTTGATCTATGTTGCTCCCACAGGGGTTTGTGTGGAAGGTGAGCTGGGTCAGAGGTCAGGCTGTTGTTGACTCTAAAGCAGGGATGGGCAACTACAGTCTACGGGGGTCAAACCTTTTCCACATCCCTGGCAAACACATCTGATTTAAACTAATTGCATTCTAAACAGAAGATCATGATTAGTTGATTATTGGAGTCAGGTATATTAGCTGGGGGTAAAAGTGTGACATCAATCAGGCCCCTGAGGTCCTGATTTGAACATTTTTGCATGGCTGACAAGTGTGAATTGGCCCCCTGGGTGTATGTCCCTATGTCTGAGAGTGTTCTTCAGAAGCACGTCCATCTATCACTATCAACACAGGGGCTTTCATCCCAGACATCTGGAGACACAGGGCATTTCCACAGGTCAGATTCATTCACAGAGCAGCCAGGGGATGAGGGATTGATCAATCAGAATGTAGCTGGAAGCCACAGGGAAGCAGAGTGGTCTCTGGTCTGTTTTCTCCTTCAATAGCCTCTACATATCCCCCTTGCTTCTTACATTTTATCCTCCAAACACTCTCTGAAATACCACTCAATCACTAACAATCAACTTGTATTTGATTAGATTGAGCCAGTTAAAGCCACCATCTCTCAGTTTCATTGGCTGGAGGAGAGGTGGAGATAGAGGAGCTGCAGATCTAAATAGAAAGACTGCTGCCCCCCCCCCCCCCACCACCACGACAACCACATCCAAATGGTGTTGCCAGTACATTTTAATTTCATTTGTAGAAAAAGGGAGTGAAATTGGAAAGGGCACGATTAACCTGCCACCTCTTGAACATCAAGGAGCAGATCCCAAAAAGAGGTCACTGGTGAAGCTAATGGGAATAACACCGGAAAAGGGCGAAGCGAGGAATTGAATCCAGCCCGGATGCTCTGGTCGGAAGGACGGGTAGTCACTAATCCGAGCGGGGAAAAAGCGAAAGATGAACGAAAGAATGGGAAGCGATCTGACAGTCATCCGTTGGCCCTGGGCGCCACTCTTCCCTCCCACGCTGCCTGTCCATCGGAGCTTATAATGAGGCCCGTGGATGTCTGGGCCGTCATAAGGCTCTGGTTCCTCTGCCATCACTCTTTGTGACTCATCTCGCTGTGTGTGCGCGCGCGTGTGTACCGTTTGTGCGTGTCTGTATATGAGTGTGTGTGTGTCCGTGCTGTTTTAGTAAGGGTTCTAATATAGTGTGTTATAGTGTGATCGTTTTTTGGGAAATGTCAACACCATATCTTTAAAATGAGACAGCCACAGACTCTTGCCACATTATGCAATAACCTCTGCATCAGAGGCAACCGTGTAGTGGTGTGGACTGAGGGAGAGAGAGGGGCAACGGATAGGATGGCAGCATGGTGTCTATTTGGACGTGTTATGTTAGTGCTTTTACATCACTCTATAGGCAAGACAGTCCATGATCATTTAGGTATCGATCAACAAGCATTGTTCACAATGACAGAGGCCTACAAGCCATTCACAAGGCATCCAGTGTCGCTGTGTGATGAAGAGATGATGCAGATAATCTGTCATCCACGTTGGGTGGAATAACAGTATTATCTAAATTGAGAATCCAAAACTTTCAGTAAGGCAATGTATTGAATTGCAGCTCTTTCAATCCATCGTATTGTATTTGCATTGTATAAATAGGATTTTGCTTCCTGTTTTCCACCCCACTGGAATTGTCCTAACTTCTTTCCCCTAAGCATTAGATATATACAGTACGTCAGTGGAGGATGGTGACTTCATAATGGCAGAGGATGGGAGACGCACGGTATAGGCGGAACACACGGAGATGAACAAGTGTGTTTCAAAAATCGTCAAAGACTAATTATTTTAATCTAAAGATTTAAAAATGCATTTATAGTACAATATTATGGGGAATGAGAGGGCTACTTACAGTGTTGGAAAGGGATCAGTGATTAAATGAGGGTATGAGGCATGAGTTAAGGTGTTCAGAGGCTTGACCAGTGCAGGACAGGATTAGACTGGGAAGACAAAAAAACAATAACACAACACACTACACAGTTAGACAAAAGAGCTAAGAATGAGTTAGTCCAAGCAAGGAGTAAAATCATTGATGTGTAATAATGTGATTGTGTATGTGACTGACTCTATATAAAGTCGTGGCCAAACGTTTTGAGAATGACACAAATATTAATTTCCACAAAGTTTGCTACTTCAATGTCTTTAGATATTTTTGTCAGAAGTTACTATGGAATACTGAAATATAATTACAAGCATTTCATAAGTGTCAAAGGCTTTTATTGACAATTACATGAAATTGATGCAAAGAGTCAATATTTGCAGTGTTGACCCTTCTTTTTCAAGACCTCTGCAATCTGCCCTGACATGCTGTCAATTAACTTCTTTGCCACATCCTGACTGATAGCCCATTCGTGCATAATCAATGCTTGGAGTTTGTCAGAATTTGTGGGTTTCTCAATGGGATTAAGGTCTGGGGAGTTTCCTGGCCAAGGATCCAAAATATCGATGTTTTGTTCCCTGAGCCACTTAGTTATCACTTTTGCCTTATGGCAAGGTGCTCCATCATGCTGGAAAAGGCATTGTTCGTCACCAAACTGTTCCTGGATGGTTGGGAGAAGTTGCTCTCGGAGGATGTGTTGGTACCATTATTTATTCATGGCTGTGTTCTTAGGCAAAATTGTGAGTGAGCCCACTCCCTTGGCTGAGAAGCAACCCCACAGATGAATAGTCTCAGGATGCTTTACTGTTGGCACGACACAGGACTGATGTTAGCACTCACCTTGTCTTCTCAAGCTTTTTTTCCGGATGCCCCAAACAATCGGAAAGGGGATTAATCAGAGAAAATGACTTTACCCCAGACCTCAGCAGTCCAATCCCTGTACCTTTTTGCAGAATATCAGTCTGTCCCTGATGTTTTTCCTGGAGAGAAGTGGATTCTTTGCTGCCCTTCTTGACACCAGGCCATCCTACAAAAGTATTGCCTCACTGTGCGTGCTGATGCACTCACACCTGCCTGCTACCATTCCTGAAAAAGCTCTGTACTGGTGGTGCCCAGATCCCACATCTGAATCAACTTTAGGAGACGGTCCTGGCACTTTCATGGGCGCCCTGAAGCCTTCTTCATAACAATTGAACCGGTCTCCTTGAAGTTCTTGATGAGCAGATAAGTGGTTGATTTAGGTGCAATCTTACTGGCAGCAATATCCTTGCCTGTGAAGACCCTTTTTGTGCAAAGCAATGATTATGGCACGTGTTTCCTTGCAGGTAACCATGATTGAAAGAGGAAGAACAATGATTCCAAGCACCACCCTCCTTTTGAAGGTTCATGCCTGTTATTCGAACTCAATCAGCATGACAGATTGATCTCCAGGCTTGTCCTCGTCACACTCACACCTATTTTAACGAGAGAATCACTTACATGATGTCAGCTGGTGCTTTTGTGGCAGGGCTGAAATGCATTGGAAATGTTTTTGGGGGATTCAGTTCATTTGCATGGCAAGGAGGGACTTTGCAATTCATTGTAATTCATCTGATCACTGGAGTATATGCAAATTGCCATCATACAAACTGAGGCAGCAGACTGTACAGCAATGAGAGAAAATTGATAGGGGTACTCTGTTCTTGGAGGGGAAACATTCAATGTGCCAGTGGATGAGCGGGCACATGAGATGTGGCTTCAGTTCATGCCAGGAGAAAGTTGACAATGGTAGTGGAGTAGTCATCACCTCTTAAATCAGGGAACAGGAGGGGACTTAGCTGTAAATACAAATAGCAGGTACATTCCATTACAACTGTGCCATCGTAGGTTTGGACAACGAGTCTCGAAGAACTTAACCTCAGACAACTCAAAATTCATAAAGTTAAACACAGACTGTACATCTCGCCCACTTGACACATCAAAGTAGCTCAAGAAACGTTCCTGAATAAAGCCCTGATCATCCACGTACCTGATGATAACTGACCACTGCAAGCAGATTGGTGCCACCATAGGTTCCAGAGCGGTGGGGCAGTTTTTACCCCCTGGGGCCTGGAGTTTGTCCTTATACGTTAACCTAACTAGGAAAACTCTGGACCCTATAAGGTATGACAGTGCTTATTCAGTTGTAAAATGTTTTCATATGGGCTATGATGGGACCAGTTTTTCCTAATCTGGTCACATGGTTTTAAAAGAAATCTTGAAAAAATCTCCTGGCCCTGGGGGGATGAAAACCCTTTCAAACTGTAGCTACCTTACATTTGTTGACATAAATTATATTTAGGTTAGATTAGGAGGGGGATATCCTCTACCCAGACACATAGATAACAACTCATAGACAATGGAACTCACAGGGCTGAGCTTGCTTTATGCATGTTTGCATCATGCAGGCCTATGCAACTGTAGGCCTTCATCACTATTATGTTGATTCATTATATCCAGTTAATAATTCTGGATTAAAAACATATAAGCAGCCTAGCCACCCCAATTTTGAATATAAACTAAATTTGATTACATTCACATTTTCTAAATACATAACGTTACCAATTATTTTACCCTGACCAGATGAACAGGGCACATAGGCTGTATGCAGCTGCTCTTATTAGTAGTCTACAGTTGATCAGACTGAATAATAGTCTAGTTTTTATCCCGTACTGCATGTCAGATTTCTAATGTTTAGGTGTAGCCTAGGCTGCTGCAACATTTATGTCATTCGTTTTTTCTTGTGTCTGGCGGGAGTGATGTGTTATCATCTTTGCTAAATAAAGACCGGAGGATTTTGAAAATATGCGCTGCATCAACCTCGCTTTAATATTTTAATGGATGATGCGATAGAAGCTATCAAATCATTCATAATTGACAGTCAAAAGTTCAAAATGTTCAGCCATTAAAGCATTGTAACGTGCAATTACGTCTGCAAGCTCCTTGTAGTTGCCCTTGTAGGCAGAACTTTCCCTCTCGTCATGTCCTCTTAAAGCAAATTATTGCTTGCCCAAAAACGCAGTGGTTTTGACAAGCTGCTTGAGAACATCCCTGTTTCTTCTTACTTTCTCGTTGTGTTCCCCAGTTTGAATACCCAGACCTTCGTCCTAATCGATGCAGATTTTTCCCAGAAGCTTGATTCTGATGTGGGCACTTATATGCTCCCTGCTTTTGTTTTGCCGATTAGCTGAACGATCAATGTTCTTCGGGTCACTGTACCCACCTTTCGACCAAGGCTCAGACTTTCCAAACAGCAGACAAGTCCAGCAAAACAGGGGGCTTGATGAAAGGCTCCCTGTTAACCAGCTATACTTTTGATACCAGTAGGTATTGAACACCCTCACCTTTTCATCCTTCTTCATGAAACTGATCTCAGGCAGAGGTCGACCCTCGCTTTTAATTCACACCTTTTTCGTTTGCCCCAATGAATGAAAGGGGTTCTTCAACGAAAAGTCGACAACATTTCCAGCCACGTTGGCCAGTCTACCATTCTGGTGGAGAAAACTGCACACTCACGCTGGTAGCTACAGTGCCTTGCAAAAGTATTCATCCCTCTTGCAGTTTTTCCTATTTTGTTGCATTACAACCTGTAATTTAAATGAATTTTTATTTTGATTTCTTGTAATGGACATACCATTTTTTCTCCAAAATGGTGAAGTGAAATTTAAAAAATAACTTGATTTAAAAAAGTATTTAAAAAAATAAACTGAAAAGTGGTGCGTGCATTTATATTCATTCACCCCCTTTGCTACGAAGCCCCTAAATAATATCTGGTGCACCCAATTATCTTCAGAAGTCACATAATTAGTTAAATAAAGTCCACCTGTGTGCAATCTAAGTGTCACATGACCTGCCAAATGATCTCAGTATATATACACCTGTTCGAAAAGGCCTGAGTCTGCAACACCACTAAGCAAGGGGCACCACCAAGCAAGCGGCACCATGAAGACCAAGGAGCTGTCCAAACAGGTCAGGGACAACATTTTGGAGAAGTACAGATCAGGGTTGGGTTATAAAAAAATATCAGAAACTTTTAACATCCCACGGAGCACCATTAAATCCATTATAAAAGAAATGGCAAGAATATGGCACCATAACAAACCTGCCAAGAGAGGCCCACCCACCAAAACTCAGGCAAGGCAAGGAGGGAATTAATCAGAGAGGCAACAAAGAGACAAAAGATAACCCTGAAGAAGCTGCAAAGCTCCACAGTGGAGATTGGAGCATCTGTCCATAGGACCACTTTGTGCCGTACACTCCACAGAGCTGGGCTTTACGGAAGATTGGCCATAAAAAAGCCATTGCTTAAAGAAAAAAATAAGCAAACGTTTGGTGTTCGTCAAAAGGTATGTGGGCTACTCCCCAAAAATATGGAAGAAGGTACTCTGGTCAGATGAGACTAAAATTTAGCTTTTTGGCCACAAGGAAAATGCTATGTCTGGCGCAAACCCAACATCTCTCATCACCCCGAGAACACCATCCCCACAGTGAAGCATGATGGCAGCAGAATCATGCTATGGGGATAATTTTCCTTGACAGGGACTGGGAAACTTGTAAAAATTGAAGGAATGATGGCTGGCGTTAAATACAGGGAAATTCTTGAGGGAAACCTGTTTCAGTCTTCCAGAGATTTGAGACTGGGATGGAGGTTCAACTTCCAGCAGGACAATGACCCTAAGCATACTGCTAAAGCAACACTCGAGTGGTTCAAAGGGAAACATTTAAATGTCTTGGAATGTCCTAGTCAAAGCCCAGAACTCAATCCAATTGAGAATGTACACCAGCGGATCCCATCCAACTTGAAGGAGCTGGAGCAGTTTTACCTTGAAGGATGGGCAAAATTCCAGTGGCTAGATGTACCAAGCTTATAGAGACATACCCCAAAAGACTTGCAGCTGTTATTGCCACCATTGTCATGGCTCTACAAAGTATTGACTTTGGGGGGGAGGTATAGTTATGCACGTTGAGCACGCTTAAGTTTTCTGTTTCTTGTTTGTTTATTTGTCACAATAAAAAATATTTTGCATTTTCAAAGTGGTAGGCATGTTGTGTAAATCAAACAATACAAACCCCCGAAAAATCCTTTTTAATTCCAGGTTGTAAGGCAACAAAATAGGAAAAATGCCAAGGGGGGTGAATACTTTCACAAGCTAGCTGTCCTCTGGCTGCAGCATTGTGCTACCCCAGACAGTTCTGTTGAAGGTACTGTAGACCTTCATTGCAAAACAGTGTATTTTAACCAATTATTTGGTGACATATGAATATATACAGTTGAAGTCGGAAGTTTACATACATGTAGGTTGGAGTCATTAAAACTAGTTTTTCAACCACTCCACAAATTTCTTGTTAACAAACTACAGTTTTGGCAAGTCGGTTAGGACATCTACTTTGTTCATGACACAAGTAATTTTTCCAACAATTGTTTACAGACAGATTATTTCACTTATAATTCACTGTATCACAATTCCAGTGGGTCAGAAGTTTACATACACTAAGTTGACTGTGCCTTTAAACAGCTTGGAAAATTCCAGAAAATTATGGCATGGCTTTAGAAGCTTCTAATAGGTTAATTGACATCATTTGAGTCAATTGGAGGCGTACCTGTGGATGTATTTCAAGGCCTACCTTCAAACTCAGTGCCTCTTTGCTTGACATCATGGGAAAATCAAAAGAAATCAGCCATGACCTCAGATTTGTTTTTTAGACCTCCACAAGTCTCGTTCATCCTTGGGAGCAATTTGCAAACGCCTGAAGGTATCACGTTCATCTGTACAAGTAATAGTACGCAAGTATAAACACGATGGTCACACGCAGCCGTCATACCGCTCAGGAAGGAGACGCCGTCTGTCTCCTAGAGATGAACGTACTTTGGTGTGAAAAGTGCAAATCAATCCCAGAACCGCTCAGCGCTCAGCAAGGAAGAAGCCGCTGCTCCAAAACCGCCATAAAAAAGCCAGACTACGGTTTGCAACTGCACATTGGGACAAAGATCGTACTTTTTGGAGAAATGTCCTCTGGTCTGATGAAACAAAAATAGAACTGTTTGGCCATAATGGCCATCATTATGTTTGTAGGAAAAAGGGGGAGGCTTGCAAACCGAAGAACACCATCCCAACTGTGAAGCACAGGGGTGGCAGCATCATGCTGCAGGAGAGACAGGTGCACTTCACAAAATAGATGGCATCATGAGGTAGGAAAATTATGTGGATATATTGAAGCAACATCTCAAGACATCAGTCAGGAAGTTAAAGCTTGGTCGCAAATGGGTCTTCCAAATGGACAATAACCCCAAGCATACTTCCAAAGTTGTGGCAAAATGGCTCAAGGACAACAAAGTCAAGGTATTGGAGTGGCCGTCACAAAGCCCTGACCTCAATCCTATAGAACATTTGTGGACAGAACTGAAAAAGAGTGTGTGAGCAAATAGGCCTTACAAACCTGGCTCAGTTACACCAGCTCTGTCAGGAGGATTGGGTCAAAATTTGCCCAACTTTTATTGTGGGAAGCTTGTGGAAGGCTACCCTAAACATTTGAACCAAGTTAAACTATTTAAAGGCAATGCTTCCAAATACTAATTGAGTGTATGTATACATCTGAGCCACTGGGAATGTGATGAAAGAAATTAAAGCTGAAAGAAATCATTCTCTCTACTATTATTCTGACATTTCACATTCTTAAAATAAATTGGTGATCCTAACTGACCTAAGACAGGGAATTCTTACTAGGATTAACTGTCTGGAATTGTGAAAAACTGAGTTTAAATGTTTTTGGCTAAGGTGTATGTAAACCTCCGACTTCAACTGTATAAAATATAGTTTTATCTGAAAAGGATAACTTTTTTAAAATGTTTCACTATTTACATTTTTCATTCAATTTCACTGAGGAGTATGGTCCTCCCCTTCCTCCTCTGAGGAGCCTCCACTGCAGTAATTATTGATATGCATTTATTGAAACATTACCTATTCTCATCGGCATTCTTCAGTAAAGGTATCAGCTCTGAGTTAAAATGGAGAGTTTCTATGTTAAGTGCTGTCTTATACTGTAAGTGGTTGGTCAATGTTTCAGGCCAGATGGATCTGTCTGAAAGCCCCAGAGCCCATGATATGTCGTACTTCTGTAAAATAAGCATTATGCAACATGCAAATCTCATGATTATTTTAAGATGAGAGACAATGTGTGACAGACCGATGAAAGATAGAGCGGGGAGCAAATCTGAGGTTCGGCATGTCTCTGCGGTTTTTATCTCTGTGTTCAAGGCTGTAAACCATGCCATTGTAATTTCTTCGGTGCACATATCCAGCACTAATATGCTATCCTTTGACAAATGTTTGTGTTTCGTCCCACAAGAGAAGCGTTTACAGTCAACATACCATGGGCTCTGGGGCTTTCAGACAGATCCTTCTGGCCTGAAACATTGACCAACCACTTACAGTATAGTACCAAGACAATGTTGTTGTCGAAACAACTTGCCTTTTGGAAAAGCAACATTGAATACAGAACTAGTCAGGTATCCAGGCTGTAATGGCAGATATGATAGTAAGAGGCGGTTTCATCCATTTCAAATGAGACACCTTACACAGCTGCCAATTAGTGATACCTTTCTGTTGTTCATTCGATTGGTGCATCTCATTACTCACGCTCATGCTTACCAACCATACCTCCATGCCACAACATAACTCTGAGCACGTTGTGCTTCTGGTTTGTTTCTCCCCAATTCTGACGACTGAAGACTTGGCATCGCACAAGTGGCTGAGCTGTGTATGCATCCCTCCATTGGAGAGAGATATATTTTAATCCTTTTATGGGGGCATACACTTTAAGCTAGTTCCAGCCTCTATGGGTGCTAGAAGGCATAGACCACTTAAATGCAGGACCAAAATAAACCACATCTCCTAAATATACACTACATGACCAAGAGTATGTGGACACATGCTCATCAAACATCTCATTCCAAAATCATGGGCATCATTGTCACGATCGTCGTAAGAAGCGGACCAAAGCGCAGCGTGGTGTGAATGCATCATTTTAATGGAAGACGAAAACACGAAGTAAACTGAACAAAACAATACATGAACAACGACCGTTAAGCTATATATGAAATGTGCTGACACAAGCAACTAACAGACAATCACCCACAATGACAAAACAGGCTACCTAAATATGGTTCCCAATCAGAGACAATGACTAACACCTGCCTCTGATTGAGAACCATATCAGGCCAAACACAGAAACAGACAAACTAGACATACAACATAGAATGCCCACTCAGATCTCACCCTGACCAAACAAAACATATAAACATGCAAAGCAAACTATGGTCAGGGCGTGACAGTACCAAGGTGCGGACTCCGGCCGCAAAACCAAAACCTATAGGGGAGGATCTGGGTGGGCATCTGTCCGCGGTGACGGTTCTGGCGCTGGACGTGGACCCCACTCCACCATAGTCTTAGTCCGCTTCTGTGGCCACCTAGGAACGGCGACCCTCGCCGCCAACCTAGGACTGGCAACCCTACTAAAGGGCCCCACTGGACTGAGGGGCAGCTCCGGACTGAGGGGCAGCTCCGGACTGAGGGGTAGCTCAGGACTGAGGGGTAGCTCAGGACTGGCTGACGGCTCTGGCAGCCCCTGGCTGGCTGGCGGCTCTGGCAGCCCCTGGCTGGCTGGCGGCTCTGGCAGCTCCAGGCTGGCTGGCGGCTCTGGCAGCTCCCAGGTGGCTGGCGGCTCTGGCAGCTCCTGGCTGACTGACGGCTCAGGACAGACTGGCGGCTCTGACGGCTCAGGACAGACTGGCGGCACTAGCAGCTCAGGACAGACGGAAGACTCTAGCAGCTCAGGACAGACGGAAGACTCTAGCAGCTCAGGACAGTCGGGAGACTCTAGCAGCTCAGGACAGACGGGAGACTCTAGCAGCTCAGGACAGACGGGAGACTCTAGCAGCTCAGGACAGATGGGAGACTCTAGCAGCTCAGGACAGATGGGAGACTCTAGCAGCTCTGGACAGACGGGAGACTCTAGCAGCTCTGGACAGATGGGAGACTCTAGCAGCTCTGGACAGACGGGAGACTCTGGCAGCGCTGGAGAGAAGGAAGGCTCTGGCAGCACTGGACAGACGGGAGACCCTGTAGGCAGAAGACGGAGAGACAGCCTGGTGCGGGGGGCTGCCACCGGAGGGCTGGTGCGTGGAGGTGGTACTGGATAGATCGGACCGTGCAGGCGCACTGGAGCTCTTGAGCACCGAGCGTACCCAACCTTACCTGGTTGAATGCTCCCCATAGCCCGACCAGTGCGGCAAGGTGGAATAGGCCGCACTGGGCTGTGTTGGCGAACCGGGGACACCATGCGTAAGGCTGGTGCCATGTATGCCGGCCCGAGGAGACGCACTGGAGACCAGAAGCGTAGAGCCGGCTTCATGGCACCTGGCTCGATGCCCACTCTAGCCCGGCCAATACGAGGAGCTGGAATGTACCACACCGGGCTATGCACCCGCACCGGGGACACCGTGCGCTCCACAGCATAACACGGTGCCTGCCCGGTCTCTCCGGTAAGCACAGGAAGTCTGCGCAGATCTTCTACCTGGCTTCGCCACACTCCCTGTGTTCCCCCCAATACATTTTTGGGGCTGCCTCTCGGGCTTCCTACCGCACCGCCGTGCTGACTACATTCGCCGGTATCCCTCCTCACACTGCTCCAGAGAATCCCAGGTGGGCTCCGGCACTCTCCCTGGGTCGACCGCCCACCTGTCTATCTCCTCCCAAGTAGGGACACAGTCCAGATCTCGCTCCCATGTCCAGAAATCCTGACATCGCTGCTGCTGCTGCCCGTTACCACGCCGCTTGGTCCTTTTGTGGTGGGTGATTCTCTATGTTAGTTGCTTGTGGCAGCACAGTTCTTATTATAGCTTCACGGTCGTATTTGTTTACTGTTTTGTATTCAGTGTTCAGTGCTTTCTTTAATTAAAGTATCATCATGAACACATACCACGCTGCATTTTGGTCCGCTTCTTACGACAATCGTGACAATCATGGGCATTAATATGGAGTTGGTCCTCCCTTTGCTACTGTAACAACCTCCACACTTCTGGGAAGGCTTTCTACTAGATGTTGGAACATTTCTGTATTAGTGAGGTCAGGCAATGATGTTGGGCGATTAGACCTGGCTCGCAGTAGGCCTTCCAATTCATCCCAAAGGTGTTTGATGGGGTTGAGGTCAGGGCGCTGTACAGGCCAGTCAAATTATTCCACACCGATCTTGACAAACCATTTCTGTATGGACCTCGCTTTGTGCACGGGGGCATTGTCATGCTGAAACAGGAAAGTGCCTACCCCAAACTGTTGCCACAAAGTTGGAAGCACAGAATCGTCTATGATGTCATTGCATGCTGTAGCGTTAAGATTTCCCTTCACTGGAACTAAGGGGACTAGCCCAAACCATAAACAACAGCCCCAGAGCATTAGTCCTCCTCCACCAAACTTTACAGCATTCGGGCAGGTAGCATTCCCCTGGTATCCGCCAAAACCAGATTTGTCTGCCAGACTGCCATATGGTGAAGCGGGATTCATCACTCCAGAAAATGTGTTTCCACTGTTCCAGAGTCCAATGTGGCAAGCTTTACACCACTCCAGCCGACACTTGGCATTGTGCATGGTGATCTTAGGCTTGTGTGCAGCTGCTCGGCCATGGAAACACATTTCAGGAAGCTCCAGACAAACAGTTATTGTGCTGACGTTGCTTTCGGGGGCAGTTTGGAACTCGGTAGTGACTGTAGCTACGCGCTTCAGCACTCGGTGGTCTCATTCTGTGAGCTTGTGTGGCCTACTACTTCGTGGCTGAGCCGTTGTTGCTCCTAGACATTTCCACTTCACAGTAACAGCACAGTTGACTGGGCAGCTATAGTAGGGCAGAAATTTGACAAACTGACTTGTTGGAAAGGCATCCTATGACGGTGCCACAGTGAAACTCACTGAGCTCTTCAGTACGGGCCATTCTACTGACAATGTTTGTCTATAGAGATTGCACGGCGGGTGTACTCAATTTTATACACACGTCAGCAACGGCTGTGGCTGAATAGCCAAATCCACTCATTTGAAGGGGTGTCCACCTACTTTTCACCATGTAGTGTAACTCTTTCTTTTACTCTGTTTCACTTTCATTATTCCTTCATATTTCCACCTCTGGCTGAATACATAATGTTGTGGCACAAGGAGAGACAGCACAGCCCAGCCCAACCCACAGCCAGGAAAAACTTGAGGCTGCACAAAGCCTTGTAATGGAAGGTTTTACTGTATTTTTTCGATCATGTGTACAGTAACACTTCTCTCCTGCGGTTTGCCAGTAACACCACAATAGTAGTAACAAACAACATAAGAATGGATCTCTACTCGTTGACAGTAATTAGCATGATTGATTTAACTGGCAATTAGTGTTGAGTAAAACTGGGAACATTCTGTTATCAACCTCCTCTCTGAGCAGCGGTGACCCGGAGTTCTCTGGACCTGCCGTGCAGGTGTGCGTGCTCGCATGATTCCTCAAGGTGAACGGTCCGATGTCGCCAACACTTCATCAATAACTAGCTCCGATCTCTCTTTAGTGCTTAAAAGGTTTGACTGGAAGCCAGCAGCAGTTGTTTGTGAACTAAAAGATAGCTCCTTATCGAGCTCAGTGTACAGAGGGCAATCCAATAGAACTCTACCTGCCGCTGCTAAAATGGGAGAGGGAGCAGGGCAAGGTACTTAGTACTATAGATGTACACACAATTACATTGGACTATCTCTCAAAACCTTTCCCCATTACACTTGAGATGTAAAGTGCTCAGATGTGCAGTCCATTAGTAGACCATGTCCTCTGTGTCTTCAGAAAATGTATTTTTTAAACGGAGGAGTCTGAGCTTGGAGATTTTGGGGGTTGCCTTTGAAGAGGTTTCAGAACAATGAAACATCAAGAAGCTTCCATTAGAGTCTTGCAGAGAAAACGTCTGGACTGAGCTGCTGTTTTGGTCTCATTTGAACGCCGTTTATCGATACTAGTTTATATATTTTTAATGATACTAGTAATAGTTTTCAGTTGACTCTAATGGGGACTGCAGATGGAGGTCCACCCAGGCTCTGCTATGCAAGTAGCCTCAGTACTGTTCTCTCTGTCTCTAACTCCGCTGTACTCGCGCTCTTTAACGAGCAAATTCAAGTGCATTAATCATCGATGGCGTCTCGCTCGGGTCCCTTATGATATTAATGTTGCAGGGCGACGTCTTGTAACCTCAGCGAGCCGCTGAACCATCACTAATACATGCTTTCTGAACAGGCCTGTATTGTGTGCAGACTGGCTAAGATAGAACATTGCTAAGGACTCGAACTAAGCGGGTTACACATTCTCTTTTACTGATGATGGTTGTGAATATGCCTCCGATTGGGCTGGCTGCCATGTCAATCACAGTGTCTGGGCCATTGAGGGATTTTCCAATAGAGCATCAATTTCCTATCATCTACCTCAGTCCAATGTGGATCTTAAAGAATAGGTTAGTGTAATCCATATGCTGTGGTGGGTAAATGAGGAACATACAGTATATGCCTGCAACTTGTATGTGGAGCGATATATCCAAAGAAAGTGTTTTAATACCATCTACACACAATTATTTTCAATGCTGGTTGATGCTTGTAAAGATAACATACAGTATGTTGGGTTGGTAATTCCTTGGTTATAGGACAATAGGCATCACGTTGCTACGGGTTTTCTCAGTGACACTGGAGCTGGGCTAGGGAGCACATACCGTGACTCATCCCCACCCATCCCATCAGATCCCTGTCCACTGTCAGCATCCAGTGACTCACTGTTACACATGGGGCTTTGGGTATGGAGTGAACAACAGAGCGCCAGTAGGCTATCAGTTGCACGTAAATTCAGTTATGATGAGATCCAATAAAGCTGGATAAGTCAAAGTGGAGTGCAGAACTGAGAACCAATACCTGGATGTAGACAGGAAAAGCCTATTTCAATGTTAATGTTCCACTGGAGACACTTTAAAACCATTGTAGCCTGTTTGTTTCCGTTGCATCAAGAGGTAGTGTGGTGTCTATTGAGAACACTGCTGAAGACCGCCACATCTCTCCTTCTATTTCTGTTTTACTATCTTTGTTCTTTATACCCCTTCCCCCTCTACTTTTTCTTTATTTAGTTTTCTTCTTCTTCATCATCTCTCTCTCTCTCTCTCTCTCTCTCTCTTTCTCTCTCATCATCATTTGGCAGGGGAACAGTCTTTTTTCTCCTCCCCCTCTGAGAGGCCAGCGTGGGGAGGACTCACCGGGGCCATGTGTGAGTGAGTGACTCCCTGGCTGGGGCCTGGAGCGAGGAGGTGCCACATGTATTTCCCCCTAATTGGGTTGGAAATAATCGCGTTTCACCGCTGAATGGCTAAGTCACATCAGAGCAGAGGGAGGGAGACATCAGTGTCTCCCAGGCCTCACCGGGGCCCCCTATGCTGCCACAACTTCGGTTGACTCCTATATTGTTTATTCTGTTTGGCCCTGTGTTGTGCAGCGAGAAGCCAACAAGTGCAGTACAGGAGAAAGTTTGTTTTTGTCTTGTCACAAATTGACCTGGGCTCACTTCTTGTAAGCTGCATCAGTAAGAGCATTCCACAGACACCTACTACAATATGTCCTCTCTACTTCAGTCCACTTGAATGGCCCCTCATTGACAAAGTAGCACAGAACTGTCATTCCCATGATGAGGCTGGAATTGGACGATAAAAACGTTCAGTTTCACATGAGCATCATCTTGAATTAACACATGGGGCTGTTGCATGGAAAAGGGACAGGAGCAGGGACCCTGGGCTGGCCAGCCCAACATCTCACTGTCATGCTGGAACCATAGCAAGGGTTAACCAAATATGGGTAATCATAAGAAAAAAGTCAAGCTTGATTTTGTTCTTCATTAACTTTTCATCCCTTGAATCATGTGAAATGCCAGCTTGTCTAAAATTAAACGTAATCAATGTCTGTCTGTCTGTCTGTCTGTCTGTCTGTCTGTCTGTCTGTCTGTCTGTCTGTCTGTCTGTCTGTCTGTCTGTCTGTCTGTCTGTCTGTCTGTCTGTCTGCCTGCCTGCCTGCCTGCCTGCCTGCCTGCCTGCCTGCCTGCCTGCCTGCCTGCCTGCCTGCCTGCCTGCCTTCTAATGTTTGAATTGGAGACCTCTACATAAAGTACAGCATAAACACATACAATGGTAAATGGTAGTATCCCACTCATCTCTCTCCTCCCCTCTGTAGGCATAGCACCCTGTGGGGGTGGGGCTCACTAATGGTAAACATGGTCCCCCACGGCCGGCATGTCTGCCACGCCCACGACACAGACCCTGTGGATGACCAAGAGGAGCGCATCCTGGCCGTGCTGGGGATCATCGGGACCGTGCTCAACCTGTTAGTGGTCATCTTCGTCTACATATACACCACCATCTGACAACCACCACCACCACCGCAACCTTCCAACCAGTACTGGACCACGGTCCAGGCTAACACACACATCACCAAGGGAGAGGGGAACGCAGCGCAGTGACAGGAAGAAAATGGAGGTGGACCAAGAAGGAGTAGGACCAAGCCCGTCAAGACCAGCAGTGTCATTGAGCTTTGCCCCCCAAAATCGAAGCAGTGCCTGACCATACCGCCGTCCATTCCATCTTTAGGCTCAGAAGGGTGAGGAAGAGCAGGCGTATTCATGTGCAGACATTTTGATATCAAAAACATAGGAAACTTCCACCGCTTCTTTGATGACGATTCTATTGTTTTGTACAGACCCTCTCGCGTGTATTTCTTTGTAGAGTTCACCCTGTTTGATTATTAATTGGCCACACATTTTCCTAACCGTACTCTATTGTTGGCCATTTTGTTCTGAATTCACACTTTATGGTTGGCTAGTGTTAACATTTGTCAACAAGCACAAAGACCCTCCCCATTGTGGAAGGGATGGAGGATTTTATCCTGGTCAAAACGGCATTGTCACCTGGACCACATTCCAACGCTGAAAGATATGACATTCACCCTGACATAGTGAAAAAGAGAGGCTGTTTATTGAGTCCCCAATATCACTGCACTGTACGTGGAGCAGGCCTCAATATTCACTTCATCCTCAACATACTCTTTTCTACTAACAAGCTCAAACCTGAGAAGACATGACACCATGAGAATGTCCATGGAACTCTTGCTTCATACACCTGTTTGATACACACGTTTCATCTAGTGATTATAAATGATAGCTGCAATAACAAAAGAGACTGATAAGAGTCAAAGCTAATTTATATCATTATTAAACATTTATGATCATTATATTTCCCCACATTCATGTATGACGCTGTAATTCATTTGATTTTATCTTTGGAATGTAATGTGCTTTCACAGAAACTATCCCTCACTCCCATTGTAGCCAACATGCCAATTTCAATTGAAAAGTTGAGTATCTATCTATTGGGTTTCCATTTGACAATTGATGTCAGAGTATTTAACTGGCAGGGCATCAGATGAAGCTTTGAGATCCTGCTGTGCTGTGTAGCCTAGCATTACATGGTCACCTCCGCGAGTTTCACTCATACACTAGTATAGCACATTTGTTTTGCCCCAATTGCCAACCTGGCTGCAAAACCACATCTCAAGTCAATCGCCAGTGCTTCCAAAAGAGTTCAGTACTGGAACAGAACACAGACCCACACTCCTCACCTTGAAAAAAACATTTGCCTTACTGATGTCATCGAAGAGACACTTTGGTAGCTGAAATGGAAAATGCTTCCTGATGCTTTTTTAACACCATCACTGTATATTGGTATAAGGACATGATTCCAGTTCACTATGCCGTCCCACTGAGCTTCTACACTGAAGTGAATTGGAGTGAATAGTAATGGGGATGGACAGAATGGACTCTATTGCCTGATTAACTTACTTAAACTACCCAATACCGTGGCATGTTTGGGCTGATTGTTGTTTCACAGAACAGGGCTCCGGGCAGCCGAGCGGAAATGGAGGAAAACTCGCCTCCCTGCGGACCTGGCATCCTTTCACTCCCTCCTCTCTACATTTTCCTCTTCTGTCTCTGCTGACTCTAAATTCCAAGCATCTGCCTCGAACCCTAGGATGCCACCTTCTCCTCCCTCCTGAATCCTCCTCCCCCTCCCCCTCCTCCCTCTCTGCAGATGACTTCGGGAAAGAAGGTCCTCCGATCCTCGAAGTCAAATGACACCGAACACTGCCCTACCCTGTGCACCTCTTTCTCCCCTCTCTCTCCAGATGAAATCTCGTTTTGACGGCCGGCCGCCCAACAACCTGCCCGCTTGACCCTATTCCTCCTCTCTTCTCCAGACCAAACCTTCTCCCTTACCTCACCTCGCTCATTTGACCGCTGGCTACCCTTCTGTCTTCAAGAGGCTGGATGATCCCTCCGATGTCAACAACTACAGACCAGTAAAAACTCTTGAACGTGCCGTCCTTGGCCAGCTCTCCCGATCTCTCTCAGAATGACTTCTTGATCCAAATCAGTCAGGTTTCAAGACTAGTCATTCAACTGAAAAACTGCTAAAGCTACTGTCTCATCCTTCTAGACCTTGGCTGGATACTGTGAACCATCAGATCCTCCTCTCCACCCTCTCCGAGGGGCATCCAGTTCACTGGCGTCCTAGACAGCTGGTGGCGTGGCGAGAATCTGTCTCCTCACCACGCGCTACCACTGGCTATCTGTAGGCCCTCTCCTATTCTATACACCAAGTGATAACCTCATGGTCTCTCCTATCATTGCTATGCACATCATGACCAGGTGGCGACTGTGTCTGGCAGACATATGTGATGACGGATCACCATCAAGCTGAACCTCGGCAAGACGGAGCTGCTCTTCCTCCCGGGGAAGGACTGCCCGTTCCATGATCTCGCCAACGGTTGACAACTCCATTGTGTCCTCCTCCCAGAGCGCTAAGAACCTTGGCGTGATCCTGGACAACACCCTGTCGTTCTCAACTAACATCAAGATACATGACTGTCCGCAAGCATGCACAGGAAGCAGCGCAGGTCCTAATCCAGGCACTTGTCATCTCCCGTCCTGCAACTCGCAAAAAAGAACTGTTCCCAAGTTCTCTCACGTCACCCCGCTTACCGCACTGGCTTCCAGTGTTTCCGCAACTCACTGAATAACAAGGCACCCTCCAACAGCAGTCTTTTTGTGGTGCAAACTCCTCACGCCCAGGACAGCGGAGTCACAAAAACACCTGATTTGACTTGCCAGGGGCTGGATGATTAGTTGACAAGTAAAATCAGGTGTACTTGTCCTGGGCCACAACAAAAATATATACTGTCGGGGGGGGGGGGGTACTCGAGGACCGGGCACTGGTCTAGGCTGTAGTGCATGGCTATGTATACTAAGTGATATACGACATCATGCAGCTGTACTGTGTCCTATATCATAACAACACAAAGATACTGACTGTAAGCATGCTTCAAATTCCCAAAAAACTGTTTACACACAGCTAACCACTGAATAACAAAGCTTGTTAAAACAAGTCTTTACAGTGCGACGCATCACTAGAAAATGGAGTCGACCATCCTTTCTTTGTGTGTGTGTGTGTGTGTATGGGTGTGTACGATATAGTCCGGTATATAGTTAGCTAGCTGCAGTGCAGGGCTTTCTGACATTATAGAGCTTTGGCTTTGGACCAGGCAAGAAGTAACCAGGGACCAATGGGAGAGAAGAGCCCGGAGCAGACTCAAGACCATCTGCTGTCCCTGTGGACAGTGGCACCTCCTCAACCCAGAACAGAGCCAGAGCCCGAATGGCTTCCTTCTCCGTCTCATTATTCCACTACTTAAACTGAACTGACAGAAGTACTTCAATTCAGGGACTCGTGGGTAAAAATGGAACCTCAGAATGTGAGTTTGCTCAGAATTTCTCAGCACCATTCATTTCACCAGTTTGCATACGGTATTTAGGGTAGAAAAATCACTCCGTTTGTGCATCCTTTTATTAAAATCAAAATGTATTTTTGTTTTATTTCACATTGGTGTGATGCTGCACCGGTTATTTTTGCCACCGTGTACGTTTCATTGAATTGTATCTTCTGTCTATGCAGTGGGTTTGGTTTTGTTTCCCAGACTTTAACTCGGACAATTCAACTTGATTCATGATGTATGAGTGACCTGCATTTTGGGACTAAAGGGAATATTTGGTGGATGATTCAGATGTGTCTGAACAGGATGAACATGTTTCACCCCTCTTTCTTATTTGAAAGTCATGAAATATTGAAATACGGAAATATTGGATAGTTCCGTACAAAGGATCGAAACTCATCTTTTGCCAGGGTTATAAGTTATGTTAAAGGTTAAAAGGGGAGGATGGGGCATTATAACGGAGCATTATATTTCTGCATTTCCATGCAGTTGTCTAACTCTATGTATTTGTGTTTGCAAAATTGTGCTATATTACAATGTTGCTACCAAAAGTGTATATATCCTGAGAATAAAATGAATGCCATGAAATCAGATATATTTTTATGTAGTGTTTATATTACAGTAGTATTCAAATACAAATGGAAAATGGTACCACTTCCTAAAGTTGTATTATGGTCTAAAGCAAAGGCCATGTTTCCAACATAATCAACTAGACAAGTACACCATACACATGCATTACAAACACTATAAAGTGTCCAGTTGGTGGCGGCAATACACCTTTTTGTGTGTAGTTCGCCATAAAACCTCACAGAAGAAGAAGTGAAATAGGAAGTGAGTTGGTCAGTAGGTGGAAGCCATTCTAAATGCATGCAAAGATGATCTATCATATTGACAAGATGCTGACACAGCCCAGCAGGCAGGTGTCCATGTTCCCCATTATACATTTCAACACAAACTCCATTTGCTCTCACCGAAGATGTTCTATTACGTAATGTCTCCACATTAAATGTGATAGGAAATTGAACAGAATGAAAGGTTATGCGTGTATTCCCATTGGATTAAAATGTATTTTTGTTGTTGTTGTGGGCTTGCTTTTCTTTGGGAACGAACTCTAAGATCTGAATTTAATTATTTTTGAGAAGCTTGGATTTAAAGGCCATTTTTGTTTGAACTGAATCACTTTGACTTTGTTGCAGGTTTGCGTGACTGACACCTTGGCCTGCTGTAACTATATATGTTTGTGAGTGAGACGCTAGTAAAATTCCTGAACTAAGTGTTTTCATCATTCTAGAACAACGCTGCAATGTGTGTGGACCCAAGAAGAACAGGAAGACACAGTACACATGCATCAAGTGCAAAACATACATTTGCAACACACAGTAAAACTCTGTCCCTCATGCGGTGTGTAGTTTGTGTTCAATGGGGCTCATTTATCATTTCCAATAAAATACTGTATGTAAAATGTGTCAGTTTGTTCAGTTCAAAGCAATAAACATCAATAGTGATGAAAACCTCGTTTCATTTATATTTTTTCAAGATAAAAATGATTTATTACAACTATGTCCTGATTATAATTGATTTTTGTTTTCAAAAATCACATTAGATAAAAAAAAACAGTGCTTTTATTGGTAAATGTGATCTAGCAGAGGTAAATGGCAAATATTAAGCATGTACAGTGGGGCAAAAAAGTATTTAGTCAGCCACCAATTGTGCAAGTTCTCCCACTTAAAAAGACGAGAGAGGCCTGTAATTTTCATCATAGGTACACTTCAAATATGACAGACAGAATTAGAAAAAAATCCAGAAAATCACATTGTAGGATTTTTTATGAATTTATTTGCAAATTATGGTGGAAAATAAGTATTAGTTTAGTTTCGCCTCCCTACCACTGAGGAAGTACAGTTCCCGCGCAGCCCAGTCAAAACTGTTCGCTGCTCTGGCCCCCCAATGGTGGAACAAACTCCCTCACGACGCCAGGACAGCGGAGTCAATCACCACCTTCCGGAGACACCTGAAACCCCACCTCTTTCAGGAATACCTAGGATAGGATAAAGTAATCCTTCTCACCCCCCCTTGAAAGATTTAGATGCACTATTGTAAAGTGGCTGTTCCACTGGATGTCTTAAGGTGAACGCACCAATTTGTAAGTTGCTCTGGATAAGAGCGTCTGCTAAATGACTTAAATGTAAATGTAAATGTAACTTAATAGTTTCCACGGCAACGACTTGTCTTACATTTCAATGTTCATTTCCCTATATCACATTCTCACCCAGCAGAATCCACCAGTCGGAACACATCAGTAGCCATGATTCACACCTAATTTAAACGGGACCGTGGAAGGGGGCACCTCCTTACAACATAGACACATGCATACAAACACGCACAGCACTGATTATATCATTATCTCTGATGGAAAGGTGAGTTCCAGGACAGAAACGTGGTAGTATGTTTTGCCTTTGACCAGATCAGATGTTACCTACCTGATCAATGTGTCCTCCATTACTCTCGAGTACACTATAATCAGGATGTTCACATCTGATCAAAAGCAAACACACTACCACTTTTCTAAGCTGGAATTCACCTAACCGGCTAGCTAGCTACCTAACTTGCAAATCTGGGTTAGTTAGCTGTCAATATCATTGTGCGAGTTGAAATTAGTTGGCTAGTTAGCTAATGTTAGCTAGCTAGTTTGAGTTGAAAAATGATTGAAGGCACCCTGTGCCCCCACCCCTAGAGCTACCGTGCTTCCACTCAGGACCTAACCGATTTATCTTGTGTGATCTGTTTTTCCTTTCTTTTCCATCATCCTTCTGCAGCAAGGGTTTATTTGAGTTCCCCTTGTTGTGCTTCTATTGATTTGTTGTCCCTAACTGTTATCTATAGTTAACTCTTGTGTGTGAGTTAACTCTCTCTCGCTCTCAAAGCTGGAGTCCACAAAAAAAAATCTTGGTACCACTGATAAGGGTTCAGTGAAATAGCTAAGGTTCCATTCCGGGCCTTGAGACGGAGGTCTGTGTGCTTTTAGGCATTTGCCCTGTGTCTTGTGCATTGTGTCTGTCACCATAGAAAATTGCATGTCATTGATTTCAACACAAAGACTTTATCTCCTTTGGTCAGTGCATGACAGAGCTGCTACAGATCTCGGTCTGTCTGTCACATCCATAAATCCCCAAGGAGCCTGTTGAAAATCAGAGAATTTGGGAAAAGTAAATGGGAGAGCCCCTTCTCTCTTCCAATTGTTCGTGGTCCATAGTTGCTATGTGGACCTGTCACAGCTTACTGGCCTATAGAATGCCCTTTGTGCACTTTACCATGAGGCTAAAGCCACCCTGATTGCCTTTCTGAATACACTTGTCAGCTTAGATGTGACTGGCTATGATGGTGAGAGCAAACCCTAGACACAGGGAGGTCAGGTTCTATTCCCATCATGATGGATGTCTCAGATACCCTATGAGAGGAGCAGGTGGGCAGGATTTATCATGTCTTGATTCCCTGTCATTTCACAGAACCCAAAATCCTTGAGAGATTTCATTTGACTAGAGGCAAAAAGTATGTTTAAGATGCTACAGAAACAATACTGCAACATAATGTTGAGATCATTAACCCTTTAGATCTGTAGTTCACCACATGCCAAGAACGACACACATAGAAAAGCTTATATGACTTGTTCCAGTTTATATAATGAAGAGGGGTAACTGCACTATTATAGAAGAGCTGTGGAGGGTTAACACCTCAGGGGAGGGAATAGTTGTGGAGGTCATGATCTTTGGTCACATGAGGTCACTGTGTATGCAACACTTCAGTGGGCTGCCCAATGGCGTCATCACACCGTTCCTTTCATTCCTTCCTTCATTTTGGCCAGCTCACTGATCTCTCCATCTAAATAAGCATTGAAGATGTAATCAATCCCTAAGAACCGCAATAGTTTTCACTATTATATGATGAATGTCTGGGGATCATCAATTTGAAAACTATTTTCAGTGTGAGAGGATAGATTGTCTGACCCAGAGGATGAGTTAATGTGACAGACTGTTTACAATGGCACTGATTAGCATAAAGTTGTCTGGGTGAATTATAGCTCAGGACCAAAACAGATGGGACGGAAGTTTTCATTTTAGTAAGCTGCAGGCATAACAACCCAATCACCCCAACCCGAGCGACGCATGCATGTATGCACATGCTTTCAAGCAGGCACGTACGTGTGCAGACATGGAAGCATTCACCTCACAAAAGTCTATTTTTGGAAGTATTTTGGGGAAATTTGAAATGTCTTCCTTTGTTCCAACCCTGCCGAGAGACACACACACACAGAGAGAGACACACACACAGCGAGAGAGAGACACACAGGGAGAGAGCGAGACAGAGACACACACACACACAGAGAGAGAGAGAGAGACACACACAGAGAGAGAGACACACACAAATCAAATCAAATCCAATTTTATTAGTCACATGCGCCGAATACAATCGCTGTAGACCTTACAGTGAAATGCTTACTTACGAGCCCTTAACCAACAGTGCAGTTTAAAAAAATATGGATAAGAATAAGAGATAAAAGTAACAAGTAACTAAAGAGCAGCAGTAAAAAATAATAATATATACAGGTGGATGTCGGTACAGAGTCAATGTGCGGGGGCACCGGTTAGTTGAGGTAGTATGTACATGTAGGTAGAGTTAATTAAAGTGACTATGCATAGTGCATAGATGACACCAGAGAGTGGCAGTGGTGTGGAAAGGGGAGGGGAAGGGGGTGGCAATTTCTAGTCTTTGACAATTTTTAGGCCTTACTCTGACACCGCCTGGTATAGAAGTCCTGGATGGCAGGAAGCTTGGCCCCAGTGATGTACTGGGCCATTCACACTACCCTCTGTAGTGCCTTGCGGTCAGAGGCCGAGCAGTTGCCATACCAGCCAGTGATGCAACCATGTTCTCGATGGTGCAGCTGTAGAACCTTTTGAGGATCTGAGGACCGATGCCAAATCTTTTCAGTCTCCTGAGGGGGAATAGGTTTTGTCGTGCCCGCTTCACGACTGTCATGGTGTGCTTGGACCACGGCCAGGTCTATGACCTCCTACCAATAGGCTGTCTCGTTATTGTCGGTGTTCAGGCCTACCACTGATGTGTCACCGGCAAATTTAATGATGGTGTTGGAGTCGTGCCTGGCCATGCAGTCATGAGTGAACAGGGAGTACAGGAGGGGGCTGAGCACACACCCCCGAAGGGCCCCTGTGTTGAGGATCAGCGTGGCGGATGTGTTGTTACCTACCCTTACCACCTGGGGGCAGAGGGATGAGTTTAGTCCCAGGGTCCTTAGCTTATTGATGAGCTTTGAGGGCACTATGGTGTTGAACAGCGAGCTGTAGTCAATGAATAGCATTCTCACATAGGTGTTCCTTTTGTCCAGGTGGGAAAGGGCAGTGTGGAGTGCAATAGAGACTGCATCATTTGTGGATCTGTTGGGGCGGTTTGGAAATTGGAGTGCGTCTAGGGTTTCTGGTATGATGGTGTTGATGTGAGCCATGCCCAGCCTTTCAAAGCACTTCATGGCTACAGACATGAGTGCTACTGGTCGTCATCATTTAGGCAGGTTACCTTAGTGTTCTTGAGCACAGGCACTATGGTGGTCTGCTTAAAACATGTTGGTATTACAGACTCGGACAGGGAGAGCTTCATAATGTCAGTGAAGACACTCAGCACATTCTCACAGTACACGTCCTGGTAATCCGTCTGGCCCTGCAGCCTTGTGAATGTTGACCTGTCTAGAAGTCGTACTAACTTTGGCTGCGGAGAGCGTGATCACACAGTCTTCCGGTACAGCTGGTGCTCTCATGCATGTTTCAGTGTTATTTGCCACGAAGCGAGCATAGAAGTAGTTTAGCGCGTCCGGTAGGCTCGTGTCACTGGGAAGCTCTCAGCTGTGCTTCCCTTTGTAGTCTGTAATGGTTTGCAGGCCCAGCCACATCCGACGAGCGTCAGAGCAACAAACAGAGAGGGAGAGAGAGAGAGAGAGAGGTTGGATAACAGGATCCGTTCAGGAGTAAAGTGCCTTGTACGTTGAAGCATGTGTGTGTATGAGTATTATTACAGTACTGCATGGTTATACTTTAGTCAATACACATACTTGGGATTTAAATTTGGCCATTCCACCCTCTAGTGTTAGTAATGAAGAATGCATTACATGAAATGAGTGAAATTGGCTTTGATAAAGACACACGATGCATGCTTGCCCTCTGCTGGGGAAGGTTTGTAATGAGAACTGTATGGAAAAGTGTGTGCGAAAGAATCTGCTAGACTTCAGGTTGGCTACTAATCATTTTAGCTGACAGGTAAGTCGGTTGGATGGCTTGTCCTCACATTATCAGTGAGGAGGTGGATTGGTCCCTGAGATGTGTTCACCTCATCCCACCAATCGGGCTCATCCTGATTTGAGCATCCTAACATTTAAGTAGTTACATCATAGTGAAGGCAGTAGGCAGCCACAGGAGAACACTGACAAAGAAGCGAACGAGGTCAATGGAAAAATGGATTCTGAGTAGAGATAGAGTTCTAGTGGTTCTTAGGAAGGTCCTGTTCTGTTATCACCTTCTGTGTCTGATAAGAGCGTTTGTGATGCAATGCAAACTCCCACAGCGGTAGATTACATCCACCCCCACATCAATTAGTTTTGTCCTGCTATGAGACATGATGGGCGTTTTGGGGTGGTCAACTGAGGTCATGCATGCCTAATCTTTATGTATGTAGGAGGTTATTCTCACTGAGATAAAATACAGTTTTCAAGAATTGAAGTGGTTAAAACAAGTCTTAAACGTTGTTGTCATGGGTTTTTGGCTCTGTGGCCTTGCAAAAATCAATTAGATGTCCTGACTGCATCTAATTGCATGAGAGAGTCATCTTATTACCGGTTGCTGAAGTCTGACCTTTTGAGAGCCAGGGTCTTTGTCAATCGCTGTCCCTTCACTGCTTCAGTACTTTATGCCTATTTGACTCCATCATGCCATCATGTCACACAGCCACTATCTCTGCAAAAGATGGATGTCAGCGAGATCCAGGCACCAGAAATTGCTGCAGTCTCCACCGGCGCCCATCCCCCTCACAGACCTACCAACGAAATTACTACTGGCAGGAATAGAGGGAAGCCACAACATGTTTTATTTCTTGTGTAGATTTGTGAAGAGATATGCAATGGAATTTAGCTTGATATATTGCATTTTAAAGTGAGCAGTGTTACCTCGCTTTGGTAAATGTTACATGAATGGATATGGATGAATCAGTCTCATTCTCAGATTCATTTATTTCCATGCTCATGTTCTGGGACACTGGAGTGAGCGTTATGAACACTGACCCTAATTTCCCACCTGTAATACGTAATACAGTGCAATGGATATGGCATCTGCTCGGCCTCAGAGGGTAGTGCGTATGGCCCCAGTACATCACTGTGGCCAAGCTTCCTGCCATCCAGGACCTCTATACCAGGTGGTGTCAGAAGAAGGCCTAAAAATTGCCAAAGACTCCAGTCACCCAAGTCATAGACTGTTCTCTCTGTTACCACATGGCAAGCAGTACGAGAGCGCCAAGTCTAGGTCCAAAAAGCTTCTTAACAGCTTCTACACCCGAGCCATAAAACTGCTGAACAGCTAATCAAATGGCTACTAGGACAATTTGCACTGACCCCCCCCTTTTTTACACTGCTGCTACTCGCTGTTTATTATCTATGCATAGTCACTTTACCCCTAACTACACGTACAGGACCAGTCAAAAATTTGGACACACCTACTCATTCAAGGATTTTTCTTTATGTTTACTATTTTCTACATTGTAGAATAATAGTGAAGACATCAAAACTATGAAATACACATATGGAATCATGTCGTAACCCAAAACGTGTTAAACAAATCAAAATATATTTTATATTCTTCAAAGTAGCCACCTTTTGCCTTGATGACAGCTTGGCATTCTCTCAACCAGCTTCATGAAGAATGCTTTTTCACCAGTCTTGAAGGAGTTCCCACATATGCTGAGCAGTTGTTGGCTTCTTTTACTTCACTCTGCAGTTCATCTCATCCCAAACCATCTCAATTGGCTTGAGGTTGGGTGATTGTGGAGGCCAGGTCATCTGTTGCAGCACTCCATCACTCTCCTTGGTCAAATAGCCCTTACACAGCCTGGAGGTGTGTTTTGGGTCATTTTCCTGTTGAAAAACAAATGGTTGTCCCACTAAGCGCAAACCAGATGAGATGGCGTATCGCTGCAGAATGCTGTGGTAGCCATACTGGTTAAGTGTGCCTTGAATTATAAATAAATCACTGTCACCAGCAAAGGTCACCAGCACCCCCACACCGTCACACCTCCTCCTCCATGCTTCACGGTGGGAACCACCACATGCTGAGATCTTCCGTTCACCTACTCTGCGTTTCACAAAGACACGGCGGTTGGAACCAATGATCTCAAATTTGGACTCATCAGAGCAAATGACAGATTTCCACCAGTCTAATGTCCATTGCTTGTGTTTCTTGGCCCAAGCAAGTCTCTTCTTCTTTTATTGGTGTCCTTTAGTAGTGGTTTCTTTGCAGCAATTTGACCATGAAGACCTGATTCACGCAGTCTCTTCTGAACAGTTGATGTTGAGAATGAGATGTGTCTGTTACTTGAACTCTGTGAAGAAAGTATTTGGGCTGCAATCCGAGCTGCAGTTAACTCTAATGAACTTGCAACAGAGGTAATTCTGGGTCTTCCTTTCCTGTGGCGGTCGTCATGAGAGACAGTTTCATCACAGCGCTTGACTTTCAAAGTTCTTGACACCTCTTCATGTCTTAAAGTAATGATGGGCTGTCATTTCTCTTTGCTTATTTGAGCTATTCTTGCCAAATAGGGCTATCTTCTGTATACCAACCCTACCTTGTCACAACACAACTGATTGGTTCAAACGCATTAAGAAATTCCACAAATAAATTTTTAACAAGGCACACCTGTAAATTGAAATACATTCCAGGTGACTACCTCATGAAGCTGGTTGAGAGAATGCCAAGAGTGTGCAAAGCTGTCATCAAGGCAAAGGGTGGCTATTTGAAGAATCTCAAATATAAAATAAAAGTTGATTTGTTTAACACTTTTTTGGTTACTACATAATTCCATGTGTTATTTCATAGTTTTGATGTCTTCACTATTATTGTACAATGTAGAAAATAGTAAAAAAATAAAGATAAACCCTTGAATGAGTAGGTGTGTCCAAACATTTGACTGCAACTGTACATATTATCTCAATTACCTCGACTAACCTGTACACCCGCACATTGACACGGTACCAGTACCCCCTGTATATAGACTCGTTATTGTAATTTTACTGCTGCTCTTTTATTTTTTACTTTAGTTTATTTAGGAAATGTTTTTCTAAAAACTTCATTGTTGGTTAAGGGTTTGTAAGTAAGTAAACATTTCACGGTAAGGTTGTACTTGGCGCATGTGACAAATACAATGTGATTTGATTTTGTGTAGCCTTGTTTGACAATTCTCAATTCACAGTAACAGCACATCAAAGCACTGTTTCAGCATATCCTGTAGCCTCTAACTCATCTAAGACAGACTATTAAAAAGACAAAATGGCAGAAGAACAAACTCATTCCTCAGGTATGAAACAGCACAATGTGACTTGATTTCCTCCTCTTTGTCCCCTCCATTCTCTATGCCTTGCAATCCAACCAACAATGCATGTGAGGTTATAGTTTCACACTCTCCCTCAACCATCATAGACCCTGCTTGTCAAACGTTTGACCCTAAACCACCCTGCTTCATCTTCATCAACCACTCAGTCACGTAAAATGTAAATGTAATAGGGTGTCTATTGTCTGACCACCCTGGTACCTTTGGACTGTTTCATTGTATAGGACCTGACCTGGGATCAGTGCTTTGTGCATGTCGGTATGATGTGAATGGTCGTGACAGAGTTTGGTATTGGTATTTATTATGATCCCCATCAGCTGAAGCAAAATCAGCAGCTACTTTTCCTGCTGTCCACATGAAACATGACATAATACATAGTACAGAACATGGTTTGTCAAGGACTGAAGTGCATACATTTAAAACGTCACACATAGCCTACATATCAGTACATGCACACAATATCTTAGTCTAATACATAATACAGTGCAAATTACAATACAACATATATATATGGCTGTGTATTCATGTTTTTTAAAATTTTAATCTGGCTTTATTGCTAGCTTGAGTTCCCTGTGGTGGCAGAGTTCCATGTAATCATGGCTCTATTTAATACTATGCGTTTCCCAGCCTCTGTCTGGACCTGGGGACTGTGGAGAGACCTCTGGTTGCATGTCTTGTGTTGTACAAATGAGCAATGTTCCCTCTAATCTGCGCACGTGCAGCGCAGATAATGCCAAACCGGCGCAAATACGCAAGATTGAACTTCACTGAGTTCACCACATATCGAATCAGCCTTATATCAGCCCTTTTTCATAGCAAGAAACCAAAACAAATCTAACTTTAAGTAATTTACCCAGTTACAGATAAGTACAGGCCAGCAATGGGGAGTTACTGCTTCCTATACAAGAGCACAAAATGTGTAGGCTACATTTCAAGCAGTCTTTGAAAAGCTAGTCAGGTAGTACTCACTGACAGTGTTGCATTTTGAAACAGACTTGAATATGCAAATAAGCCAATAGGCAGAGGGGTAGTCTACATTGTCTGATTACTGTATGGTACTAATAATGAATTGTATTTTGCAAAGTGGTTTCTTGCAACGTACAATGCTATTTACAGTCACCTATTTGGCCTATGGTAAATCATTAATTTATGTCAAGCCCTTCAGGTAGCCTAGTGGCTTTGTGAGCTTCTGGCCACTAACAGAAAAGTCACTGGAACGAATCCCCAAGCCGACTAGGTGAAAAATATGTCTGTGCCCTTGATCGAGGCACTTAACCCTCTGGGTAATAGCGTCTGCTAAATTACTAAAATGTAAAATGTTTCATGCAATGTAGACCTGCATTGAATACCCAGCATACTGCAGGCTATGTCCTATAAATCAGTTTGAAGGCGCATGCCCATCAGTAACTGGAGGAAGCCGTTTCATACAGTGCGTTCGGGAGGTATTGAGACCCATTAACATGTTGCACATTTTGTTATGTTACAGCCTGGTTCTAAAATTGATTCAGTAGTTTTTTTCTTCATCAACCTACACACAATACCCTATAATGACAATGCAAAAACATGTTTTCAGACATTTTTGCTAAATGTTTTAAAAATTAAAAAGAAATCAGACCCTTTACTAAGTGCTTTGTTGAAGCACCTTTGGCAGCAATTACAGCCTTGAGTCTTCTTGGGTATGACTCTACGAGCTTGACACACCTGATTTGGGGGGTTTGTCCCATTCTTCTCTGTATATCCTCTCAAGCCCTGTGAGGTTGGATGGGGAGTGTCACTGCACAGCAGTCTGAGGTCCTGAGTGCTCTGGAGCAGGTTTTCATCAAGGATCTCTATGTACTTGGCTCCGTTTCCCTCGATCCTGATTAGTCTCCCAGTCCCTGCTGCTTAAAAACATGCCCACATCATGAAGCGGCCACTACCATGCTTCACCGTAGGGATGGTTCCAGGTTCTTAGCATTCAAAACAAAGAGTTCAATCTTGGTTTCGTCAGACCAAAGAATCTTGTTTCTCATGGGATGATTGTCCTTTAGGTGCCTTTTGGCAAACTCCAAGCAGGCTGTCATGTGCCTTTTACTGAGGAGTGGCTTCCGTCTGGCCACTCTATCATTACGGCCTGATTGGAGTGCTGCAGAGATGGTTGTCCTTCTGCAAGGATCTCCCATCTCCACAGAGGAACTCTGGAGCTCTATCAGAGTGACCATCAGGTTCTTGGTCACCTCCCTGACCAAGGCCCTTCTACCCCAATTGCACAGTTCGGCCAGGCGGCCAGCTCTAGGAAGAGTCTTGGTGTTTCCAAACTTCTTCCATTTAGGAATGATGGAGTCCACTGTGTTCCTGAGGACCTTCAATGCTGCAGCAATATTATGGTACCCTTCCCCAGATCTGAGCCTCGACACAATCCTGTCTCGGAGCTCTACAGACAATTCCTTCGATCCCATGGCTTGGTTTCTGCTCTGACATGCACTGTCAACTGTGGGGCCTTATATAGACAGGTGTGTGCCTTTCCAATCATGTCCAATCAATTGAATTTACCACAAGTGGACTCCAATCAGGATGCACCTGAGCTCAATTTCGAGTCTCATAGCAAGGGTCTGAATTATTATGTAAATAAGGTTTTTCTGTGTTGTTATTTTTATAAATTTGCAAAAATGTCTAAAAAACAGTTTTCACTTTTCCATTATGGGGTGTTGTGTGTAGATTGATGAATATGTTTATCTTTTTATTCATTTCAGAATAAGGCTGTAACTTAACAAAATGTGGAAAAAGTCAAGGGGTCTGAATAATTTCAGAAGGGCAGCGTCAGGATGTTCCTCATTACACACATCGACATTGCAAATCCTTTTGTATGATACATTTATAAACAATTTTAGATCCAGTCTTTGGAACTTTGGCTTGTCAAGATATGGCTATTATATGATCACTACATCCGATGGGTGTGGATATCTGCTTTAGAGCAGATTTCTGCAACACAAAATAAGTAAAGATGAGATGATTTGGTTCCTGTTCTGTTTGTAAATACCCTGGTAGGTTGACTGAAAACTTGAACCAGATTGCAGGCACTGGTTACAACTTGGAGCTTCTTTTTGAGTGGACAGCTCGATGACAAGGAGTCAATATTTCACTCGACACACAACATTTCACACATGTAGTCCAAATACAGCAACTGCTCGGCCACTCTGCTACTGCATGGCAAGCGGTACCGGAGTGCCAGGTCTAGCTCCTGAACATCTAATCAAATGGCTACCCAGACTATTTGCCTCCCCTCTCTTTTACACTGCTGCTACTCTCTGTTATTATCTATGCATAGTCACTTTAATAACTCTACCTACATGTACATATTACCCCAATTACCTCGACTAACCGGTGCCCCCGCACATTGACTCTGTACCGGTACCCCCTGTATATAGCCTATATAGCTATTGTTATTTTACTGCTTCTCTCTAATTATTTGTTACTTTTATTTATTTATTTTTGTTGGTATTTTTCTTAAAACTGCATTGTTGGTTAAGGGCTTGTAGTAAGTAAGCATTTCACCTGTCGTATTCGGCGCATGTGACACATAACAGTTGATTTGATTTTGATTTGAATACTAACTTTTAGCACTTGGCGGTCTACAGCGTCTTCCTACGAGAGTAGGCTTTAGGCGAGGCAGCTGTACCTGTGCAGCAGCTCATCTGTGAGAGATGTTGCGTGCAGCTCACCATTAGCAAAGTGCCTTTTTCTGTGTGTGATTTTCAGTATTTGTGTATTTCTCACGTGTGTGTGTGTTTGTGTGTGTGTGTGGCCTCTTGTACGCTACTGAGGAATCGCTGCACCTTGGGCATGTGCATCCCTCTCGCCAGTATGTTGTTATGGATAAATAAATAATATCCCAGGGCAAAGAGAGGGATATCCGCCCATCTAGGAGCTTCCTGGTGGGCATGTAGAAATCACATAGTGATTCCTCGACTGATGATGAGGAACTGAGTATGAATCAGTTTTAATGTGTGGACGGAGGGCGTTGTGTATTTGGGGCGGGCGGGGGGGTTAGGTTGTCCACGTAAGGTCTGATTTTCTGTGTACTGGTGCACACTGAGCAAGCACACAGATTCCATGTTTAAGGATAGCATTCAACCAGCCTTGCAGGCAATGAGTCATGCCATTTGTCGATGTCCAACCAGAGATCCATTTTAACATGTTAACCTGGCCAAGTATGTTCAGGTCATGTCCATCCTTACCCCCATTGCTGACATATTTGTGAGGTCAGGTTACTTGAGGGTGCATGAGCACCATTGGGAATGAACAAGTCAGTCTAAGGACACTTTTAATTGGATGTGCAGGAGGAGCTGGAAACAAATTCACAAGACTGTCATGGGTCTAGACACCCAGCGGTCAATGACTCAGGTCAGAAGTACCAGTTTGGTCTCTCTGCTCCTGTCCTGCATTAACTTACAGTACACCCTTTACTTCCGACAGTCTCTATGGGTCCGCTAGGTGCATTCATAAGGGGCCACCTGCTGAGCACCAGGACTCAACCCTCCCCCGTGTTTACGTGTGTTCCTTGGTGGGGGAGTGGCACCGAAAACGGCACAACTAGTGGTAGGGAGAGATCCATAAGGCCTAGGGAATGGGACATCACTACATCACTCACGCACATCAAACTGCCAACGGATGCCACGCAATTCATTAGCGACGAGTCTTGTGTGTTTCACGATGCCTGTACTGGTGGCAGTAATAGCTTTCCTTATATTTCTCATGTAACAAAAACCTGCTTATCATATGAGCAACAACTGAGAACAGCAGAACAACATGTTCCCGTAATGTAGGCTACCCAACTCTTTCTAGAGCACCTGGTTAAATTGTGCATAAGAGCATTTTTTTACTTTCTTAAATGGTTGAACTAGTGAAATATGTGATTATTGGAAAAGTTTGCGAGTTTGCATTATTTACTATCATACTAAATTCAGATTGGTGAGGTTTGTATAGAAGTTTACGTTCATCACTGACATAAGATGGATCGTTTAAAACGGATCAATATCTTTGGTGTTGTACCGTTGGTTTTGTCACGAGCTGGGTTAGAACTTAGAACACAGAGTTAACTTTCAAACTCAAATCTGGCACGGATAATTCCCTTCTATAAAAGTTGCTGGCCACCCACCAACACATGGATTTGACAGTCAAACTATGACTTAAATGGCAGCTAACCATTGTCACTGTTGATATCCTATGACTGGTTGTGATTCGTTGAAGTGAATTAACAGATTTTTTTTATTTTTTTCCCCCTTGATGGCAGCCTCCAGAAATCAACATCCACCATTCAAAAATTCTCATCTAACCAACCATGTATAAGTTATTTCATGTTTCCGTGATGAAGACACACAATGCGTGCTTGCCCTCTGCTGGTCAGAAAACCTGAATTGAAGGTATGTTATAAGAACTGCACGGGAAAATGTATGTGTACGTACCTGCGTGTGTGTGTGTGAAAGAGAGAATCTGGTAGACTTTGCGTAGGCAACTATGCGTAGGCTGCGTAGGCAACTAATCATTTTAGCTGACAGGTAAAGTCAGTTGGACGGCTCTTCCTCGCATTGCTTATCAGTGAAGTGGTGGATGGTCCATGAGATGTGTTGACCTCATCCCACCATTTGGGCTCATCCTGATGGATTCTGAAGTATGCTAAAAGTGAGAGAGGGAGTTCTATTGATTCTTAGAAAGGTCCAATTCTATTTTCACCTGTTTCTGATAGCAGCGTTTGTGATGCGCTGCAAACCTCCCACAGCTGTAGATTATGTCAACCCCTGCATCCATTAGTTATGTAATGCAACGAGATGATGGGGTGTTTTGGGCAGGTCAAATGAGGTCACTTGTAAATGCATGCCTCATCTTTATTTATGTAGGAGGTTATTCTCACCGAGAGAGAATACGGTTTTCAAAACCCCTCGACCACTAGCAGTGGTTAAAACAAGTATTTTGGCTCTCTGTGGCCTTGCACAAATCAGAAGTCCTGAATGCATCTCATTGCATGAGAGTCATCTTATTACTGGTTGGTGAAGTTTAACCTTTTGAGTGCCAGGGTCTATGTCAATCCCTGTCCCTTCACGGCCTTAGTACTTGTTACACAGCCACTATCTCTACCGGTACCCAGCCCCCCTCCATGGGTGCCTGCCCAGCCAGGGCTCAGTGGGCACAGATCAGGGTGATGGAGGGTGCTGGATCTCCATTGGGAACAACGATGTTCGAATACAGGGTGGGGCGGCCCCAGCAGTAACAGACGGAGCCAAGCAGCTGCTCAAGGGACTGGAGCTACATAATGATGCTCTGCTCCACTGAGACCCCCAGGCTCATGGCAGCCCGGCCTTCCCTCCGTCCGTCCGTGGTGGTCTGTACAGTAGCCCGACTGCCACGACCGGGGGCACAGGGCTGACCCTGGATGCTACTAGAGCTTGCCATCTTCTGTTCTCGCTTTCTGTTGCCCCATCCTTTCCACCTCTCCCCCCTCGCTGGGAACAAAGTACATTAACTATACAGGAAGACTAGAACTCTGGCTCACAGACCAACCAACTAAATGACTACTGGCAGGAATAGAGGGAAGCCATTCCATTTTTTTTCCTGTGTAGATTTGTGAAGAGATATGCAATGGAATTTAGCTTGATATATTGCATTTTAAAGGGAGCAGTATTACTTCGCTTTGGTAAATGTTAAATGAAGGGATCTGGATGAATCAGTCTCATTCTCAGATTCATTTATTTCCATGCTCATGTTCTGTGACACTGGAGTGAGCGTTATGAACACTGACCCTAATTTCCCACCTGCATAGCCTCGTTTGACAATTCTCAATTCACAGTAACAGCACATGAAAGCACTGTTTCAGCATATACTGTAGCCTCTAACTCATCTAAGACAGACTATTAAAAAGACAAAATGGCAGAAGAACAAACTCCTTCCTCGGGTATGAAACAGCACAATGTGACTTGATTTCCTCCTCTTTGTCCCCTCCATTCTCTCTGCCTTGCAATCCAACCAACAATACATGTGAGGTTATAGTTTCACACTCCCCCTCAACCATCATAGACTCTGCTTGTCAAACGTTTGACCCTAAACCACCCTGCTTCATCTTCATCAACCACTCAGTCACGTAATAGGGTGTCTATTGTCTGACCACCCTGGTACCTATGGACTGTTCCATTGTATAGGACCTGACCTGGGATCAGTGCTTTGTGCATGTTTGTATGACGTGAATGTTAGTGACAGATTTTGGAGCTGTACCGTAGCCAGTGTAGACAGAGGAGAGAGGGGAGGGAGAATCAGCTCATCTGTGAAAGATATTGCGTGCAGCTCAGCATTAGAGGCTCTTTTTATCTGTTTGTGTGGGTATACTGTATGAGTGCGTGACTCTGTTTGTGTATGTCTCACTATTTGTGTGTGTGTGTGTGTGTGTGTGTGTGTGGCCTTTTGCACTATAGTGAAATCACTGTACCTTGGGCAAATGTGTCCCTCTCTCCAGTATGTTGTTTGGGATAAATAAAGCATTTCCCAGGGCAGAGAGAGGGATATCCCCCCATCTTGGAGACTCCTGGTGTAGAGCATAACGTGATAGTTCCTCATCAATAGGAAGGCTAAATGAGTCTGAGTATGAACCAGTTTTGACGTGCAGATGGGTAGCATTCTAACTTTCGGTGTGTTTGTTTGTGAGTGTGTGTGTGTGTGTTTGCAATACTTTGTCCATGGAATGTCTGATTTCCTGTGTACTGGTGCCCACTGAGCGAGCACACAGATCCGTAGCATGGATATCTAGGGATAGCATTCAGCCAGCCTTGCTTAATGATTCATGCCATTTTGGATGGTTCGATGTCCAACCAGAGATGCATTTTAACATGTTAGCCTGGCCAAGTGTCTTCTGGAGCTGTCATGTCTATCCTTACCCACATTGCTGACATATTTGGGAGGTCAGCTTACTTGAGGGTGCATGAGCACGGTGGGAAATGAGTAAGTCTGAAGACACACTAAATTGGATGCACTATCAGGTATGAAGGTAAGACCCAGATGCAGACACGTCAAATTAACAAAGGTTTAATAATCCAACAGGGGCAGGCAAGAGACAGGTCAAGACAGGCAGGGGTCAGTAAACCAGAGGTTGGTTAATGGTACTGGACAACATGCAGGCAGGCTCAGGGTCAGGGTAGGCAGAGGTCAATAATCCAGAGGTGGGGCAAAATACAGGTCGGCAGGCAGGCAGGCTCAGGGTCAGGCAGAGTGTTCAGGCAGGCGGGATCAGAGTAGGCATGGGTCAAAACCAGGAGGGTGAGAAATAGAGAGACTGGGAAAAGCAGGAGCTGAGAACAAAAACGCTGGTTGACTTGACAAACAAGACAAACTGGCAACAGACAAACAGAGAACACAGGTTTAAATACACAGGGGATATTGGGGAAGATAGGTGAAACAGGGAGGGGGCTAGAGGCAATCAGAAAGACAGGTGAAATAGATTAGGGTGTGACATGCACAAGAGGTTAAAATAAAATTCACCAGACTGTCATGGGTCTAGACACCGGGTGGTCATTGACTCAGGTCAGAAGTACCAGTTTGGTATCTCTGCTCCTGCCCTGCATGAACTTACCCATTCATTTTCTACAGTCTCTATGGTGCACTAGGTGCATTTCTAAAGAATAAAAGCATAAATAAGGGACTACCTGCTGAGCACTTTAAAGGTAGTGTTACGGATGACTAGGAGGGGAAGGTAGGAATCAGGCGCAGAGAGCAGAGGGTTCACGGAGAAATGCACTTTAATCCAGCACAGAATGGTCATGCCCAAAACACAGGTCGGAAAACACAGACCAACCCAAAACATGGGGTAACAGCGGTCCGGAGCACAATAACACCTCCGATACAAGACGTGAAGAAAATACAATCCCGCACAAACAAGGGCGGGCTTCACAAGCTTAAATAGGTAAGCAAATCAAATCAAATCAAATCAAACTCATAAGACTAAACTAACAGTAAAGGGAAAAGGGATCGGTGGCGGCTAGTAGGCCGGTGACGACGAGCGCCGAGCGCCGCCCGAACAGGCAGGGGAGCCAACTTCGGCGGGAGTCGTGACAGGTTGTAACATCCCTGCAGTCAAACCTCTGGTCAATTGGACTAAGATGACAAGGTAACTTGTTTTAGACAACAGAAAGAAAAGCAAAGTCAGTGGAAAGCGCCCACTGTGCAGTGTTTTTAAATGATTACTGTGCAGTCAAAATTCAGTATTTCCAGTGTTTTGTATCATATTGCTGATGAAACTAACACTGTAAAAGTGTGGAAAAATATGATCACTTATTTTCTGGTTGAAAATACAATATACACAGGGCCTTCTAATCAGCAGGTTTTGCATGGATGAGGTTTTGGCTTACCCGGTGACATCACCAGGCAATATAAGTTCATAGACCAATAACAAAGGAGGAGGGTATATAGTATGCTCACTTCCATATTTACTTTATTGTATATTTCTTCTTATTTCTAATCTTTTTTTAGTAGCAATACGTTGTTATTGATTATTGCATTGTTGGGTTTTGAGTTTGCAACAAAGGCTTTTCACTGTACTTGTGCATGTGACATTAAAACTTGAAACAAAGGGGCCTGGGTGGCTCAGTGGTCTAAGGCAGTGCTAGCTGTGCCACCAGAGACTCTGGGTTTGAGCCCAGGCTCTGTCGCAGCCGGCCGCGACCCGGGAGGCCCATGGAGCGGTGCACAATTGGCCTAGCGTCGTCCGGGTTAGGGAGGGCTTGGCTGGCAGGGATATCCTTGTCTCATCGCACACTAGCAACTCCTGTGGCGGGACGGGCACAGTGCACGCTGACCAGGTCACTAGGTGTGCGGTGTTTCCTCCGGCACATTGGTGCGGCTGGCTTCCGGGTTGGATGTGCGCTGTGTTAAGAAGCAGTGCGGCTTGGTTGGGTTGTGTTTTGGAGGACGCATGGCTCTTGACCTTCGCCTCTCCCGAGTCCATGCGGGAGTTGTAGCGATGAGACAAGACAGTAACTACCAGCAATTGGATACCACAAAAATTGGGGAGAAAAAGGGGGATGATACCTAGAAGTGATTTGAAATTTAAATAAAAATGGCTGCGTTGGGCCTTTAAGCATAGTGAATTTGTCTGTAAAAAAAAATCCTAACAGGCTTTGAGAGGATTTCACATTGATTTGCTGCAGGATATCTGGCGAGTTGCAACAGTCATGCCAGTTTAATGACATTTGAGTGCAGATTATCCCAGTGATGTGGAAGCATTACCTTTAAGCTAATACAATTCCCAATTCCCAATTGTCTTGGAAGATCCCTATGGTTCTGCTTTGAAAAACATACATTTCTCACAACGAGTTTAACTTGATCTGAGGGCACAACAGCAACATACAGGCAATATAGTCCCTCAGGAGGACTACAGTACTTTCAGAAAGTATTCAGACCCCTTGACTTTTCCCACATTTTGTTACATTACAGTCTTGTTCTAAAATTGATTAAATATATTTTTTCCCTCATCAATCTGCACACAATACACCATAATAGAGGTGACCAAGAACCCGCTGGTCACTCTGACAGAGCTCCAGAGTTCCTTTGTGAAGATGGGAGATTCTTCCAGAAGGACAACCATCTCTGCAGCACTCCACCAATCAGGCCAGACGGAAGCCACTCCTCAGTAAAAGGCACATGACAGCCCACTTGAAGTATGCCAAAAGGCACCTAAAGGACTCTCAGACTATGAGAAACAAGATTCTCTGGTCTGACGAAACCAAGATTGAACTCTTTGGCCTGAATGCCAAGCATCACGTCTGGAGGAAACCTGGCACCATCCCTACGGTGAAGCACGGTAGTGGCAGCATCATGATGTTGGGATGTTTTTCAGCAGCAGGGACTGGGAGACTAATCAGGATCGAGGGAAAGATGAACGGAGCAAAATACATATAGATCCTTGATGAAAACCTGCTCCAGAGCACTCAGGCCCTCAGACTGGGGCAAAGGTTCACCTTCCAACGGAACAATGAACCTATGTACACAGCCAAGACAACACAGGAGTGGCTTTGGGACAAATCTCTGAATGTTCAAGAGTGGCCGGACTTGAACCTGATCGAACATTTCTGGAGAGACCTGAAAATAGCTGTGCAGCGACGCTCCCCATCCAACCTGACAGAGCTTGAAAGGATCTGCAGAAAATAATGGGAGAAACTCTGCAAATACAGGTGTACTATGTTTGTATTGTCATACCCAAGAAGACTTGAGGCTGTAATTACTGCCATAGGGGCTTCAACAAAGTACTTAGTAAAGGGTCTGAATACTTATGTAAATGGGATATTTCATTTATTTTCTATAAATGTTAAAAAATGTTAAAAAAACAACAGTTTCTGTTTTGTCATTATGGGGTATTGTGTGTAGATTGATGAGGAGAATCAGGCTGTAACGTAACAAAATGTGAAAAAAGAAAAAAAAGTCAATACTTTTCCGAATGCACTGTATGTTCTGCTGTTATGAAGATGTGACAGAGAAGATTCAAAACATACACTGAGAGTACAAAACATTAGGAACACCTTCCTAATATTGAGTTACACACCCTTTTGCCCTCAGAACAGCCTAAATTATTTGGGCCATTGACTCTACAAGGTGTCAAGCATTCCTCTGGGATTCTTGCCCATGTTGACTACACTGCTATCCACAGTTGTGTCAAGTTGGCTGGCTGTTCTTTGGGTGGTGTACCATTCTTGATACATACAGGAAACTTGAATGTGAAAAACCAAGCAGCGTTGCAGTTCTTGACACAAACTGCTACAGTCCAAAATGTTATTTTTTACCACCTCAGCCCTATCGTTAGCCACTTTCCCTCGGGGGGTTTCACTGTCGATACCGGATGCAGTTTGTTTGATTCCCATCTTAAGTGTAGGTCCAATTCACAAACGTTAACCCCTCGGCCCTCGATTTAGCTTGAGGGAGTGAGTGAGGAACTTTGATCATTTGTGGGGTTAATATGATCCACAAATCAATGCAAACTATAGTCATGTGTCAAACTCTGGTGGCCGCGAAGTGTCAAATTTAATCAACACTTCTGCATTTTCAGCATGTTAGACAAAATTATGACGCTAGCTTGCTAAAAAATATACAGTACCAGTCAAAAGTTTGGACACCTACTCATTCCACAGTTTTTCATTATTTGGACTTTTTTCTACATTGTAGAATGACAGTGAAGACATCAGAGCTATGAAATAACACATATGGAATCATGTAGTAACCAAAAAAGCGTTAAACAAACCAACATATATTTTATATTTCAGATTCTTCAAAGTAGCCACCCTTTGCCTTGATGACAGCTTTGCACACTCTTGGCATTCTCTCAACCAGCTTCATGAGGATTGCTTTGAGGAATGCTTTTCTAACAGTCTTGAAGGAGTTCCCACATATGCTGAACACACGTTGACTGCTTTTCTTTGACTCTGCGGTCCAACTCATCCCAAATCATCAATCAAGATGACATTGATTTGAACGTTGGCAAATTCACTTAGTCTCGCAGTGAGGAGCCCATAAAACATAGCTAGCTTCATAAACATATTTTTGAGAATTCTGAAATGTATTTGAATAGATGACCAAGCTATGGGTAACAGCAGCTAGCTACCTGACAGGAGTGCTTTCTAGCTCTGTTAGGTTGCTCAGTATATTAATAGCTTTGAGGTTTGGGTGCTTTTAAGCTCAACTTCAAGATTTCCACCAAGGACGTTGCCTCTCCAATCATCACTCTCCCTCGCTTGGGCAAGGGACATTTAAGGTACACTAGGATGTGACGATTTAAAACGACATTCAAGGTCTGACGTTTTAGGGACAAGGGCTGTCTTCTTTGAGTTTGGACTGCAGCCCATGTCTCAATTGTATCAAGGCTTAAAAATCCTTCTTTAACCTGTCTACTCCCCTTCATCTACTCTGATTTAAGTGGATTTAACAAGTGACATCGATAAGGGATCATAGCTTTCACTTGGTCAGACTGTCATAGAAAGAGCAGGTGCTCCCAATGTTTTCGTGAACAGCAACCGTTTTCACAGAACCAGCAACATCATCCGTAATAGGGTACATTCACACTGTGCCAGAAAGGGGGAGTTGTTTTTTAAGCTAAACTGCCACTCTGGCTCAGAGAAAACATGATGCTACTTTCACAACTACTACTGGAAACCTGACCTTGCTTCAACCCTGCTCCAAAAAAGTGCTAGTCCAGAAGTTAGGGGCACTGAAAAGTTTTATTCTGTTTGATGTCTATGTATAATGCCAGCTAAAACATACATTGTGTTTTGTTATATTTCTCTTGACAATAAATGCCACTGTGCCAGTGGGTGCACTTTAATTGAGAGCTGTGACATAACTGCCTTTCAAAACTGCACATTCTGCATAGCACAGTTATCGTCTTGGAAGTGTAAAGAGAAATGGGGAGGTTACTTTTTCTTGTCATCCCGAGGCATCATCTGTTAATAACAACCAAATCGTGTCTTATTTTGTGATAAGAGGAGCAGCTAGTCCTATGCTGCTGTAAGCATTACACTTGAGCTCTTTCACCTTGTTCGCTATTTTGAGATGTTTTCATTTTTAAAATGGCTCAGAGGTATCCCCCCCCCCAAAAACTTGACCTTAAAAGTCTTACTTCCATTTGAAGTAACATGCAAAGTAAATGAATATTTTCCCAATTCCATTATGAATTTGAACCTAATGGATTTAATTACACAATATGAACTTGAGAATGCCAGATATGTAATGTGTTTCATAGTGTTTGTTTTTTGAGGAGAAATGCAAAATTGCATTGTATTATCTTTGTTTTCAAGACCTAGGGCAAGTTTCAGAAGATTATTTGACTCCATTACCCCATATGAAAATCCCTCCCATAAGCAGAATCCGTAATAAGCTCTATTTGATGTTCTTTGCCCATTAATAGAGCAAAATTAGGAATTTGCATGGCTTTACCAATAATATTGCATATAATACTGCCAGGAGAAGAGATACATGCCCTAACTGACCTAGCAACAGTGTGCTATCCATCTCTCCAGCAATGGCTTTATCTATGTGATAGGGACAAACACGCCATGTGCACTGTAGCATTAATGGGTCTCAATGGGATAAATGAACTTGGCAAAGTGAACGAGAGAATACCTAATGTTGAGTGAACAAAGTAGAGCAGTGGTCACCAACCTTTTCTGAGTCAAGATCACTTTCGCAGTCAGAAAGCGAGCCGAGATTTACCGCTCAGAATTTGTTTTAAATGTGACTTCAAAAATGTAGCATTAAGCTAATAAAAACATGGAGGTTTGTGCAGTCATATTGGCTATATGCCTGGCCTACCAATTCTGTTATTCTCAGACCACATTATATTTCAAAACTCAAGCTTTGATAATTAAATAGATCAGTTGGTGTGGCACTTGCGAGGCACAGCTGAGCATAAATTGAAATAATTAGCACATGTGCTTTTTTATGTTACTGGACTGATGGTACCTGCATCTGATGGTCATGCTGCTTTCAAGAAAGCGGGACACTAGGGAAAATGTATGTTTCTTTGACCACAGAAAGTGAAATATTCCTCGATATTAACGTAGACACGATGAGCTGATAATAAAAAAAATGTTTAAAGCAAAGGCTATCGATACACTTGGCTACTCATTCATTGCAGCTGCAGCGCAAGTGGATGTAGGCAGAAGTGCGTTTTGTCATAGTGTTGAATAAAAACAGTGACAGTGCTAAATAAAAACTTAGTTAGACATGAACTCACTCATAAAAACAGCATCTATTTGCTGTATTCTTTATCAGTCTCTCTCTGGTCATGGTTTTAAAAGTTATGGGAAAAAAACAAGTAAACCTCACGTAGACTAGTTTCAAACATTGGTGTGTCCAAGGTCGTGATTTGAGCTATCCGATTGGTCAGAGCAGTAGGTTCTAAGGTCCGCCATGTAGGCGGAGTATGTTTTATATTTTTTTAAAGAATGAAATGGTTCAAAATGGGAACACTTTGCCTACCCGGTGCGCAGGGCTTCTGAATCAAGTGCACATACAGTCAACTGTGCGACACAAAATGAAAAGGAGCACAAGCCTTCATGCCCTTATCATTGGCTTTTCAACAGAAATGTTTGGTGATCAACTAGGAATGCCTTGAAGTAGACGACTGAAGTAGAGGGTTAAGGTGCAGAATCAAAGAGAGGGCTACTGAGAATCACAGTTTAAAATTGTTAAAGATTGTACATTCACTGCAAGGACTGAAGGAGAAGGCATGACTGATGGACATATTGAGGTTTGAAGAGAAAGCCATCCACACAGAGTTGTTGTCAGGAGTGACGTGAAGTTCATCAGTACAATGACTGGGATATCCCATAAACTAACCGGTCTCCAGCTATTTTGGAGAGGCTATTATATCAACATGAGTAGGTTTGGCTCTGCTGAGTGTACTTGTTGTGATGTTTGTAACTAATCCTACAGATGTGCAAGTGGATGTCACAAGCTACTCAGCAGATCCACAATGCACTAGTCAGCATCAGCCCCCATTATGTTCTCATTCGTTTGAACAAGACTCCATGCACTCTCCCGGTCGCATGCTATAGCTACATTACTGTAAGCATTGTCATGAGCTGCTAATGCAACACGGACAAAACACAAAACAATGTCACTAGGATGCACGCTGACTGGCGAATTACAGCGAGCATCACGCAGTTCTCAGAAACGTACACAAAAGTACACCGCCACGGGTGGTTTTGTGACTTCAGCTGGCCTGCGAGCCAAAATGAAAACAACCCTTGCTCTAGAGGCGCACACCCACGCTGCTCTCTGATCCCCCCCAGCAGCAAGGAATGGGACATTGGGATGTGGGTGGATACAGCAGGACGTAGGAAGATCGCTAATAGCTGCGCATCTCTAGACAGAGAAATCGATAACATTATCAGCTTGGCAATGTTAGAATTGCCTACAAGACAGCAACAATTGTTTACAGAATCTTTCAGTTGATTTTCTATTGAACTACAAAGACTCCGTTTAACTATATGCGTCTCTCCTTGTACATTTTCTTGAGCAAAATCACACCCTACGGAGTTTGTAAGCTCCAACTGATGCCTTTTCCAGTACATAATAACTCCATTGTTTCCACATGAGCAACTACTAAAGACAATTTAATGGTAATGTAAAACACACTCTTTTCATCTTTGATCTCCAGCCATGCAACAATATGGCACTAGCTGGAGCTAAACACTGCTCAATG